>NC_091699.1:76571253-76879138 GCF_041296265.1 Equus caballus | reverse complement strand
GTTCAGATCTGTTGGTAAACATAGCTTGTATTTTATTAAAAGACTGTATTATGAAGTAATGTGTTTTTAGAAATGATAAAAGGTATTTATAAATTTGCCAAGCCACAGAATGCTAGTGTAAAAGACATTTTATAATTGCTTACTTCTTAGTTTTCACTAAAAATTAAGGTTTCTAATATACAGATGGCCAATAGGCACATGAAAAGATACTCAATGTCACTAATCATCAGGGAAATGCAAATAAAAACTACAGTTAGATATCACCTTACACCCATTAGAATGGCTATAATCACCAAGACAAAAAATAACAATGTTGGAGAGGTTGTGGAGAAAAGGGAACCCTCATACACTGCTGGTGGGAATGCAAACTGGTACAGCCACTGTGCAAAACAGTATGGAGATTTCTCAAAAAATTAAAAGTAGAAATACCATATGACCAAGCTATCCCAGCAGTGGGTATTTATCCAAAGAACTTGGAATCAACGATACAAAGAGATTTATGCACCCCTATGTTCATTGCAGCATTATTCACAATAGCCAAAACGTGGAAGCAACCCAAGTGCCCATCAACTGATGAATGGATAAAGAAGATGTGGTATATATATACAATGAAATACTACTCAACCATAAAAAAGACAAAATCATCACATTTGCAGTAACATGGATGGAACTTGAGGGTATTATGTAAAGCAAAATAAGCCAGACAAAGACAAACACCATATGATTTCACTCATTTGTGCAAGACAACAAACTTACAGACAAAGAGAACAGTTTAGTGGTTACTGGGGGAAGGCGGTTGGGGGCTGGACACAATGATGGAGGGGCACATTTATTTGGTGACTGACAAATAATAATGTACAACTGAAATTTCACAATGTTATAAATTATTATGACCTCAATAAAATAAATAAATAAGTAAAAAGTTAACATTTCTAGGGGTTAAAAAATTCTAATATATGTCATTAAAACTACTAAAAATTGAGGAAAATATATTTGTATTCAAGGAAAGATGTATGTTTTCAATAAAGAAGGTATAAAAAAATGGAAATATTTCATTTGTTTTGTTAAGAAAGATAAATTTGTCCCAAAGTACTAGGAGGAAAAAAGAAAGGCATGGGACAAGTTCTGAATGTAAAGAGAAAGTGACAGAAAGTTGACAGAAGTAAAACCCTGAGCAGTTTTGTACATGGTCAAGTCAACTAAGGTTGAAATGAATCTAAGTAAGTAAATGAGTTTTAATATAAAAAGTAAGCTGCTACAAGAATTAGAATTTGGCTTTCTCTCTTGAAAGAGATAACTTTCTTAACTCTCAGTCTGCTGTTGATAAAGAGATTATAAAAGATTTTTCTTTATTTTTGAGTCAGTTTACCTATAAGACAGAAGATCTATGTTTTGTTAAAATAATTTCCTGTGTTCAAAAAGACTGAGGTCTCTCAATTAAGATTTTTGACTGTTTTCACTCTCCATTTGCCCTTGACTGTTTCTTTGTCACTTTGGTTGATGGATAACTAAGCATTGTTTCACAGCAACCCTGGTTTCACGGCGGCAAGATCAGCAACTCCTTGATCTTGTTTGAACAAGCATTTTAAAATCTTTGGATATTTTTACAAACTCCCCATAATTTTTATCTTAAATTAAGTCTTTATTTTGACCTTATTGTTTGAGAATTTTCAGAGGACCCCTGAGACTTTTCAAAGAAATTTGTTCTCTCTTCCTGTAAAGGAGCGGATACTACTTAGGCTTGTTTGGTATGCTAAATTGCATGGGAAGCATTGTCAAGTAAATGATGATAAGCCTTCTTAGGTTATATTGCGTAGGTAAATATTATTCACTATTTTAACCCTGCCATCTTGCTTCCAACATCACAAGAGGAAAAGACCACAACTGCATTCTATTATCTAATTTGGTTTACAGATGAGTCTTACTTAAATGACATGCAAGGATGCTATCAAGCTGGATATGCTGTCCAGCCTCAAGAATGCTCACTACTTTCTATGAACTCTGCTAACCCAGTAAAAGATTTCCTTCCATGGGCTCAAGAAATCACCATGGAAGAAAAGAAATAAAGGTGGCAACAAAAGGGGAAAACAATACTTTTGGAAACCTTCTCCCACAGTGGCTTGTAAAGCCTATACTTCTTGGGCTATATGCCCAAAATATAATCAAGGGAAACTACTTCATGAATCACAAGGCTACTTTCCCCTTCCTAAGGGACCCTTTGAGGTATGGCAATTGGACTTTGGATAAAAGTCCATCTCAAGGATAAACATATCTTGTAATGATCTGTATGTTCTCACGTTGGGTTGAGGCCTTTCCTTCAGAAGAGCAATGGCTTTAGGCAAATTATTATTGAAAAGGGTAATTCCTGTTTGAGGAATTCCCACCGAGTTACACAGTGACTGGGGAACTCATTTCACTGGACAAATAATTAGATCTATTTGTAACATTTGGCCAATAATGCAGCATTTCCACTGTGCTTACCATCCTCGATCCTCAGGATTGGTGGGAAGAACTAATGGCACAATCAAAACTCAATCAGCAAAGCTTTCAGAAGCATTTACTCTCTCATGGCCCAAAGCTCTTCGGTTACTGCTCCTTAATCTTAGATTTACACCTTTTGGTAAACATCAGCTGTCTCCTTTTGACATAATGATAGGACAGCCTATGCAATTAGATGAGGAAATATCTTATTGTCAAGGTCTCATTGAGACACTTAAAAAAAATGAGATATTGGTAGCTGATTCTTTTCACAGAGAGCTCCCAGACCTTAAGGATTGTGGACTATAACCTGGAGAATTTATTTATCAGAAGAGGTATCAAATAAAAGACTCTGCAGCCCTATTGGAAAGGACCATACTGAGATGAGAAGACGATAGCATCTGTTGTAGACAGCTGTCCCAAGACTCCGGACCAGGTCTGTATTCCCAACCTTATATCCACTCATTTAAACCTTTGTTATGCTTAAACTGTATACCTATTTTATAGTTCTTCCATTTAAGTTTTCAAAATACTATCATACTTAAAGTAAGTGATTGATTTGGGACAGACTGGTCTTGAAGGCCAGGCATTTATTGGGTAGCTCCTAATGCAACTCAGTGGTTATGTGGAACAAATCTCTGGCCTTGGCTGCTGCCTGGATGGATAAAACACTACACCCCGAACTTCCCTTGGAAGCAGGGAAGGACTCACACTGAGCTAACACCTGTTGCCAATCTCCTTCTCTTTAAGGTCAGATGGGCTCATTCAGTGTTCCACTCGTGGCCTCCAAGTGGCTATGGTTGTTCCTTCTTTGTCATGTCATATCACATCCACAGCTCTTAATGATAGTCAGGTAGGAATAGCCTTATTAAATACTAAAATGTCTTTAATGAAAAAGGCTGCCCTTCAAAGTAGAATGGCTTTAGATATTTTAACTGCATCCCAAGGTGGTATACACAATTGCTCAAACTGAATGCTGTGCTTTTATACATGACGAATCTTCCAATGTGTCATCTCTGCTAAAGCAGATGAGAAAACAGGTGAATGCCTTAAGAGATCCTACACCTAGTCTTGATTTGTTTGGTTGGTTTCCTTCCAGTATCGGTTCCCTGTTTCGATCCAGATTGCAATTCCCATTTCTATTACTTCTTGGAATTCTTGTACTAATCATAATATTCAAACTAATTACTGTTTTCTTTACTCAGTGTTGTAAGACTGGCATGCAAGCTAGAGCAATGGTTGCTCAGCGACTTGAGATGGTCAATTGATCTTACAACCCTGAACAAATTTCCTTTTCTAATGAGAGCTATGCCTAAGAACTCATTTTAAACTAATGTTTTCAAAGATGAATTATTATCATTGTTACTGTGCTTGTTCTGTAATTGTGAACAATGTAAACATAAGGAGTCATAGAGAAGCACATGTTCAACAATCTAAAATTAGTTGAAAATTATATAACCTATGAAATACTTCCTCTGTTAATATATACCTCTATGCTTGTCTGACTATTTACTCCTATTGTGGATAACTGGGAAAATAAATGAGATAAAAGCCTATGACTGAGGGACATGATGGACCCAGGGCAGGCAGCAACCACCCTGGTGCCAAGGGACAATATTTTGATCATCAATGCTTTCTATCGAAAGATTATAGATCAAAAGGGGAAAAATGATAAATAAATGACAGGCAATAGGATATATTGGAGTGTATGAGGAAGCCATTTGGTGTAAAACTAATTCGGCCTAACCCTGTTTTTCCAAAAGGGCCTGACATGGCCATTGAGCATGCATTGTATATCCGCTTTAAGCATTTGCTATGTCTCAAAGACGAGAACAAATGTCCTTAAGATAAAGATGCAACTTCCCCCACATTGGCATTTCCTTAAGGACGAACATCTCTCCCTAGTTTGGGAATTGGTTGCTATGCTCACCTGTGACCACCCAGCTTAAGACAACAGATTTGTTACCTGCTGTGTGAATCGCTGTGCTGACTAGGCAATCTTGTGACTGTCGTGTGGTTTTTTTGTGTGTGTGTGAGGAAGAGTGGCCCTAAGCTAATGTCTGTTACCAGTCTTCCTCTTTTTATCTTCCTCTTGTTTGGCTTGAGGAAGATTGTTGCTGAGCTAACATCTGTGCCAGTCTTCCTCTATTCTGTATGTGGGATGTTGCCACAGCCTGGCTTGATGAGTGGTATGTAGGTCCATGCCTGGGATCCCAACCTGCAAATCCCAGATCACTGAAACAGAGCGTGTGAACTTAACCACTAGGCAACTGGGCTGGCCCCTCATGATTGTTGTAAAAGAGACATTCCCATCATATGTGATACATGCTCTTTGACCGTATATAACCTTGGGGAAGGAAGGGCCCTGGTTAGACCTTAGATCCGGCTCATAACAAACTCACCCAAATTCTGATTTACAGATTGGTTATGGATTATTTGCGTCAACACCCTTTCCACTCTGTGATCCTGCCTTCAGAAGAACTCAACTCAAGAGGGTGACAAACTCATCCCAGTTTATCTGGAACTTTCCCTGTTTTAGCAATGAAAGTCCTGTGACCTGGTTAGCCTGGGTTAACCAGGATGGCTGGTCACCCTACATAAACCAAAGTCACAGCAAATGTCACAGGGGGCCCTATTCTGAAAGGGCTCAACTCATTCCTGTGGGCAGGTGTCTTCCAAGACTAATTGGCTAGGTAACAACAATCTGACACAGCGGGTCAACTCCCTTACTATCTCCAGGTACATTTCTCCTCAGGGTTCACCAGGATCTTCCATCACTCGCAGTCAGATATAGCAAGGGCATCTTACTAACTAGGGCTGTGGCCAGTGATTGCTAACAGCTGCTTTTGGTTTTTCGACCTGAAACAGCCCCCTCGGTGCTCTGGTCCCCATCTTTGGCTCTACGTTAGAATTCTCTTGGGGGCTGAGCTTCAGTGTTGTTCAAACCTCCCAGGTCAATCTGGGATGCACAGCCAGGGTTAAGACCCACTGCACTAGGACCTAGAACACTGGGCATTGGATTGCCCCTTTGTCCAAAGCAGTTTTTTGAGGAAAATCTTGGCTCTGCCCAGGGTCTCCTTCAGTCCATCTCCCTGCAGGAATGGATGGGCCTCCACTCAGGCATAAAGCCTGGTTTAAGCAATTTTTTAACCCCAAAACAATATCCGCCCTATGTTACCTTTTCTTGATTGTCAAAGCATTTGGCACTGCCTTTACTGATCAACATAGACATTTTATCTCCAGATACTTGCCATTTAAATATTAAAACTCTGAATTCCAGGGTTCATGGACAATGACCAGGAGGATCTATGGGTTGTTCAGTTGGAATGTTCTTCTGTGGATCCTGTGAATCTGATGACTAATCATGTTCCCTTCTTTCCATTGGCTGCCAGAAGCTCAGAGTGGCTCATTTTTAGCAATTCATAGACTTGATGACATACGCTTCATCTGCTAACTTTACTTCTGGTTTCATCTTCCTCCCTAAACTTACTTTCCCTTTGACTCAGTGTCCTTAGCTATTTATTCTGTCCTATTTAATGGAATGTACACACAAACTGCCACAAATCCTTTCAGAAGGAAGGCTTAACATATAAACAGATAAAATGCAAATGATAATTGCTATTATTAGGAAGAGGCACAAACAATATTGGACAGACTCTGCAAAGCAGATCATGCTGATTCTCACGATGCAAGGCTTCCAATCTGTGATGCAAATCGACCTCTTCAAAATGCATGCTTTTCCCCCTGACTCGTGCAGGACAAGTACTAAAGCCCAAATACATACCCAACCGAGGGATGGCCCTTCAGCCTTCTCTCTGAGACTGTCTTCCGGCCTCTCCACACTATCCCAGCTGAGGAGCAGACAATTGCCTCCAAGAACACACTTATCCTCCCCAATCAAGAACGCAATTATCCTGATCGGTTTATAAGCTCAACTTGGCTCTATGAGTCATTTCACTGCGGGGTTGGAGTGCTACTACACTCAGTTCTAATTAACTTACTTGATTTATTTATAAAGTTGATGAGGGGGCCTTTTGAAATCAATATGCAAATATAATTTAAAACATAAATCAATATTTTGAGCTAAGAGCATGGGCATTTTTTTTTTTTTTTTTGAGGAAGATTAGCCCTGAGCTAACTACTGCCAGTCCTCCTCTTTTTGCTGAAGAAGCCTGGCCCTGAGCTAACATCCGTGCCCATCTTCCTCTACTTTATATGTGGGACACCTACCACAGCATGGTTTGCCAAGCGGTGCCATGTCCACATCCGGCACCCGAACCAGTGAAACCCAGGCTGCTGAGAAGCAGAGCGTGTGAACTTAACCACTGTGCCACCGGGCTAGCCCCAGAGCATGGGCATTTTTTTTCATTAAGGTTATGATAGTTAACAACCTTGTGAAATTACAGTTGTACATCATTATTAGTCATGTTGTAGGTACACTACTTCACCCCTAGTGCCCTCCCCCCACCCCCCTTTCCCCTGGTAACCACCGATCAGTTCTCTTTGTCCATATGTTGTCTACCACTTATGAGTGGAGTCATACAGAGTTCGTCTTTCTCTGTCTGGCTTATTTCACTCAACATAATACCCTCAAGGTCTACCCATGTTGTTGTGAATGGGACGACTTTGTCCTTTTTTATGGCTGAGTAGTATTCCATTGTATATATATACCATATCTTCTTTATCCAGTCATCAGTTGCTGGGCACTTAGGTTGGTTCCATGACTTGGCTATTGTGAATAATGCTGCAATGAACATAGGGGTACATGGGACTTCTGGAATTGCTGATTTCAGGTTCTTAGGATAGATACCCAGTAGTGGGATGGCTGGGTCATAAGGTATTTCTAGTCTTAACTTTTTGAGGAATCTCCATACTGTTTTCCATAGTGGCTGCACCAGTTTGCATTCCCACCAACAGTGTATGAGGATTCCTTTTTCTCCACAGCCTCTCCAACATTTGTCACTCTTGGTTTTGGATATTTTTGCCATTCTAACAGGTGAAAGGTAATATCTTAGTGTAGTTTTGATTTGCATTTCCCTGATGATTAGTGATGATGAGCATCTTTTCATGTGTCTATTGGCCATCCATATATCTTCTTTGGAGAAATGTCTGTTCATGTCCCCTGCCCATTTTGTAATTGGGTTGTTTGATTTTTTTATTGTTGAGTTGTGTGAGTTCTTTGTATATTATGGAGATTAACCCTTTGTCGGATAAATAACTTGTAAATATTTTTTTCCAATTAGTGGGAACTGTTTTTTTACTGTTTTTTTGTTTCAATCCTGTTTTCCCTCCAGAGCATGGGCATTTTTAAGGAGAATGCAGGGTAGTCTTAAACATCTGAAGTTACGGCTCTTTGTGGCCGATGACTTGGTTCTCCCTGGGGTTATATTTGCAGATGCCAGAAACTTGGTTATTCCAAGAACTCTCTTGTTCAGAAAGTAGGGAGGCTATGTAGGATGTTCAAGATTTCTTCACTTTCCTCCAGCTGCATGACTATTCAGAGGTTCTGTATAAATGGCTCAGGCAAAATCTGCATGTTATAATGCATGTCCAGCTTCCATCATAGAATCTTAGTGCCGAAAATCTCTGGGGAACACCTAATCTAGCCCTTTCCTTCTGCGAATAAATAGGAACTTGTCCAAGATTACACAGAGGATGAGTTGCAGAGTTTGGACTGGGATTCAATCTCCATAACACCTTTGACCATCCCAGAATCAGGTGCATAAACCTCAATTCCAACTTCCAAGGCTCTAAGACAACCTAACAAAGATTTCCTCCAAACTCTACCTCTGTCTTACTCAAGCCGTTCAAGGCGACTTCAGACGACTTCCTTCTCCCAAGCACTGCAAAATTGCCTGGGGGATCTATGTCTCCAACGGTCTGAATACACTCTGAACATGAGGTTCCTGTAGCAACAAGAGTTCTCTGTATGGGAATCCAGCCCTGCCTGCTTTCTAAAGTCAGGGAAGGCCTACATTTCTGCCTGCCTCACTCTTGCTTATTAGCAAACCACTTTTGTCAAGAGTCATCCCCAGCCTGTACGCTCTCCCTCAGGGATCATCTCATGTTTTCAAGGAGATTATACAAGGTTTTCAAAAGCCTCCTTTAGAGACCGTCCCACCCTTACAAAGTGAGGTGCAGCGCAAAGAACATCCAAAGAGTAAAGCCGGCTCCACCCTCCACCCCCCATCTTGAGGACTATCGAACCCAATGTCTTCCTACACCTGAATGTCCTACAGCACCACACCCCTCCCCTTCCAGGCACTGCACAGTGCTTAGGGAGAATTGGGTGCTGAACTGACAGCATCTGGGTCATATCAGATCTTTAAATGTCAGGCTAAATGTATTTTCTAGTCTTTCCCCGAGGGCTAAGATTGCAATGCTTATAAATTCATCTCCTCCCTTCCCACTTGGATTTTACACTGTAAACGTTCACAGACTAGCTGTTTCCAATGTCTTCCCATCTCAAAGGCATATAAAAGTTGAAGAGCTCGGGCTCAGCCAAGCTGCCAAGAAGTCACGAGCTGTAGGCATGTGACCCATTGTTTGGGTGTTCAAGATTATAGTAACACTGGCTGGAGTTTATTTCACACATCTACCCTGCTGTCTCCGGCTCTGATCCAGCCTACAGAGGGAGGCAGAAGCTTTTTAAAATAATGATAAACAATGAGGTCATAGCTGAGAACAGCCAAGCCTTCCTTGACCCAGCCAAGAAAAAACAGTCTTAGTGGCTACAGAAGCCCTGGGGGTCACTATGAGCATGGTTGGTAGGACCAACACAAATTGGGAGATCCACTTAAGGTAATGGACTAGAATTGAAGAATCTCAATAATAGTCCCAGATTGTCCTCTCTCCTAGGTTCTAATCTCTAGTACTTAATGCAGTGCCTGGCACATAGTAGATGGTCTGTAACCCCCAGACAACTTTCCCTATTAGCCTCTAAGTTCCAGTACCTAAAGCAGTGCCTAGCACATAGTGGTGGTCAATAACCCCAGCTACCTTTCCTACGGGTCTTTGATTCCAGAACGTAGCATGGCACCTAGCATATAATAGGTAGTTCAGTTAATGTTGGTTGAAGGACTGCGTTCATAAATGAGTAAGCAGATGGACAGGTGCATGGAAGGCAGGCAGGAAGCAAGGGAGGATGGGAGGAAGAGAGGGAGGATGGGAGGATAGATGGATGGATGTTATTAAATCTCACTTAAAACTAACAAGTCATAAAAAAAGAAGGCTCAAATAAATAAAATCAGAAACAAAAGAGGACACCTCAGAAATACAAAAGATAAGAGAATACTATGAAAAGCTATACGCCAACAAATTGGATAATCTAGAAGAAATGGATAAATTCTTAGAAACATACAACCTTCCAAAACTGGAGCAAGAAGAAGTAGAAAATTTGAATAGACCGATCACCAGTAAGGAGATCAAAACAGCAATCAAAAACCTCCCAAAAAATAAAGTCCAGGACCAGATGGCTTCCCTGGTGAAGTCTATCAAACGTTCAAAGAAGACTTAATACCTATCCTTCTCAAACTCTTCCGAAATATTGAAGAGGAGGGGAGGCTTCCTAACTCGTTCTACGAAGCCAACATTATCCTGATACCAAAACCAGACAAGGACAACACAAAAAAAGAAAATTACAGGCCAATATCACTGATGAATGTCAATGCAAAAATCCTCAACAAAATACTAGCAAATCGAATACAACAATACATTGAAAAGATCATACATCATGATCAAGTGGGCTTCATTGCAGGGATGGTTCAACATCTGCAAATCTATCAACGTGATACACCACATTAACAAAATGAAGAATAAAAATCACATGATCATCTCAGTAGATGCAGAGAAAGCATTTGACAAGAGTCAGCACCCATTTATGATAAAAACTCTAAATAAAATGGGTATAGAAGGAAAATACCTCAACATAATAAAGGCCATATATGACAAACCCACAGCAAATATCATTCTCAATGGAGAAAAACTGAAAGCTATCCCTCTAAGAACAGGAACCAGACAAGGATGCCCACTGTCACCACTCTTATTTAACATGGTATTGGAAATCCTAGCCAGAGCAATCAGGCAAGAAAAAGAAATAAAAGGGATCCACATTGGAAAAGAAGAAGTGAAACTTCACTCTTTACAGACGACATGACTTTATATATAGAAAACCCTAAAGAATCTGCTAAAAAACTTTTAGAAATAATAAATGAATACAGTCAAGTCACAGGATACTAAATCAACAATCAAAAATCAGTTGCATTTCTATACACTAACAACGAAGTAGCAGAAAGAGAAATTAAGAATACAATCCCATTTACAATTGCAACAAAAAGAATAAAATACCTAGGAATAAACTTAACTAAAGAGGTGAAAGACGTGTACACCGAAAACTATAAAACGTTGTTGACATAAATTGAAGAACACACAAAGAAATGGAAAGATATTCCGTGCTCTTGGATTGGAAGAATTAACATAGTTAAAATATCCATACTTCCTAAAGCAATCTATAGATTCAATGCCATCCCTATCAAAGTTCCAACAACATTTTTCACAGAAATAGAACAAAGAATCCTAAAATTTATATGGAACAACAAAAGACCCCAAATAGCCAAAAGAATCCTGAGGAGAAAGAACAAAGCTGGAGGTATGACACTCCCTGATTTCAAAATATACCACAAAGCCATAGCAACCAAAACAGTGTGGTACTGGCACAAAAACAGACACACAGATCAATAGAACAGAATCAAGAGCCCAGAAATAAACTCATACATTTATGGACAGCTAATATTCAACAAGGGAACCAAGAACATATAATAGAGAAAGGAGAGTCTCTTCAATACATGGTGTTGGGAAAACTGGACAGCCATGTGCAAAAGAATGAAAGTAGACGATTATCTTACACCATGCACAAAAATCAACTCAAAATGGATTACAGAGTTGAATGTAGACCTGAAACCATGAGACTTCTAGAAGAAAACACAGGCAGTACGCTCTATGACATTGGTCTGAGCAGCATATTTTCAAGTCCCATGTCTGACCGGGCAAAGGAAACAAAAGAAAAAATGAACAAACAGGACTACATCAAACTAAAAGCTTTTGCATAGCAAAGGAAACCATCAACAAAACGAAAAGACAACCTACCAATTGGGAGAAGGTATTTGCAAACCATAGATCAGATAAGGGGTTAATATCCAAAATATATAAAGAACTCATACATCTCAACAAGAAAAAAAACCCAACAACCCAATTAAAAAATGGGCAAAAGATCTGAACAAATTCTCCAAAGATTCTCCAAAGAGATTCTCCAAAGAAGACATAGGATGGCCAACAGGCATATGAAAAGATGTTCAACATCATTAGCTATCAGGGAAATGCAAATCAAAACTACAATGGGATATCACCTCACACCTGTAAGAATGGCTATAATTAACAAGACAGGAAATAACAAGTGTTGGAGAGGATGTGGAGAGAAGGGAACACTTGTACACTGCTGGTGGCAGTGCAAACTGGTGCAGCCACTACGGAAAGCAGTATGGAGTATCCTCAGAAAATTAGGACTAGATCTATCATATGCTCCAGCTATCCCACTGCTGGGTATTTATCCAAAGAACTTGAAAACACAAAGATATAAAGATACATGCACCCTAATGTTCGTTGCAGCATTATTCACAATAGCCAAGACTTGCAAGCAACCTAAGTGCTCATCAAGGGACAAATGGATAAAGAAGATGTGGTATATATACATAATGGAATATTACTCAGCCATAAGAAATGATGAAATCCGGCCATTTGTGACAACGTGGATGGACCTTGAGGGTATTATGCTAAGTGAAATAAGTCAGAGGGAAAAATCATATGATCTCACTCATAAGGAGAAGATAAAAACAATGACAAACACATAGTAACAGAGATTGGATTGGTGGTTACAATAGGGGGATGGGGGGAGGGCAAAAGGGGGGATTAGGCACACGGGTGGTGATGGACTATAATTAGTTTTTGGGTGGTGAACATGATGTAATCTACACAGAATTTGAAATATATTACAATGTACATCTGAAAGCTATATAGTGTTATAATCCAATGTTACTGCAATTAAAAAAATGTTTTAAAAACCAAAAAAATTAAATAAATAAATTGTGCAATAAAAAAAAACACTAAGAAGTCAAAACACTCGGCTCCGTTCCTCACCAGGCAATCCCTAAAGCTGTCTAATCCTTACTCTAATTGTCACAAAGTTCTCCTACTGATTCGGCCCAAAACTGCCATGCTGTAACTTGCCCATGGCAGTTCTAATTTTCTCCTCTATGTCTTCCTGCTCTTGCTAGAGGATCTTTTCCAAAAGGAATCAGACCTTCCTGTCTGTATTCTCTCTCTTCGTTAGCGTTGGAAACTAGCAAGAAACACCATGGGTTTTTAGATGCAGAATCACAAGAAGGGGGAAGGTTTTAAGAAATCAACAAGACTTTATTTCCTCTAAGAATCCGTCACCTCTGGTTTTCCCAGGCATCCGTGGAACAATTTCTTTGAACAGACCTAGGTCTGGGATCTTTGATCCCTTCACTAAGAGCAGGCCTCTTTATACCCAGATGGCAGCCACAGACCGCTGAGGTCCGTGGACACTTTGTTGACCTCATAATGTGTCAGTTAGCTAGCCTGACCTACGTTTCCCAGAATTCTCTTTCTTATATGTTTTCAGTTAGGGTGATTATATTGTTTTTCCAAGTTTAGATATTTGAAAGGATTCCCCAGTCTCCACAGCGTATTCTCACATGAGACTTGTATTTAAGGCACAGAATACAGTGCAGGGAGAGAAAGAGAATGCAGGGAGGCAGTGTAGGTCCCAGAGACATTCTGCAGCACCAGGTCTGTGCACAAGGGCCCACTCTTTGTCCACATAGACCACACCGAATCTCTAAATTGAATGGCCAAGATCTGTGCTAGGAAACTTAGCTTCAGGAGAATTCCCTGAAAAGAGCTAGGTGGCTCTTTAAGTAGTCAAGCCAGGCTTATCCACCTGGCGAGGCCAGCTGCAAACCACCAGTAAAGATGATAATTCTGGGGCTTGCCGGGAGAGTTTCAGTCCTTAAACAGCATATCATATGTCCCACTGCCCTTATCTTAGTTATAAGTCACAAATCAGACATTCAGGCATCCCCAGAGGTAAAGATGGAGCTGCCAGTATCTCCACAGTGGGACATAAGAGAGATCCTTGGGAGATCTGGAAGGCAGAAGGGAAGCAACAGATACTATGGAGCTCACACACGTTGTGGCCGATTTGCTAACTCACCACATTGGCATGAAGTGGCTGCTGGACCTGTGACTGCTGTACCTTGCCCTGGCTCCTCTTGCACCTTGTCCGCTCCTATTTCTGGGCCAGGTGTCTGTGTTTAGCTCCATGCCAAGGGGTCCCAGCTTCTGCAGGATACCATACCACCACACCACCTACCTCAGAGGCAACCAGAGTTGATACGGGTTTAAACCATCCTTACGGGGTTCCAGTATTTATGGGTTCCAGCTTGTTCTTGATCTCCTCTATTTCGTATCTTTCTTTCCTTTCTAACTGCCTGTCCTGTGGACTTCAATTTCCGGCATCATATGTGAAGACAACAGCTTTACAGGGACTGCTTAACCAGCTCCAGTGATTATGTAAGGTCATATCTCTGCAACAAATCCCCTAAATGTAAATCCTTATCTTTCTATGTACCTATCTACCTGACATCTATCTATCTATCTATCTATCTATCTATCTATCCACCTATCTAATCTCCTAGTGGTTCTGTATCTTGTGTTGGCTCCAGACCCCTGACTGATTAGGTACTCTGCCATTCCCCAGGAGCACAGCCATTGGCTTCTCCCTCTCTCTGTGTTGCAGAAAATGCCAGATGGTGGCCAATTCCCTAGGCTCTGCTTCCACACACACTGCCACTTGACTCGCGAGTTCCTTCTGACAATCTCTATTCTATGTGCTGGTGGAAGGCTGGGCAGCCAGCGCTGCTCTCAGCTATGGAGTGGGCTGATGGGCTGTGCAGACTAGCAGATGCCAGACGAACAGCCAAGTAGGCTCGGCTAATTTCTCACGAGAGGGAAAATGCCAAAACAGTGACAAGAAATTACTGGAAAATTCCACTAGCCGTGACAAATGGAGGTCCTTGGACATCTAATAAACCTCGACGCAGGAGAATGAGGCGAGCTTGCTTGACAGAAACAGAGGTGCCTCGCCACGCGGACGTCAGGGCAGACTTCTAGGCATCTCTTGACATTCCCAGAATGCCTTAGAGTGCACACGAGATAAAGATATGTTTTCTCCGGGCTCATACTCAACAGGTGGGTTTTGCACATCTTCTAACAGAGAAGTTGCAAATTGGCAGTCCGTGGGCTGACATTGGCCTGCTAACATGTTTTGTTTGGCCTTAACAGTGTATATTACAATTTTTGAATTTATTGCCAACTTTTACTAATTGGGGATTTCACATTTTAAAAAATCTAGATTTCCCACTTTTCTTGAAAAAAATCAGAGGATTTTGCAAGTATAGGCCTATCTTCCCACATGGTAAAAATTGGCCGGAGCTGAGTAACAGCCATTCTTGTCAGACAGGGATAGGAACTCTCAGCTCACACAGTACCACCCAGCCTACTGTTCTTGCTTATGTTACCTGCTTGGCTTCTGGAAGCATCTAAGTTTACAAGCCCTGGTCGTCCCATCTGTATAAGATGCTCGTATCCTCTCCCACTATAGTAGAAACCCAGGCTGGACTTCAATTGCCAGCGTCTATTCCTCGTTGCCTGAGGACTTGCTTTGGCAGTCAGACCCTCTGTCTGCTCCCCAACAGGCCATGAGTGCCCCTTCCCAGGGTTCCTCAACTGATGGGAGTTCGGATCACTCTAATGCACATGCTGTGCCCTGGCTCCCAGAGGTCCCCAACGATGTGGAGCTCTAGGTACCCACAGTGGTAGCTGCCTTAATGACACGCCCTTTAAAGTTTCCTCATCCTCCCTATCTCCCTTCTCCTCTTCCCGACCAGTGGCAATTTTTTTTTTTTGCCATCTGAATAAACTTCTTGTACAGTTTATAGTACAATAACAAGAATTTGTAGTAGTTACGTTCTGTAAAGTTGCCATGAATGCTGACTTTGCAGATACTGAGCTGTTGCTCCCAGGGGAAACAAAGAGTTAGGTTCCTGTGAGCCTCTGCTCACAAAGTTTTGGTCAACCAATCAGTGCAGAACCTTGTTCTATGTGTTCATGTTCAAGGACTCCTTATTTAATGTGTGCTGTCAATTCGTTGACATTGAACCCACAGCCAAGAGCACTACGACTTGTGCCTGAGCAAAGCTCATCTAAGACACGTATTTTCTCCGTCAGCCACATCGCAGCCTTCTTGCATCTAGGGACACTAGATAGCACTTCAATACCAGGTTTGGGGGCTGTTTTAAACAGCAGAATCGCCAACACAAAGCACAAAAACGTGAAAAACCTGGCAGTAAATAGACCGTGAAAAGGACACTTGCTTACAATATAAGAGTTGAAACAAGAAGGCAGAGCGTTGCCTTATTTGACCTCAGCTTGGAACGTGCACATCATGTAACTCAAATTTTTTGTCACTCTGCACATGTCCACAAATGACTGTGAAAGGGCCATGAATGTTGACTTTGAGATTACAAAGAAATTGTAGCAAGTAGGCAATTCACAAATACAGAATTTGTCAATAATGAGAATCAGCTGTCTGTTTAGAGGCAGAGTCTGCTTCTAAAGGGACCCCAAGTGAAGACAACATCACAGAAGTGCTTTCCTCCTCAAGTAATTCAGGGGCGACTAAGAAATGGGAAGAAATATAAAACAACCGTTTTCAGGAATTGGCCATCAGGTAGCACAGGATAGTGATCCCTGAGAGAGGGGAAACAAATGAGGTGAGCCATATGCTTTCCCCAGAGTATTGCCTAGAGACTGTTTCCAGGCTGTGGTGCAGGAAGGAGGAACCCACTTGGAGCCTGGAGGTGGCCCTGAGTTAAGGAGACAGAGCTGGGAGACTGCGGAGGCCAAGGCAAAACACTAGAGAGCTGAGAGCTGTGCACAGAGAGAGCTCCAGAGATCGGCAGATCTCCCTGAGTCTTCATAGGAGCTCTGATCAGAACACGCATGTGAGCAAATGACCCAAGGCCAGGGAAAAAACTACCTGGAAAGAGCAGAAGGAAAAATCCTCGGAGTTCGCACAGTGCTCCCACCAGCCTGAGTGGAATACCTCATAAATCATGGAGCATTAACAGAGCGCTCATAAGAGTCTTGCCTCAGCAGTGGGGAAAAAATTGGCCCTCAACTAAAGACTGCTCAGAAGATCAAGTCGTTTCCAACCAAGTGAACTAACTTCCAGAATAAAGCTCAACAGTATTTACAGAAATACAAAATATCCAGCATCAAACAAGATAAAATTCACAACATCTGGATTAAACTGAAAATTACCAGGCATGCAAAAAAGCAGTAAAATATGACCCATAATGAGGAGAATTAATAGAAACAGATCAAGAAATGACACAGATGACAGTGTTAGTAGACAAGGACATTGAAGCCATTAATATAACTATCTCCCATATGTTCAATAAAGTAGAGAAAATATTGTTGAGACATAAAAGATATTAAAGAGGTCCAAATAGAACTTCTAGAGATAAAATTAGAATGTCTGGGATGAAAAAGGAAAAATACACTGAATGTGATTATTAGGAGATTAGATACCGTGGAGGAAAAAATGACTTAACTTGAAGACATAGCAATAGAAATTGGAAACAGAAAATGAAATTTAGAGAGAAAAAAGTGAAGGATAAGTTGGAGGCTTTATTAGAGTGTGGCTTCTAATTGCAGGTCATTCAAGTCTGTCCCTGCGACCTGACTGGGAGGACACAAGACCGGGAAGCTGGACCAGTGGCACATGTCCTAGATACACTGTTGGTAGAAAGGGCGCCACTCCTGTCACCGCTCTGACTCAACATGGCTTCCAGCACGCCCCAGCTTTCTTCTTTCAGGCCTGAGAGACTCATTGGGTAGCTGCTTCTGTCTACTCTACTCTTAAGGTATTTTCTTCCCAGGAAATGGGAAGAAATGACTATGAAGTTTCCTATCTCTCCAGGTCTTTCCTTCATTTTTGCCCTCCAATAAACACAGGCACTTTTTAGGACTTGCTACTCATTAATGATAAATGGACAGGAGACAAGAATAACAAAATGAAAACAAAATAAATGTCCTAAATACCGCACTAAGTATAGATCTTCTTTCTACCAGATGGTAAAATATAAAAATGGGGGTGGGTTTCTCTTTCTCAACAGACATCTCTGAGCCCCTTCTCAGATGATACTAAATATACTCTGAATAAAGACTGGGACCCTGCAGAAATGGATATTAAAACCTCAATAAGATACCGTTAATTTTTTTATTATTAAATATCTCAAACATACTGAAAATAATACAATAGGCACCCACATATTTACATTCCAAGTTTTTAAAAAGATATGTTGTCATAGTGGCATCAGAGCTCTTGTTTCAATTAATGTTTCAAGTTACAGATATAGCTAATACCTCCTTTCCCCACTCTGTTCCCTTCTTTCTCCCCATTCTCAGCACTATTCATCTCTTGAAGGGGTTGTTCTTTTTAATAATTTTTGTTTTACCACATATGCATAGTATGTGGTACCATTTTGACTATTTTAAAAAATCACATAGATATCATACTATGATTTTACAACTTACTTTTTCACTCAATATTATATTTTAGAGATTTACTTGTGCAGATTCATGTAGATTTTGTTCATTCATTCTAACTGCTTGTATAGGACTTCCTCATGTGACATTATATGGACATTGGGGTTATTTTCTATTTTTTGCTATAACATGCTTCAGTGAATAACCTTGTACATGTTTTTTTGTGAACATATATAAAAGCTTCTCCCAGAAGTGGAAATACTGGGTTGGAGAGTATGTGCACTCTCACCATTACTGGATATTGCCAGAATCCTCATCAAAGGTACCAGTTTAGACTCCCACAAGTAGCATCTGAGCAGTGCCTTCCTCCCACATCTTTGACTGAATTGGTAGTATCAAACTTTAAAATTTTTTATCTATCTGTATCTAGACTTTCTATTCTGTTCCACTGATCTGTTCCTCATTCATATACCAGTACTACACTATTTAATGATTATATCTGCAAATCTAGCTATCTCATGAGAGGGATTTCCTTCTTTGTTCTTCATAATTATCTTATCTATTCTTGGTTCTTTATCCTTCTGTACTAATTGTAGGATAGCTTGTGAAGATATATGGATTTTGAATGTAAAGACAGTGAATTTACAAATGAATCTGAGGAGGATTGACATCTTTATGATATTGAGTCTTTTCACCCAGGATTATGCTATATCTCTCCAGGTTTACTTTTATTCTTTCAACAAAGTTTATAGTTTCCCCCATATATTTTGTGAGATTTATTACTAGGTATCTGAGAGTTTTTGTTGCTGAGATACCATTTTTCGCTTGTCAGGTAGGTAAAGACAAAAACGGTTAACAACACTCTATACTGGTAAAATTATGGAGAAATAGGCATTCTGATATTTTATTAGTGCAAGTGTAAATTAATACAACCTCATTGAAGTACAATTTGCAATAGCTCTAAATTTTTTGATGCATGTTCTATGTGACCCAGAAATTCCATTTCCAGGAATTTGCAAATATATGCACATATATACATGAGATTTTGTGTGTATAGGGATATTTAAGGCAGCATTATCATAAGAGCAAAAAGTTAGTAACAACCTTTATGTGTATTGGTAAAGACTGGTTAAATCAATCATTAAATAGTTTATTCATTCAGTCAAATACTATGTAGCCGGAGGCAGCTTTATCAATACTTATGTGGGAAAATGTCCAACATTTTAATTTTTTTTCTTCTTCCTGCTTTCTTTATGTTTAGTTTGCCCTTCTTTTTCCAGTTTCTTAAGGTGGTAGATTAGGTTATTGATTTGAAATTTTTCTTCTTTTTTAATATAGGTATTTATAGCTATAAATTTCCCTCTAATACCGCTTTATCTCCCTCCCATAAGTTTTGGTATATATCTTTACTTTCATTTATTTCAAAATATTTTCTAACTTCTTGTGTGATTTCTTCTTTGATTCATTGGTTCTTAAGGAGTGTGTTGTTTAATTTGAATATATATGTGAATTTCTCCATTTTTTTTTTGTGTCATTGATTTCTGTTTTCATTCCATTTTGGTTGGAGAACATATTTTGTATGATTTCAATTATTTTAAATCCGTTGAGGCTTGTTTTATGGTTTAGCTTATGGTCTATCCTGGAGAACGCTCCACATGCACTTGAGAAGAATGTGTATTTTGCTATTGACGGGAGAAGGACAGTGATGCCTCTTAAATTCCTGTCTTCTCTTATCCTACTCTCTCTTCCCTACAGTTATTTCAGAGCATCTCACCCTCAAACTTGAAATCTCTCACTTTTGTGCCTAGTCCACAGGGATTTCTTAGTTTTTTCGTGTTTTTCCTTTTCTCTCCTCTTTCTTGCTCTTTAGTTTATAGACCAACTTAGCCTCTCTCGTGGTGGCTCTACCTTCTCCTCCTCCTCTTTATTCCCCACTTTTTCTATCATTCAGATTCTCCCAGGACAAAATAGAACGGAGAACTGACCCAAACATAAGAATCCATTCCTTTTCTATGTGGCTCTTTAGTTTAGTCTCTCTCTATCCATTTCCCTGAATCTACATTACAAAAAGTCCAGGAACCAAGTTGACAGGGAGAGAATTCCACATATGATCAGATCTCTCCATATGGTTAAAACGAGCTGGTGAAGACAAAAATTTTCCTTCTATAACCACCTTTCACGGATCACAGACCCAGTGGGAGATCCCTGTAAACAAGTCTTAATCAACTTGGTACGATTATCCTTCTTCCTCGAAGTCACCTGCTGGAAATTCCTCTTAGCTCCGTCTAGGTCTAACAGAACCAAGTGCAAGGCTTTGACAGTGGCCGTCTCAAAATTGGAATCAATTTGATTTTAATTCATTATTAACACACCACTCCTGGTCCTTTGAAATCATAGCACCAGCAGGTGCCAAGAACACAAGATCTCTCACAGCTTTCTAAGACCTTTCAGCCTGTGAAGGGGTGGAAAGGTAATTGCACTTTTGCCGTTTATCTCCAGACTCAGAGAAATGTCACACCTTTACATTTTATTTTGCTTTCTTCATATTTACCCAAATATTAGTTTGTACACATCTCTATAATTACTCCTAGAACAGTATATGGTTGAAATTATTTGCAAAACTGTCTTCCTGGCCATACCTTGCTTATCTTTTTATCTTCTGTGCCAAGCACCTTGCCTGGGACATAGTTGGTGTTTAGTAATGTTTGCAGAACAAATGGAGACAATACAATAACAAATACACCCAGTAGGGCTTCACAATGCTTTTCCAAAGGAATAATTATAGGTATCACAAACTTAACATACCGGTAACATAACTCATCGTCTATCTTCAAAATCTGTTCCAAGCCCTGTGTAATTATTCTTCCAAGTACTGTCTCAAAAGTTTGGCAGCCTCTTTAATCCGTTCAACCCCACTTCCGGTCAGTGCAACTACCTGCAAGACTTGTTTCAAGTGTACACTACAAATGCTCATGTATGCACGCACGCACGCACATGGCTACACGTTTCTAATTTGACTACAGAGGATGGTGCATTCACCCTGCTTTCTACACCAGGACAGGAAGTGGACCTTTATTCTCAGAATTAGAGGAACAATGAAGGGCAGAGATGCGCTGCCCTCTTAGATCACTCAGATCTTCAAGACACCTGGAACTCAAATGGCAGGATAAGGTTTTGGAGGTACTAACTGATGTGTTTTGCTCTCAAAATGTTGATTTGTGTCATGGCCAGCGCCCAGGTCTAGGCCCCCCAGAGAGGCAGCATCAGGGGTGCCCTTGCCTCCCCATCACCCTGTCTGGCTGGATCCACATGGGATAAGCTTAGTGTCCAGGACCTCCCTCCCAGTTTGACCTCACCTGGTATTACTGAGCGGTCTCCTGGGCAAAAGGGGTAAGTTTCTGAAAACATGTTTTTTCAGAATAAAAGATGTTACCTTTTAAAATACATATAATTCATGACTTGAAAGCAAAATAACAGGATTTTTTCCCCCACATTTTGTTAGAAACTGTTTTTTTAGTGAAATTGGGTGATTAGACTCAATTCCAGAATACTGTCAGTGTCACTGGGATTAACTGGGTTTTTAAGACAGGGTGTCTTTACAATGTCAGACATGGCCTTTGCCCTTCAACAGATTATTCTAGGCGTAATATAGAATATACTGAAGACTGTTTCACTTAGGGTCTAAGAGAGTACCGATTACGTAGTTATACGCTTTATTGCAGAGAATACAGATCAGGAAACTTGTCATAGTCAGACTTAAATAAAAAGAACAGAAATAATCTTGCTGAATACTACAGTAAGTTATTTTTCTCAGCAATTACTTTACGCCACAGCAGAAATCCAAGAAAGAGATAAAGTGTTCACGCTGTTTGGCATCTCCGTCTGAGTTTGGATTCCCCTGAAAGCAAACCCTGAGATAAGGACTTGGACGTACGTAGTCTATTTGGGAAGAGAACTCAAGAAGCACAAGTGAGGGGGCGGGGAGAGAAAGATGAAGAAGGGAGAAAATGAATAAACGCTGTGCTGACGAGCAGGTTGCCGCTGCGGACAACTGGGACCTCAGTCCTGCTAGGAACTCTTTCAAGAGTTATGCAGACCATATCTCAGAATAGTCTCATGGAGCCGGTTCAGTATTATCTGCTGAGGTATTTATCCACCAATTTCCTTTCCCTTATGATGGAAGTTGCTTAATGATTGAAGTTAAATCCCCAGCACTTCTGGCCTGCTGGGCATGAAAGGTGTGCAAGCTCCATGATGCTGGAGAAACCCTCAGGCAGGCAGGAGATGCAGGCACTTGAGGGGGAAGCTATCTACATGTCCACCTGCAGCCGCCCATGAACTCAGAGCTGGGATGAGGGCGTCTAGAGCAGTGAATCAACCAGGGCTGCTACAATCTCCTTGGGAATTAAAAAAATGTTGAATATATTTTTTAAATCTCCTAGGCTGGGAGAGGAATGGTTGAAGGGAAAGCAAAGAGATCTTCGATCCCCATGGGTCCCTGAAACGTGTCCTAAGCCCCTCCCCTAAGCCAAGTCTCAGGGCAGGAAGTATATATGATGGTAAATGACAGAAACCCCAGAAAGAGAGGACCAAAGTCCCCATCTTCAGGTACAACCCAGGGCAATGGCAAAACCCCAGTGTCCTCTTCAACCAGCATGGGGTGGGAGTAGAAGAAAAGTCTCATGTGGATTTAGGCAGGTGGGTGTGAGACAGTCTCGCAGAGTTCCCCATGCCCCCAACAAGAGTAGCATGGAGTTGTCACAGGAAGCCTGTGACCCAAGAGGCCTTGTGTTTAGAGAGCAGGTGGATGCAGCAGAACCTCTGCAGGAAGTGTCTCAGGGCCAGATGGGAACAGGGCCCTTTCAGAAGACTCTGGCATAGATAGAGGACAAGGATGAGGACAGGTGTGCTCCACCCCAATGCCCGAGCCCTGTGTAGCACCCACAACTTAGACTCTGCCCCAGGAGAGTGAGGCGATGGAGAAACCTTGAACTTCCTGAGACTGGCTCCACCACTGATGAGAATGTGGGTTCCTAAGTTCTGTTTTGGCAAAAATAAAAACCGCCTTCTGGCCTTGCACATCTGAGTCTGGGCTCTGCAGTTTAAACACACAAAACTGAGTTGCCTTGCTTCCCCCTTATGCTGAAGAAGAACTTATCTTGGACCAGAGAGAAGCAGCTTGAGCTTGCATCTCCTCCTCATTTTCTTCAAGGAGATGGATTCTTTCTGAGAGTGCTCTTGAACCTTAGCAGACACTTGAAGCATCTGGAAGGCTTGTTAAAACACAGATGCCTGGGCCCACCCCATAAACTCTGGCTCAGTGAGTCTGAGAATGGCCTAGGAAGGACCTAGATTCTTGGCCATCTTTGCATTTGAAGATGGACCTGCCAGTGATGGTTGGGCACAGAAAGGGTGCCTACCTACAAGCATCATGGATGCCAGTCCTCCCCAAGTTAGCCGTGTGTAAAGACTGCTCCGTGTCAGGGCTGGCCATGTGGTAATTAGACACTTTGGTGCCCCAGTCAGCAGCACTGTTCTTCCCCATACAATCCATGCCCAGAGGGAGCACAAGGAAAGCAAAGCCGTCTGGGTTGTATCAAAGCACCAGGAAGTGGGGTGGGCCACCTCAGGCACGGTCTTTCAGGTGGCCTGAGGGAAAGGAGGAGGTGGAGTTGGCTGTTTGATATGTGGTGGCATGTCCCCCCATTTCCTTTCTCCCCTTTCTAAGGCCAAACACAGATACTGATCCCAGGTGTTATCTTATTGTCAACAATTTACTCAGTGCGTATGTATAGTGTACACCAGATCTCATCTCTGAGAGCCATTTATTTGACATGTGTTGCTGAGCCAGGTGCTGTGCTAGGCGTGGGAGAGACAAAGACAGAACCACTGTTCATAAGGAAGACCAAAAAGCAAATAGCCATCGCCGCGTGTTATAACAAAGTCAAACAGAAGACACGCCTGGTAAGTGCCTTGGGGAATTGCCTCCCCGCCCTCCCTGCTTCTTGCTCTTGTTTTCACCTGAGCTTAGGATGGGAACCAGACTGGTGACCAGGCTTACAGCTGTCAATGACATCTTCTTGAATTGCCTGGGCCAGGTCTCCTATTGCATGGCAGTGTTTACTTACCAGCTTGCGTCCCCTGTTCCCTCAGTGAAACCTCTTGGTCTCTGATTTGTTCAGGCACTTTAACCTGCTACCCAAATGAACTGAAAACTTCCAACTTTTTTCTAGGCAAATAGCAGAGTTTTACACACCAAAGGTGCTGTGGCCTGTGAGAAAACAGGCAAGTGAAAAGCTAAAGCAAGCAACATGCAGAAACCCCAGTGGCTCTCTGACTGGGGTGCTCACTGTCTCAGCTCTCTGAGCTCTGAGCCTCGATGGATGATGCTCCAAGCCTCACGAGGGACCAGAGGTCCGCGTCTGGGTCTCCACCAGCTCTAGCGTATCTTAAGCTGGGACCGAGAACCCCAGGCCAGAGCCAAGCCAGATCTAGTCCTGAGAGGAGCCTTTCTTCAGGGTTGTCTCTGTCATGGGAAGACCAGGCCCAAGACCCTGGACTGAGGAGGTAGTATGACACAGGGAAAGAGATGGAATGAGAGAGAGAATGGAAGGACAGAGGGAGAGGGAGAGTGGAGGGAAAGGAGGGAGGGAGGTGGTCAGGTGAAAGGAACTGTACTAGTTTTCTGAGCTGCTGTGATGAAGTGCCACAGCCTGGGTGGCTTAAACAACAGAAATTTATTTCCTCACAGTTCTGGAAGCTAGAAATCTAAAGTCAAGGTGTCAGCAGGGTTGGTTCCTTCTGAGGGCTGTGAGGAGAATCTGTTCCATGCTCTCCCCTGGTGTCTGGTGGTTTGCTGGTGATCTTTGCTGCTTCCTGGCTCATGGATGCATCACCCCCATCTCTGACTTCTTCTTCACATGGCATTCTCCCTGTGTGCATGTCTCTGTGCCCAAATTCCTCCTTCATATAAGGATATCAGTAACATTGGATTAGGGGCCACCCTATAACCTCATCTTAACTTGATCATCTGCAAAGACCTTATTTCCACATAAGGCCACATTCACATGTACTGGGGGGAGGACTTCAACATCTTTTAGGGGGACACAATTCAACCTATGATGGGAACACAGGTGAGAAAGAGAGGAGGAGGGACCCTGATGATGGGGCAGGTACCACAGTACTGTGTGTAGGCCCTTCTCCCCCAAAGAACCCTGGACAGGGGCAGCGTAGCTCCCGTGTAGCTTTGGGCAATGAGTAACAGACGGGATGTCCCTCAAGGAAGTCTCGTTTCTGAGGCTGAGAAGAATAAGGTAGAGGTGGAAAAGACTTTTGTGTTGTGTTTGGGGATCCATGACTTGCTTGGTTTGTTTCTGAGCAGAAGACATAGAGAAGAAAATTCCAGCTACATGAGGACAGAACTAGGAGACAGGGTTGTAGACCGAAGATGCGTTGCTGACATCTGGGTGATAAAGGGAGGATCAGGCTATGAGATGGTATATGAGCAGCAAAGTAACACTCCTGCAAGCCAGGAGCTGAGAGGGGGCAGAACAGCATGCAGGTGGGACGTGGCCCTGGTGGCCTGGGGTCAGGAAAGCCTGCTGCTCCCCCCAGACCTGGTGACTTTCAAAAGCCGGGGGATTTGTGGGGAAGTCTGAGTCCTGTGCTGTGTGGAGATGTAACACTTATTACGTTGCCCAGGAGAGGGGCCCCTTCCTTTAACTGTGTAATGGACACTTTGGTGGGGGGGCCATCAGGGGTCCATTAGAGTGAGTTTCCCCAGGACCCTGGTGGGAGTCAGAGCCAAGGGCAGCACGGCCAAGCCCCTCCGTGGTAGTCATGCCAAGATGGTCCATTCTGACCCTTAACCATCCCAGCAGGTGTGGACCAGTTCAAGGGTTTTTGAGGGGCCTCTGTCCATTTGAAGAGCACCTGGAATTTTGCGTCCTTTAGGGCAGCCTTAAAGTATCAACCTGGGATTATGGGCTGTATAGAGTCCTTTTAGGGCTGATCCAAATCTCAGAGTCTCAGGGGACACACAGACCTTGTTGACTTGAATCAGAATAGCCATCTAGTTGTCTCTATATTCATTTGACAAACATTTTTTGAATGCCTAGTTTGTGCCAGACACAGGGCCAGTCTCTGGGGAAACAGCAGTGAACAGAACCTTTCTGGCGAGTCGAGCAGGTGGCTCCGGCATGCTCGGCAGGTGCTTCCGGCGTCTCCGGCACTTGGTTCCCTCCCCATGTAGGGTTACCTTTTGGGGTGAGGTGGGGGCATAGACAGTAAAGGCCTGAGTATCTTACTTGTTGACTGTTGAGAAGAGCCACAGAGATTCTCAAAGAGAGCAGGGGAAGAGGATGGAGAATGCCACACGTAGATGGAGGGGCTTCTGATGCCAAAAGGTGGGCCAGGAGAGGCCCCACTGAATAAAAGACAATCAAGTAAACACGAAAGTGAAGAAATAAGCCACGTGGCTGGATTTCCGGGGCAAGAGCGATCAAGTGGAGGGTCGTACAGATAAAGGCCCTGGAGTGGGATGTGCCTGGAACCTTCGAGGCCAGTGTTGCTGGAGAGGGTGGGGGAGGGTGCTCTGCCACAAGGGTGGAGACTGTGCACACTCAGTTCTCTGAAAGCCTCCTGGAATTGAAGCTTTCTATCTCATTATCCTCACGAAACTGAAAATGTCCCAGAAATTCTGAACTTCATCTTCCAGGGTGCCTGCCTCTTGAACCTGAAAGTCGCACAACTCCCACCCCCAATACACCCTGATGTGGGATTTGGAAAATGCAGTCTAATCTAGAAGTTTGCAAGTGGCATCGGGGCACTGTGCTGGGCTCTCAGCAGAGCAAACTCATGTAACCCACCATGTCACCTCTGACTCTACAGATGGCTTCGAGGACCACACACACACACACACACACACACAGGAAGAAGCAAGTGAGTCAAAAGGAAAAACATTTTTTTCCATAAGATGTTTAGGCTCACATTCTAAGATCAAAATCAAAACGGAAACAATTAGCAATTTGCTTCAGGAACCCCCAATGTCAGTTGTCCCCACTCCACTCCTGGTTACAGGACAGCCTTGCCGCTTTACAGCTGTCAGGAGAAACCCACCTCACAGTGATGGGTAGGTACCCAGAGTCAACCTGTTCCAGCCAGAAGCCAGGAGCCCGAGCGCTCTGAGCATGCTCGATTCCCTTCTCTCTCCTGTCCACATCGCTGCCCCCGGATCTTGGGTCTCACGGCCTCAAACGTCTTCTGTGTGCCACTGGTGTCCAACTTCACATCTGAGGCCAGACCTCTCCCCTGACCTCCAGCTATCATACATCCAGCTGCCTCCCCTTCAGCTGCCCTTGGCTGTCTAAGACATCTCCAACATCGCATGTCCCAAGCCGAGCCACTGCTCTTCACCTCCTTTTCTCTGCTCCTGGCTTTCCCCATCTCAGTTGATGGTAACTCTACTCTTCCAACTGCTCAGGCAGTTGGAAACTTGAAATCATCCTTGACTCTTGTCTTTCTCTCATACAAGACATCAATTCATTAGCAAATCCTACAGGTTCTTCCTTAAAGTATGTCCAGAAGGTGACCTCCTCTCACCACCTCCACTGGTACCAGGTTGGTCCACGTCCTCACCTGTTCCCACTGAAGTGAGACTTTCATGGGCCTCCCTGATGCTGCCCTTTGCTCTCCCACTGTCTACTCTCAGCACAGCAGCCAGAGCGAGCCAGTTAGAATCCAAGTCGATCATGTCTCTCCTCTGCTCACCACCCTCCAAGGGCTCTCATCTCACTGAGAAGAAAAGCCAAAATCCCCAGCATGCCCTGCAAGGTCCTACCCGATCTCCCCTGCCCTCTTTCCCCTCTTACCCTCTCATTCCATTTCCCATCACACTCCACTTGCCCACTCTGTTCCAGCCACCTGGTGCTCTGCTGTTCCTGAAACAGGCCAGGCACTCCCTCACCTCAGGCCCTTCCCATTCTTTATCCTCTTTGCCCAAAATGCTCATCCCTGGACAGCTGCCTCGCCCTCCTCCTTCCCCAGGTGCTAACTCTCCTGTGAAATCTCCCCTCTCCACTCAGCGTCAGTTGTCAACTGCCCGCCCTCGCTCACAGCCCCCTTTCCTGCTCTGTTTTTCTCCTTGGTTCTTATCACCATCTCACCCGCTGTATGTTTTAATTGATTATCTATCTGTCTGTCTCTCCCACTTGAATGTAAGCTCCAAGAGGCACAAATTTTGGTCTGTTTCATTCATTGCTGTCCTCCCAGTCCCGAGAATCGGTTCCGCATAGTAGCTGCTCATTAATATTTGTTGGTTGAATGAGGAAGTTTTCTGTCTGAAGGAACATGCCACGCCTCTTCTGACGTCCCTCCATCACTGGCCAGTGCATCATAGGCATTCAGATGCTCCTGTGGGCAAAAAGGGCTTAAAAGAGCCTCTCCCATAGCTTCCCTCATTTTCAGAAAGACCAGGACAGTGGCCCTCAGGAAGGGAGGGAGAGTCCTGTCCAGCTTCATGGATCACCTGTGGGAGGCTGAGGATGCAAACAGCCAGCCAGCTCCCCGCATTTACGTCACACGTACAGCCTTTCTGAAGTCGGGAGGGAATACTCTGTCCTGCCCCTTTGGGTGGGGAAAGAAGTCATCCTATGAAGGAAATTCAAATCCGACCTCCTGGAATGTTCCTGTTTGGGTTTGGTGCCAGCAGTGATGGCTTTTATCCCCCCTACCCCACCCCCACCCCGCCCCGGAGTTGTGTTCCGTGTGGTTGTGCAGAGCCTGGGAACAGTGAGGGCATTAGGACCAGGGGCGAGGCGCACGCCTGGCTCCCGCGGTGTCTGGCAGAGGCTCTCTGGCTGAGCGCAGAGCTATGTGTGAAAGGAAACCAGGCACCGCCTGCCGGCTTCACATCTGTTGATCTGACCTGACTTGCAGCATCCAAAGGAGCACGGCTGTCACCTCTGCTGGACTGAGGACCCACCAGCTCCCCCCAGACATCGCATAGCAACCTGACCATTCGTGCAAGGGGGGAAACGAAATACACGGGACTAAACCCCTGAGCAGAATGGAATAATGATTTTTTTCCCAAGGAGAAAAAGGGGGGCAAACAATTCCATTTGAAGTCCCTGTGAGTGGGCTTTCAGAAGGCAATTAAAGAAATCCACTCAGAGAGGACTGGGTGGGGCTTGGGTCCTGTGACTTTCTGACTATAAGCGAAGCCAGTCTTACACCCGCTGTTGGCAAAGGTCAGATGGGAAAAAAAGGAGCAGGTTAAGTGACGATCAAAGAACTTCCAGGTGGAACCAGGAACCCAGGTTCTGCTGCCAGCTTGAAGGAACCTGCAGCAGGAAGAGAAAGTGAACTTGAACATGACCTGTTGCATTTGGCAAGTTCCAGCAACATGCTCCTAAGGAAGCGATGCAGGCATGGACCATGCAGACTGCAGTTCCTGCTGCTCCTCCTGATGCTGGGGTGCGTGCTGCTGCTGGTGGCCATGCTGCATCCTCCCCCGCATGCCCTGCACCAGGCTGTCACAGCCCAGGTCGCCGAGCACAGCCCTGAAGCTGGGTACCGCCTGAACTTTGGGGAATCCCAGGAATGGGTGCTGGAGGCCGAGGATGACGGCCAAGAGTATGACTCCCTGGAGGGCCTGTTGCCCTTTATCTCGCTGCAGGAGGATCAGCTCCTGGTGGCCGTGGCCTCACCCAGGGTCAGGAGGAACCAGAGCCAGGACAGGAGAGGTGGCAGCTACCGGCTCATCAAGCAGCCAAGCAGGAGGCAGGACAAAGAGGCCCCAGAGAGGGACTGGGGGGCCGAGGAGGAGGACCAGGAGGTATCTGAAGATGAGCTGACGCCTCTCAGCCTGGAGGAGGCGCTCAGCGCCCGCATCCCCCTGCAGAGGGCGCTGCCGGAGGTACGGCATCCGCTGTAAGTAAGGCCCTTGCTTCCCTTCCCTGGTACTGGAGTGCAATCAGCAAACGCCAGGATGCGAACTTTCTGCACTCTGCCTCCTCTGTCCTCAGGGCAGCACTTCTCAAGGTGCGGTCCAGGGACCAGCAGTGGCAGCAGCATCACCTGGGGACTTGTTAGAAAAGCATAGTCTCAGATCCCATCCCAGACCCACGGAGTCGGAAGCCCTGGGGGGGTCCAGTGGTCTGTATTGAACTAGCCCTCCAGATGAGGACCACTGTCCTAGAAACAGAAAAGGAGGAACTTGTACTTGTTCCTTCTCTTCCCCGTCCCGGGTTCTTGGCCTCCTGTCTCTGGATTATGGGGTCAAACAGCTTCATCTATATAATGCAGAGTGGGCTTGGAGCAGACACTCTCCAAGGCACTTCTGACTCCAGTGCCTTTCAAGACTATGGTTGTTGTTAGTGTTTGCTTTTATTTTGGATCAAAATAACGATTGCAACTAACATTTTTGTGGCTCTTGCCATGTGCCTGGCGTTCCTTGAAAAGCTTCTCATGTATTAACTCATGAAGTCCTTACAACTCTGTAGGATGGGTGCCAGTATTACCGTCATGCCTATTTTATAGGTATGAAAATAAGGAACAGAGAGGTCAAGTGACTTGCCCACAGTCAACCAGCTAGTAGGTGCCAATGCAGGGATTTGAATCCAGGCAGAAGCTCCAGTCTACCTGAACCACCACTCTATGCCACTAGACTAAGGGGACAGTTCCAGTGCCCAGGAGCTAGAATACTGCGCTGATGCAGCCTAACCTGGCTGGGTGGTCCCACTCCTAGGAGGCAAGCTGGGAGTGTGATGACATGCAGGCTGTGCCCAGGGGAATGGCCGGCTCATCTGGTACACCCCCTGCCGTCCCACACCATCACCATGGCTGGCCACAGAGGAGGGAACCTGGTTACCAGCATCCAGGGGCAATGCAGCTGGGTGGTTTGGTGATATAGGTCCCTTCCCTATAAGCCACCGCTCTTCACAGAGTCTAGAGAGTTCCCGGGTGAGGATCTGTGTGGAGCAGCAGTGGGAGCAGGACCACTTGCTCCTTGGATCCCTGGGGGAGTTCCTCTCAGCCTGGCTGCCTGGCTCCTTGGCCACTCACTGTCTGGGTCATGCGAAGGCTGGAGAGCGGAGCCTCCTGAGCTGGTGTCCCCAGTGCCCCACACACCTCTCCCTGGTCCCAACCCTGCTGCTCTGACTCCAGTTCTTGGCCTAAGGAGCTCTTTCCAGGAAACTCGTAGACCCAGCCAGGCCTAGCCCGTTGCAGTTTTGTGGTCTCTGGAGTTTTAATTCATAACATGCATTCCAACCGGAGATGAATGGTCATTGATGCCATGTGGGGAACCCCCAGGTCCAGGCACACAGTAGAGAAATGACTGCTGAATTGAAGGAGTACATAGTTTTCAAATTCTTGGATACATCTTTTCATTGGCCTAGAGCAAGGATGAGTATCGTCATCTGCCAATCAGAAACATTGCCTCAAGCAAGAGGGTCTCTGGCTACCAAAGGTGCTGGTGTGTATGTGACCATGTGTGTCTGCATTGTGCATGTGTGTTGTGCATGTGCATATATGTGGGTGCATTGTGTTGTGTGTGTTAAACAGATGCTGTGCATATGTGTTGTATGTAATGCATCATGTGGTGCCTGAGTGTCTGGTGCCTGTGTATGTTGTGGTGTGATATGCACAGGTACAAGCTGTGCATTGTGTTGTTACATGTGCATGTGTGTTGTGGATGTGTTAATATTTATGTATGTATGTCTATATGCATTATGTGTGGTACATGTATGCATTGTGTATGTTGTGCATGTGGTATGACACACATTGTGCATGTGTGTTGCAATGTGGTACTTGTTTTACTTAGGTTTTTGTGGCACATGTGTGCATGTATATTGTGTTGTGACTGTGTTGCATGTGTATGATGTGCTTGTGTATGTACTATGTGAGTGTACTGCATGTGTTATAAACATATATACATTTATAATGCACTCATGCACATCACATATGTTGTACATGTGGTCTGATGTGCACATGTACTGTGTTTGTCTGTACATGTGCATTGAGATGCACTGCTTGCTTTGCACGTTTATGTGGTACATGTGTGCACATGTATTTGTGTGTTGCACATGTGTATTGAGTGTTGCATGCGTGTTACAAATGTGTTGTGCAAGTGGTACACATGTACATGGGCAACTGTGTTGTGTGTGTTATGCTTGTGGTGTGAAGTACATGGGTGTGCATTGTGCACATGTGTGGATGCATGGTGCGACTGTGGGTACCTTTTGTGTCCTGTGTGTGAGGTGCACATATGTGTGTGTATGCCACTTCTGTGGCGGCCTCTTCCAGTCAGGGTAACAAACTCATCTCTGTTTGCCTGAGTCTTTCCTGTCACAGAAACCCCTCAGTCCCAGGCAAACTGAACACTTGGTCCCCCCACTCCCAGCCTGCCTGGTCCTCACAGCTCACCTCAGCCTCAGCTCTGTCCCGAGGTGTGTGGCGCCCTCTGCTGGCCTCAGGCTGGCTCTGCAGCCTGTGAGCCCAGGCCTAGGCTCCCAGACGCCGGTCTCCCATCCGCGCTTCAGGCCCTGGCTCCCCCCACTTCCTGGCACCTCTCCAGGATATACGTGGGATTGTCTGCAAACTGAGGCAACAACCCTCACCTTCCCTCCGGGGTGGCAGGACTCTCCTCCTCCCACTGCTTTAAAACTGGGCCAAAATACAATTCATAACACAACAGCCAGGTCTTAAAGCACCTGCTCTGGCGAGTTCTACACGGCTGCTTTCCCGCAAGGGCCGGGAACACGCCAACATCCACTGGCTGCCTCCCTCGTAGCACCAGTGCCATCAGCGGCCCCAGAGCTTCTTGCAAGCCCACCCTTGACTCCTTCCCAGACTAGCCCCCCGGCCCGGTTCCTGCACTAAACCCCCAAACCGGCCTCAGGCCTTCTCTGAGTGCCTTTAGGGTCATTGCTGGAGGTCGGTTTGAAAAGGGGATATGCGAGGATAGTTACTAATAATGCAAGACCAAAACAGAAAACAAAAATCAGTGTGAAAGAGGTCAAAAGGCAGTTTCTGGAAAGAGAGGTAAAATTACAGTGAACTCAGAGCACTTACTACATGCTAGGGACGCTGCTAAGTGGTTGTCATTCCTTTAATCTTCATAATAAACAGATAAGGTGGGTAATATTATCATCTCCATTTTATGGATGAGAAAACCAAGGCCCAGAAAGGTGAGGGGACGGGGGCCAGGTCACCCGACCGAGTGTGTCTGACACCAGAGTCATGCTCTTAACCACTGTGTTGTACTTCCCGGGCAAGTCACGTGGTTTGGAAGCATTTCAAGCTTTTCCATCTATAAAATGGGAGAACTCACACTGGTCCACAGGGAGACGCAGAGGACGATGTTTATCACAGCGCCCTTGGTGGCACTGAGGAGTTGGAAGCCACCTGGGCATCTCGTCACATGGCGCTGGGGGAGCTAGACGCAGCCCAGAGATACTCGGGGGGCAGGGGGGAAGCAGCGAGAGACTCAGTGAATGCTACCGATGGAGGGGGTCCTTCCAGGGACCACGCTGAGCGATAAAGATGCAGAAAGAGGTCTGTAGCACATCGTGAGGGAAACGTGTGAACTCTATGCGCACAGACAGCCCATGCTTTACAAGAACAAATGAAAATCAATGGGATGGCTGTGCTGTGGGGAGGGGAGGTCCTGGGGGCAGGGGCAGGGACAAAAGTGAATGATACCTAGATGATACACGATGGAGCCACAGGCTGAGCAATAGGATTGACTCAGCCCTTCAAAGCTGCTGTCAAGAGGTGGGGGCAGGGAGAAACAGCCTTGCCCGTTCAGCCTTGGGTGACATCAGCAGCTTCCACAGCCCTCCCAGGCGCAGCTCTCTTTTGATCATCCTGGCTTCCAGCGCAGGGCAACTGATGCCCAGGATCAAAGAGGCTCCCGACTGGGAAAGAGCTTTGTAATCTCTGTGTCCAGGCAGGCAGTGGCTCTCAGACTTGAGTATGCGTCAGAACACCTAGAGCGCTTGTTAAAATACAGATTCCTGGCCTCCACCCCTGCAGTTTCCGACTCAGTAGGTCCAGGGTGGGGCCCAAGAATTTGATTTCTACAAGTTCCTGGGTGACGCTGATACTGCTGATCTGAGGACACTTTTTACGCCTAACAGGTTGGACAGAACGAGCTTCTCAAACTTTAACACGCAGGCAAATTGCCTGGGCATCTCATTAAAATGCAGAGTCTGACTTAGCAGGCCAGGGGTGCACTCCAAGATGCCACATTTCTATCATGCTCCCAGTTGGAACCAGCCCTGCTGGTCCACAGACCACACTTTTGAGCAGCTACATCGCTGGTTCCTAAAACTATGTGCATATGAGATGCCCCCATATTGCTTGTTAAAAACGGAGATTTTCACACCCCATTGCTAGAGCTCTCCATAGTGCTGAGTTGAAGCCCTGTGATCTGGATTTTTAAAAGCTGATGCTAGACAGTTTGGGGACTCAATGGTATAGACAGTAACTGGAGAGATAGTAGAGTTCTGGAAGGTTCCATGGAGAAGGTAGTACTGGAATTGGAAAATAGAGAACAGAGGCAGAGAGGAACACAGTTCCCTTCATGATCTGGAGTTTCGTACAAACATAAACGTCAGCTCAGCTATACCTGGCTTTGTGCTACCTGCTTGTATCAACTTATAAATTGCATTTATGGTTTGACCCATGTTTCTCCGGTTTATATACCCACGACTGTGACTAAATCATACAGCCATAGAACAGTGGACCCAGGGTTGAATTCTGGCCCACCTCTTACTGTGTGACCTTGTGCAATCACTCAATCTCTCTGAGCCTGTTTCCTCAACTGTACAATAGAGATGATAATAACACCCTCGCATAAGGTTGTAGATCAAATGAGACAAAATGTGTGATGATTTTCCTCCCAGTGTTCAAGTCCAAACCAAAGATGCCTTTGTCATATTCTGGAATATAGGGTCTAGAAGTGAGTTGGAAAGATGGAGGAAAGCTGGAGCAGGCAGCTGTGGACATCGCATTATTGTCTTTTCTCTGATCGAAGAATTACTTTCTGCTCCTGTGGGCTGCTAAATCATCACACACTTGGCAGCACTGTGGAATTATCTGGAAAGTCTTAGAAACTACTCATACCCAGGTCCCACTTCCAGGAATTCTGATTTCCTTGCTCTAGGGTGAGGCCTGGGCATCCCCAGGTGGTTTTGCTGTGCAGCCACAGCTGAGAGGATCTGGCTGGGCGGTGGCATTTCACAGCCAGTGGGGAGAGAAAGGAAGCACTGTCTTCTTCTTTGTTCCCTCCCTCCTGCCCCGAGGCCACTTTGCTGGCAACTTTGTTGTCCTGGAGAAGGTGGTGTTGCAATCCACAGGTCAGGTCGGTTCCGCCAGGCACTGAGCCACCCCAGAATGACTCCCTGCCCGCTCTGTTGGCTGGGATAGCCTGGGCTGCAAGAGAGAGGAGACAGCTGCGGGGGCATCAATAAACCTGAGCGGGTGGGCACACCCCTGAGCGGGGGTTGAGGGTGAGCGGGAACAGGGACAGGCTGGGGCAGAGGTAGTGCAGGAGCTCAGCTCATCCCCTCCCCAAGAAGGAGGGAAAACCAGCCAACGTGGTCAGTAGGAGTGCTGGTCCAGGGGGACCTGGCCGGCCATGTCACAAAGGGAACCCACAAGCACTAAGCTTTCAGCCCTCGAGTCCAGTGTAGCCATGGCCGTGGGCAGAGCCTCCTAGGATCTCCACTCTGGATCCGTCCGCCTCAGTGGGGTTGTGGTATAGACAGGGCCGAGAGCAAATATGCCCATGGCAGCCAGTGCAGTAGGGTTTTGCTTTGTGCTTCGCTCTAGCCCTGGGGATTAGATTAGAGGTGGTCAACCTATGTCTTATCTTTTTTAATTACTAGGGAAAACAGGTATTATTTACCCCAGTACCACTCAAAGTATGGTCCTCAGATCTGCAGCATCAGAAATGCAGAATGTCAGGCCCCACTCACACCTACTGGATGAAAATCTCTGTTTTTTAGCAAGCCCCCTTGATGATTTATATTCATGTTAAAGTTTAAGAAACACTGATGAGGCCATTGGTTCACAGCCCTGCCTACACGTTGGGATCAGCTGGAGAGTTCTGCAAATCATGGCGCCCGGCCTCCACCCCAGACCAACCAATGACATAGAATTCACAGGCTCACTCTCTAAGTGATTCTAATGTGCAGGCAGGCTGAGTACTACTGATCAGGCCCTTTCAAGTGAAAAGGAACAGAGACGCTCATGTTACGGCAGGTGGCGGGGTTACTGTGAGTCTGCACAGGAAGTAAGAACAGGAACCATCCAGGGAAGATGCAGGAGGTGCAGGAGGTGCAGGAGGTGCAGGAGGAGGACAGGAAGGAGGCCCACAAGCCACAGTACTCCAGCAGCTGGTCTCCCCAGCACCTGCTCACGTCGCCCTCATAGCAACTGACCTGTTAATGTCTTGCCACTAACAACCACTGTCCTCCTCTCAAGCTGTGGTCAGGGACCACCAGCATCAGCATCGCCTGGGAGCTTGCTCACTAGAGATGCAGAATCTTAGGCCCCACCCCAGACATCCTGGTTCTGAACCTGCATTCATGGAGATGCTGGGTTATGTGGGTGCACATTCACGTCTGAGAAGCGCTGGCCTACCTCTTGGCTTCTACTGCCTCATCTTCAGCTTACTGCCCACTCTATAACCTGCTACTAACACTGACCCTCTTTGCATGTCTGAATATCAAACTCCGAGGATCTGGAAGGTTCACCTGGCCACTATCTGGAAGACGTTATCCCTGTTAGGGGGATCTATTACACCCAGATGCTTCATAGGCTCTGGTCAGTGTCGAGACCAGTGACTTCCAGTTGGTGCCCATCTTTAGTCCAGAGCAAGGGAGTCAGGATCACAGCAAAGCCCAGGATGCCCGGAGCTCCTCAGAGAGAGTCTATGAGACTTAGAGGACCTGCACAAAGAGAAGGGGACTGTGTGCACCTCGTGTGACTTGTCCCCACTGTGGGGAATGACAGGCTGGCAGCATGAGCCTCAACTGCAGGCTCCAGCCCTTCCCACGCCTCTCTCCCCTCCGTAAGCTTCATTGTCCATCCCTCTAAGGGATCATCCCCAGGCTGTGTCCCAGCCCTTCCACCCTGAGGCCTGGCCTGGAAATTCATCTTCCCAAGATGAACCCCACCAGTTAGAGACCAGATGGGCTGAACATTGGGATTTTCACAGGATGTAAGAAATTGCCTCTACGGTATTACTCTCCTGTTTATTTAGAGAACCAGCCTATACACTTCTTGAGAGCAAGAACAGTGTCTGCTTTCATTCATTGAACAAATATTTATTTAGCAACTATTAAAGGTGAGAAGGTGAGCAAGACCCAGCCCCAACTGCAAGGAGCTTTGGGTGCACTGAGAGACGCAGACAGGCCACCAGGCTGGTACATGGGTGGGCTCAGGGCTGACATTTGGAAGCTCACCTGAGTGAGGGGACTCTGCTGATTTGGTAGGAGTTGGGGGTCAGCAACCCCAAAACAGCTTTAGAAAAACCGGCAGAAACTCTTCTCCTCTGGCCTGGCGAGAGGAGGGTGGGAGCGTGTTTGCGCCACAGCCAGGCCATCTGGCGCAGTGCTGTGACTCATTCTCCTCAGAATCGTCATCCAAATGCAAGTTCCGAGTTCACAGGGGATCCTGGAGCTGCAGGAAGAGGGCGAGCATGTGCACGTAAACGCACCTGGGCTTTCTGATCTTGGAGCGGGAACAGACAAAGCCAACATCTACTGAGCAGCTCTCTTGGGCCAGGATGGTCCCCCTTTAACCCAGACAGCACGCCTGCACCAAGTCATCAGCACCCGGTGTTGGCTGATTAGGGGATGTAAATAGCAGAGCCAGGATTCAAAGCCAAGTTGATTCGGTTCCAAAGCCCTTGGTCTTTCCTTCCCCTCCTGCAGCTCAGAAGACAGACAAACGAGGTCTGGGTCTCTGGACACTTGTGTGATGTATGTGAACAGAGATGGTACAATACTCACCCTATAGGGCTGAAGGACAAAGAAAGTAACCCCATTTTTTCATAAGAAAACCAACATTTCTTCATGGATCCTTTTCCCGAGAACCTGGCCACATCGGGGCTCTGCTTTACAAGGTCCAGAAGCCATTTCTGTGTCCCGCCTCGTCGATCCCTCAGCACAGACAGGGCAGGAGGAACGCGCGTCTCCACGACAGACAGACTCTGAGGGCACAGAGGCTGAGGGACAGCCTAGGGCCCCGGCATGGCGTGCTGACCTTTTCCACGTTTGTTTGTTTACCTGCCCGACTCCCTCGAAGGATCTGAAGATACATCGTCAAACAGAGTGTTGCTAGCGCTATAATATTCAGTCAAGGTAAAGGGAGATAGACTTTGGAATACCTTTCCTGCAGTTCCTGGTACTCGTCAAGCCCCTTCCCACCGCCGGGCCTGATCGGAGGCTGTGCCATCTGCGAGGAGCACCGTTCCCCGCCCATGCTCCTCCTCTCCTCTGCGCGCTACCCACCCTTCAGGTCTCGGCTTTCGTCTCACGGCCCTCACTGTCTCCTTGGAGCGCTTGCTACAGCTGTCGAATAATTATTTAGTTATCTGTTTAATAGGATATAAGCTCTATGACGCCAGAGACTAGCTTGGTTTGGGTTCCCCCACAGCCGACCTGAGATGAGGACTGGTTTCGCAGGTGGGGCCCCGGAGCGCTGATGGGGCCTGGGATCAACAGAAGGCAGCCTCCGGAAGGTGTGTTTTCCTGGCGGTTACCACTGTGCGCAGCTAGAGCTCAGCCCTGCGGGGGATCCGGGAGACGGTGGGGGACATGCACCTCAGCGTACCCCCCCTCCTTCGGGTGGAGGTTGCTGGATATCAACCCGCCAACTGTTTTGAGTCACCGGCTGAGGGCAGTGCACAGGAGTGGGTGGGGGGTTAATTCTCCAGCTCTTCAGGTCAGCGATGCTCAGGGAGAGCATGTCCCACAGTCAGAGCAAGCCCTCCAACAACTGGAAGTCAGGCTGTCCTGTATTATAATGACGTGACCCAAGGGGCTACCGGCAGAGGCACCGCAGATTCTGCTTCAAGGATCTTGTCTATTTAATTCATTTTCAATCCTCACACATAGTAGATTTTCAGTAAATATCTGTTAAATGACTGGATGGAAAGATGGAAGGTCAAGATCAAAGAGAAAATTGGAATGAAGATGGACAATCCACAGAACCCTCTCAATGACTAAATATCCTATTTCTTTACTCTGAGCTTCTGGGCAGCCAAATTGAATAAAGAAACACAATAGATATCATGATTCTTATTGCTCACAAGGAGGAAACACGCCAGGTTCTCGGAGGAGGAAAAGTTTTTCCTGGCACTTGTATCTGACAGGAATTTCCCTCCCAAGCTGCTTAATGGGGATGTAAGTGACAGAGTGGACAACATCCTCAACAGGTTCCCTGTGTAATAGAAGCAGGTTCACAAAACTGATTCTTGTACTATTCTCTGATGAAAGCTGAGAGCATGGTGCCCAGCATGACTCCACATAAGTGAATTTCCAAGGTGCCCAAGACAGTGGGATCTAAGTACGGTGCTGTCTGAGGACCTTAATGAATCAGTGTGGATGGTCCAAAACATGTGACAGAACCGATCTGATGGATTGCACATTCTTCAAATAATCCTCCATCATTGTCACTTTGATCTAGACACTTGAACCCAAGCCTTATGACTCTGAATCCAGAACATTGTGTTAGCACTTAGTCCAAGATGGCAATATATATATTTGTTAAGAGCAATATGTTTAAAGTCAGACCGACCATCAGCTATTTGCTGTGTAACTTTAAGCAAGTCACTTAAGCTCTCTGGGCTGTAATTTCCTCATCTTTAAAGTGGGAATGTGTATCCATTATCTAGTGCTGCATACACACCACCTCAAAATTTAGTGGCTTAAAAAAAGAGATAAATTGGGGGCTGGCCCCATGGCCAAGTGGTTAAGTTCGTGCGCTCTGCTGCAGGCAGCCCAGTGTTTCGCTGGTTCATATCCTAGGCGCGGACATGACACTGCTCATCAAGCCATGCTGAGGGAGCGCCCCACATGCCACAACTAGAAGGACCCACAACGAAGAATATACAACTATGTACCGGGGGCTTTGGGGAGAAAAAGAAAAAAAAAAGAGAGATAAATTGGACTTCATGAAAATGGAAAAGTTTTGTGCTTCAAGAAAATGAAAAGATAACCAGAAGTGGGAGAAAATATTTGCAAATCATATATCTGATAAGGGATTTGTACCAGAATACATAAGGAACCCCTGCAACCCAACAATAAAAAGACATCCAATTTTTAAAAAATTGGCAAAGGATTTTAATAGACATTTCTCCAAAGAATACATTAAAAATGGCCAAAAAGCACATGAAAAGATGCTCAAGTCAGTAGGGAAATGCAAAGCAAAACCACAATGAGACAGCATTTCACCTCCACTAGAATGGCTAAAATAAAAGACAGACAACAACAAGTGCTGACAAGGATGTGAAGAAGTTAGAACCCTCACACATTGCTAGCAGGATTGTAAAATGGTGCAGCTGCTTTGGAAAACAGTTTGGCAGCTTCTCAAATGTTAAACATAGAGTTACCATAAGACTCAGCAATGCCAGTCCTAGGTATATACTCAAGAGAATTGAAAACATGTTCACACAAAAACTTATGCATGAATGTTCATAGCAGCATTACTCATAGTAGCCAAAATGGAAACACTCAAACTGATGGATGGATAAATAACATGTGGTATATTCAAACAACGGAATATTATTTGGCAGTAAAAAGGAGTGAAGTACTGACACATGCTACAACATGATGAACCTTGAAAACACTAGGCTAAGTGAAAGAAGCCATTCACAAAAGGCCACATATTGTATGATTCCATTTATACAAAGTGTCTAGAGTAGGCAGATCTATAGAGACAGGAAGTAGGTTAGTGTTTGCCAGGTGCTGGGGTGGTTGCCTGGGGAATGGGGAGTAAGTGCTAATGGGTAGTGGGTTTCTTTAGAGGGTGATGAAAATGTTCTGAAATTAGATAGTGGTGATGGATGCACAACCTTGTGAATATAGTAGAAACCACTGAATTGTACACATTTATATAAGGGCCGATTTCGTGATATATAAAATATATCTCTATAATCTTTAGCTAGTCCTCTAAAGTAACTCTACTTGTTATCCTCATTTTACAGATGAAGAAATCGAGGACTAGAGAGGTATCCAGGCACATGGTGGCTTGCAAGAAATAATAATAATTAACATTTATTGAACTCTTACTACAAACAAGGCACTGGGCTAAGTACTTTATATGTATTAACTCATTTGATCCTCCAACTACATCATTTTACAGATGAGAAACCGAGGTTAAGTAAATAGCATACTCAAAAAGGGCTTATTGGAATCAAAAAGATAGCAAAAATAAGAATCAGTTACTCTAGGGGCTGGCCCCACAGCCAAGTGGTTAAGTTCACGCGCTCCGTTTCGGCAGCCCAGGGTTTGGCTTGTTCGGATCCTGGGCACAGACGTGGCACCGCTCATCAGGCTACTTTGAGGCGGTGTTCCACGTGCCACAACTAGAAGGACCCACAACTAAAATATACAACCATGTACTGGGGGGATTTGGGGAGAAAAAGCAGGAAAAAAAAGAAGAAGATTGGCAACAATTGTTAGCTCAGGTGCCCATCTTAAAAAAAAAAAAAGGAATCAACTACTCTAGATGTAATGGGTCTGTGGATCTGGAAATTGCTGAAAAGAAGGATGATTATCAGAGAGCTTATGTCACTTGGCCAGGTCAGATGAGGGCAGATCCAGAATTTGAACTCAATGCCAAGGCTTGATCTCTTTCCACTTGACATACAGGCTCTTCCTAAGATGCCCTAAACTGACACAGTTTTTGAGCAAGGTGGATGGAGTTGCATTTTGGCTGCTCTTGGGGCATCGCACGTCACACCCTCCTTCTCCACTCCACGCTATGACCTGGGCCACGGGTGTAGAGAGGGCTCCGTTTGCCCATCCTCATAAGGCTCGGTGCTGCCCACAGGCTGTCAAAGCCCATCCTGGGCTGACCCCCATGGACTCCTGTAAGTCCATGTATATGTTTGGTACACCTGCTTTCCACTGGTGTCTGGAGGCTCACAGTCTGCACCATCCACAGGCCCCTCCTCCTGGTCATTCTACCCACCAGAAACAATTAATCCCTGGCTCCTCTGAAAAACCTCTAACAGGCCTGAGACACAGGCCTTGCCAAACTTCTGTTTATAATATTTAGGGCTGCACTCCAGAGCCATGTCAAATGTATTGGGCCTTCTCATAACCCACAGGATTCACTCAGAGCCCACAATTGTGGCCTTGGAACACTGGATTATTTCCGTGGTTAGTTTCAGTTCTTGTCTCCCATCAGTTTTGCAGTTGCCTGAAGAGATGCCCCAAAGCTGTCTGTTTATGTCTTGAAGGCTGTGTGAGCTTCTTCCCGTGGAGTGGGCGAAGGGTCCTTTCTGAGCTGAGGCCGGCACATCCACCTCCACAGCTCGGGAAGGCATCTCGCTCAGCCTTGTAGCAGCTTTCAAAAACCCACTTAGCCTTTCAAAAGCCCCGGCAACCTATTGGGTTTATCCAGGCACACTCCTTGCCCATTCTTCGGTTTGCCACCCTCTCTCTGTGAAGAGAGAGCACGGTTCTCTCTCCACAAAGCCTGGAAAATCCTGGAGCAAGACAGCCGGACAGAGAGGAGGGGAGTCTTGTGAAATTCTCTTTGAAACCCTTTCTTCTCTGGATTTTCCTCTTCCCTTCCCCTTCTCCTACCTGAAGAGGGCCCCAAAGAGTTCAGAACACAGAATTTCAAGGCTGGAGGAACCTTAGAGATCCATCTTGTAGTAATGGTACATCTTCTAATAATGGCAGCAAACGCATGTATGGTGCTTGCTCCATGCTGGCCACCATCCTGTCGATGCACGTAATCCATAACCAATCTATAAATCGGAATTGGGGTGAGTTTATTCTGAGCTAAAATGTGAGGACCATATAGCCTGGGAGAGTCCTTCCACAAAGAAACAGAGCATTCCAAAGAAGTGAGGGTGTACGGGGTGGTTATATACCCTCAAAGAGGATATTTCACGTATGATTGAAATATCCCTTTTACAGTAGTCACAAGATTGCCCTGTCAGCACAGCGATTGAGGGACACAGCAGGTAGTAGGTCTGCTGTCTTGGTGGGTGCAGCAGGAAGCAAGTCTGTTGTCTTGAGCTGGGTGGTCACAGGTGAGCACAGTAATAAATTCCTACTCTAGGGAAAGATGCTTATCCTTAAGGAAATGTCAATGTGGGGAGAAACTTGCACCTTTATCTTAAGGGTCTTTGTTTTTGCCATAGGAAATGTTTAAAGCAGATATATAATGCATGCTCAATGGCCATGTCAGGCCCTTTTGGAAAAACAAAGTCAGGCTGAATTAGGTTTACACCAAGTGGCTTCCTCGTATACTCCAACATATCCTATTGCTTGCCATTTCTATTCGTCAATCCTTAGTGCTGTAAGAAGTGCGTCATCTTCACAGCAGCCCTACAAAGTACTACACTCTGAGGAGACCAAGCCTCCAAGAAGCTAAGCGCCTTGCCCAGGGTCATTTACACAGCTAGGAAGTAGGGGGCTCCAGTGCCCACAGCCTGAATCATCAGGCTAGACCACTGCTCTGCAGAGAATGTTCCACAAGGCCAAAGAGAGGAAGTCGGTTGCCCTGGGTCACCAGCTATTAGGCAGAACAGGAAGCTCTCCTATCTCCTGCCTTTGAGCAATGTGCAAAGAGTGTGGGCTTAAAGAGCTAGAGTTTCAATAAGAATCTCTTTCATTACGGATCCCTACTATGGTCCAGGGACTGTGCTAAGTGCTGGTCCCTTACGAAAGCTTTGAAGTGGGTGCTGTTGGCGTTCCCAGTATGCAGATAAGGAAAACCGAACTTCCGAAAGTGGTTCAGGAGGCGTCTTATGCTGTACTGTAGGGTGGTTGTTTAAAGATAGCTATATTTTACAAAGATGATACACAGGCTCATTACATCTTATCTTTTTCCAAGATAGCTATAAAATAGCCACTGTCCATTGAGTGCCTATAATTATTCTCAGATTCTCCCAACAGGCCCAAAAGGTGAATATTGTTATCTTTATTTTCCAGGTGAGGAAACTGAGGCTTTTAAATATTGAGTATAGTACCCTAGGAGACTTGGGAAGTGGCAGGGTGAAGAGTTAAGTCTGAATATGTCCAATTCCAAAGTCTAAGCTCTTTTGGCCATCTACTACAAGGACAGACACGCACACATGCGCATGCACATGCACGCCCCCCACACTGTGTTGTTTATGGTCCTTATATTCTAAGAATTGGGGTAGAGAAAGGGGCCAGACCTTCGGGAAGGCATGGCGCTCTTCTGCCTTGAGGGGACAGATTTTGGTCCCTATAGAAGTGTACCCATGGGAGTTCCATATGCACCCCTCTCTGTCCCCAAATTCCTCTCCTATCCGAGAGAACAGTCAGCCCCCCAGCAGTTGCCCAAGTAATATTTTAGGGTTTTTTTGTACACACTGAATTCACTGAGGCAAGATTTCTTTTCATAACTGTCTGAGGCCCCAGTCCCAGGATCTCTGAATTTGCCTACACCCACAACCGCAAAGGAAATGGAGAGAACTCAAGAAAATTTTGAATCTGTTTGTGAGCCGGTCTAGAGCAATTCTGAGGGCAGAGTGGAAATTCTCAAAGTCTGGTGGGTGAATTGTTGGAGGAAAGGTCCACCAGGGCATGGGGAGAGAGGAGGGGGAGCGAAGCGAGGGGGAGGATGGAGGAGTTAAAGAACTCAGCAAAGGCTGCGGCATGCACTGGGGCACTCAGTTATCTTCCTAAAACCTTATGGGGAACTGGTTCCACTTTAGACATGTTATTTGAACAGCCCTGAAATCAGACTTAAGGATGCTTCTAAGGATACTGTCATCCATTTAGAGACTTCTGTCTGAAGTCCATAGGAATTTCCTTTAAGAATTAGTGCTAGATGTAAAAACTGGTGAAATCCAAATAAAGTCTGTATTTGAATTGATCGTATTGAACTATGTCAAATTCCTGGTTTTTATCACTGTGCATGGTTATGTAAGATATTTTCACTGGGGGAAGCTGGGCGAAGATAACACAGGAACTCTCTGTACTATTTTTGCAACTTCTTGTGAGTCTTAAACTATTTCAAAAAAAGAAATAAATCATTTTTTAAAAAGTACTAGAAAGAGCATCGCTTTCCCTAAAAAATCTGGTATGCAACGTCTCTGATGGTGACAGTTCTGCTGCAGAATAAATCTCCCGTTTTACTTTGGCTACCAGAAAGCTCAGAGTCAAATTTAAAATTTATTCTAGAAATACCAAGGCCCTTATGGCCTATGTGTTTATGGTCTTTTTTCAAAGGTTGACTTTCTACACTTACTTAGATTTCCCTTCTCCTGACTTTTCATCCTTATTTTTCTTTCACCATGATTTTATTGTACACATTTCTTGTGAGTGACTTCAAATCCTTTATGGGAAGAAATAATGTATAAATACATAGACTAGTAAAAATAATTGGCACAGCTAGTTTATGGGATGGTCAACTTTTTTAAAAAAATTATCTAGGAATTCTGTTTTACTGTTATCTTAAAGCACTTACCTAGTATCAGCTCCCCCTCCCCCATAGGATTTTGCACTGAGAGTCTTGTGCAGGTTTCCGAAGCATTGAGAGTTTCAGCCTTGGTTAGGACTCTGTCAGGCAGAGGGACACTCCGCTAATGAGCAGCACAGGCTGATGCCATGTCAGATGGCCTTTCCGTTGTCACCCTGCCTGCAGTTCCACCATCACAGATGTGGATGTGTTGGAAGTCTGGGATCCTCCAGACAACCCCTATTCAGATGCAAATACTCCTCTGAGGATGGACACAGTTTTGACAGCTACAACCTAGAAAGAAGTGCTTTGGAAACGCATTTTAGGAAAGTGACTTTGTGGACAATTATGAGCCACATGCTGCTCGATGTATTGGGCTGTTGTTATAATTCCTTCCACTGTGGGTTTAACTCTCAACAGACCCAATGCAAAGCAAACACAAAGCATCCTCTGCACCTTGAGAGGAGGAGGGAGCCAGACAGCCTCCCAGTGGAGGTAACGCCACACACTCTGTCCGTCCATCCAGGAGCCAGCAGAGTGGAAAAGGTGTGATAGCTCTGAAGGTGTGATACCCAGCTCTGCCACTTACTGGTAACGTGGCCTTGGATGTGCCTTGCTTCCTTTCTGAGGCTGAGTTTCCTCACCTGTAAAATGAGGGTAAGATGGCCCACCCACAGAGTTTTATGGGGTGAACACGCAGTAATGTATGCAAAGGGCCTAGCATGGCGTCTGGCAGGTTCTTGGCATTCCCAAGTGTTCAATCCTTGCCCCTTATTCAATAATAATAATATAATAATAATAATAATAAACATTTATTAGGTGCCACATGCTGTGCTAAGTTGTAGGAATACGAAAAATAAAGAAAATAGCATGCCTGCCCTTAAGCAGGTGATAATTAGTGTTCACAGGACTCTTACCAGCCTATGTAAGGCTCACACAGCCCTGTGAGATGGGTAGTATTGCCATTCATCCCCATTTTACAGATTAGGACAGTCACCTGCTCAGAATGGGGGTGACACCTCTCAACTGCTACGAGAGGTGTGGATGAAACACTGTCAAGAGCTCTTAGGCTCTGAGGACTGGGAGGTAGCAGACAGCACTCCTGTTGGGTGTCCTGGGCTTTCTGTCTGGAAATTGTCAGAAAACACAGTGAGAGCTGTTGAGTTGGGAGGAGCAGCCGCAGCCCAGGTCTGGGGAGTGAGTGAGAGAGGGCGGGATGCTTCCTGCGGCCTTCTCTTCCTCAGGGCTCCCTGGTTCTCTTCCCTGCAGGTGTCTGCAGCAGCATCCTGGGGACAGCCTGCCCACAGCCAGCGTCATCCTCTGCTTCCATGATGAGGCCTGGTCCACGCTCCTGAGAACCGTGCACAGCATTCTCGACACAGCCCCCAGGGCCTTCCTGAAGGAGGTCATCCTGGTGGACGACTTCAGCCAGCAAGGTGGCTGTGGGCTTCTTCCAGCCTCCCTTGGGTGGGCCTGGGCCCTGTGGGGGGTCCCAGGCAAACACTGGGGTTTGGAACCTGTTTAGACAAGGTTCCCAGAAGCAGACCTCCGATGGGAATTCAGGTGCAGGTAACTTATTGGTGAAGAGCCCCCGGGGGCAACCAGTGAGGAAGTGGGGGCAGAGGACAGAGAAGGCAGAGCAGCTGGCACAGCGAAAGTCCCGGCCGGACCCCATGGGGTTTCCCCCAGGCCCCAACCTCCACAGTCCGATAAGCTTCTCCCCAAGATGCTCAAGACAAGGGGGTGGCCATTCTGAGTGCTTCCTGCCTCCTAGACACTGGGTGGAGCACATGTCACATATTAGTCATTAAATCATTTGAATGTGCATCAGACTCACCTGGCAGGCTTGTGAAAACGCTGACTGCTGGGCCCACCCCCAGAGTTTCGGGATCTGGGAGTGGGCCCAGGAATCTGCATTTATAACAAGCTCCCAGGTGATGCTGATGCTCCTGGTCTGTGGACCACACTTTGAGAGCCACTGCTCTAGTCTTTGGCTGGGGCCAGGGGTCTGTGTTTCTGGCTCAACTAAATGGCCTGCAGAGGCCCCCCCTGGCCTTGTGGGAAGATCAGACCGCACAGAGGGGAGCTGAGTGTTCACTCAGGTCTGCAAAACCCCTTTCTAAGGCGAATGAGAGAGGATGGGATAGAGGCCAGGTGCCTCTGTCAGTTCTTCCTGAGGGCCTCATGTCAGGAATTTGCCCCACCTGGCCCTGGCACTGAGTCAGACTAGCAGGAGGCCCCAGGGGTGTGTGGGGTTACTGAGACCCGTCTGGCTGCATATTAGGCAGGATGAATAAGCAGGTCCTGGGCTGGGCTGGGTTGGCCAGAGACTCCCCAAGCCCTCGGCTGGGGCAGAGTCCTCCCAAGAGCACACTTATGGCCCCTCCCCCATCAGCTGATGGACTGTGCTGTCAGTGTCCCTCAGGAGACTTCCCTTCTCCTTGTGTGTGTAGAAGCAGAGGAGCTGGGTGCCAGGGATGTGGGCTGCCTCCCATGTCCTCAGCTCTTTCTGCGTTCCCTTTAGCCATACTTGGAGGGTGGCTTTTGGCCTCATAATCACAATGAGGCTGCTCTACCTCTGGACATCACATCCACATTCCAGGAAGGAAAAGGATGGAAAGCAGATAGGCAGAGGCTAGCCAAGTGTGTCTTTTTAGAAAAAATCAGTGAAACAGTAGTTTTTCCAGAATCTTCTCATCCATTATATTTCTACCAGAATTGGATCAAAAGCCTACCATTAGCAGCAAGGGAGTCTTGGCAGGTGAGTGCTTTTAGCTGCCTGAACAAAATCAAGTGTCTGCTAGTAAGGTGGAAGGGGAGAATCAATGTTGGGGAAAATGACTAGCAATGCTCCACGTGGTGGCATCACTGATGGGCTGGTTCTCAGACATTCAAGTTCAGAAATTTGAACAGCTTCACTAACAGAGGCCCTTCTCTAGAGAATGGACTTGGAGCTCCAAGCTTATCAGAAAAATAATTCCAAAGTAATAGACCAGTACAACATTTTACCACTGAGAAATGCAACAACCCAGCGATTGGGAATCCTTATATCCACCGCTCAGGACAGTTTCCCCTGAAGAGGAATCTCCCTGGGGAGCCACATGCCACTAAGAGGGCAGCTTCCCAGGGAGTCTGTGGGCCTTTGGGTGAGGCTGCCAGAGCCTTCCCTGCCTTTCTGGAGACCCAGCTACCACTGCAGCCAGGCTAGGTGTAGCCCAGCCAAGACCGCCTCCAGGCTGGAGAATGGGGGTATCTCGCTCTCTGGCTCAGTTCTCTTCAACACACATGTATCGAGTGCCTACTGTGGGCCAGCCCTGTGCTTGGGGTTGGAACAGCAGAAATGTACGAGGGAAGTTCCCTGCCCTTGAATCTTACTCCAGTGGCTGGGGCCTCCCCATTTCCAAGACTTCACGAGGACACTGCTTCTCTGTCAACACATTATTCCTTCCATCTCCACTGGCTTGTTCTTGCAGGTGTGTGTGCTTATGCGCACACCTGTGCACACACACACACACACACACACACACACACACAGTTACCTTAAACACAAAACTTGAGAAGCTTCTCTTGTTCTTTACTGCCTTCTCCTTAAGGCTCTTTCTCTCCCTTGCCCTATAGAACCACTGTTCCTCAAAGAGTGTCTAGATGCCTGGTCTCAGTTTTCCCCTTGCAGTTTCTCTCTAATCCACTGCATTGCCCACTCAGCCCCCGCCACTGCCATGAGACATCTTTGGCCGGCACCACTGATCTACCAGTTGCTGAATTTGACGAGCCCTTCTGTCTTTGACTCCCTTGACCACAGTCTCAGGTTGAGTTCCCTAGAGTTGGAGCCTGAGATGGGGATTCACGTGCATGTGATTTTGGGGGGCTGTACTCTCAGGGGAACCCTGTAGAGGAGTGGGTGAAGCAGGAGAGGCAGAGGAGGAGGTTGAGCCTCGATGCGGTTTCAGATGAAGTCCAGCCACGGCCTGATCTCGTTGGGAGCTCTGCACGTTGTAAACTGCCCCTCAGGGTGTGTCCTGCCCTGAGGCAAGGGGGCTGGCTTTTGTACCCCTGCAGGTGGGTCATGGACTCTGGGCACGTGGGGCCAGGGATGGCGTCCTGCACGACTCCCTGGTACTTTCAAGAGAGGCAGTTCCAGTACCAAGGGCACATCTCCAGGGAAGGATGTAACGAGTCAGCAGCTAACCCACAGCAGCCGGGGCGAGCCAAACCAAACCGAAGCAGTAAAGGGACCCAGGGCACCTGTGTAGGGCGCCAACAGAGCCTCGTGGCTGCATTTAGGAAAGGTCAGCACATCTTCTCCTGTCCTGGTTTTATGACACCATCCCTCCTGGTTTTTGATAGAGAGAACCCTGACCCAAATTAATGAAGCAACTTCCATCTTAGCAACAAAGACACTGTAACAATGTATGTGATTCTCCGGACCCTTGTGCTCACACAGCTCCCAAGAGAGAATTGCCGACAATGATCCTAGAGATGGCCTTCACAGTCTCACTGACTGTGGCATCTGTGACCCCACTGACCACAACCCTGTTGATTCCAGGACAACTCAAGTCCGCTCTCAGCGAATACGTGGCCAGGCTGGAGGGGGTGAAGCTGCTGAGGAGCAAGAAGAGGCTGGGCGCCATCAGGGCCCGGATGCTGGGAGCCACCAGGGCCACCGGGGACGTGCTGGTCTTCATGGATTCCCACTGCGAGTGCCACCCGGGCTGGCTGGAGCCCCTCCTCAGCAGAATAGCTGGTGACAGGTAACTCAGCCCCGGGGTCTGCAGAGCAAGAGGTGGGAGTGGCAGAAATAGTCTACTCCCTCAGCCACTCATGGAACATCTGCCCACCATCGCAAGAGTGCCTGAGTCTCCATCATTAGAGAGTGATCTCTTCCTTTTGGCTTTTCAGATGTATGAGTCTTTTAAGAAGTATAGAGAGGTAGGGTCTTCCAGCCCATCTACCTTGTTTCACAGATACAGGAACTGAGGCCTGGAGAACAGCTTCTATTAAGTTGCAAATACCCCTGGGAAGGGCAACACCTTATCATGGTTGTCACTACCTTTGATGAAAAATCAGCAATTTTAATCAAGATTGTAGCATAACCTGGGGAAAATCTCTAAACTTTGTTAGGCCATAGGTTACTCCCCCGTATAAAGAAAGTCTCAGCCTCTGATTGCTAAAGTTCCTTCGAGAGCTAGCATTCTTTGGTTTTCCGGTTTATACGAGGGGTCTCTAACTTTCTAACCAAGCCAGCCCTCGGGAATGTGAAGCTGGAGAGGGTTGCATTGCACACCCCACAGTCAAGCATTTAAAATCTTTCTTTGACCAGTTCTCCGTTCTCCCTTTCCTGTCTTGCTGTCACTCTGTCCCCTACTTCCTTGATCCACTCAAACAGTTCCTAGCATGTCTTGTCAACCGTTTCCTTCAATCTGACTATCCCACTCAGGAAAACCAAAGCCTGATGGCCAGCCCGCCTTGGACCCCCTCAGGCATTCCCCTGGGGCTCGTGGAGGCCTGTCCCACAGTGGGAGCTCAATAAATGATGGTTTTGATGATGTCCAGCCAGATAGGGCTGGTGCTGGAACCAAGCCTATGACTTCTGTTCTTGCGCTCCTTCCTGTGGTAGATGTTGACTGTCTCGTCTGAAGTTGTGGATGACCACCTATAAGAAAAACATTTTGAGGGGCTGACTCCGTGGTGTAGTGTTTGGGTCTGCCACGCTCCCCACTTTGGCAGCCAGGGTTGATGTGTTCAGATCTGGGGCGTGGACCTACACCACTTGTCAAGCCGTGCTTTGGAGGGGACCCACATACAAAATAGAGGAAGATTGGCGACAGATGTTAGCTCAGAGCCAATCTTCCTCACTAAAAAAAAAGAAAGAAAGAAAAGATTTCTGGACCAGGGAGTAGAGGAGTTAGCATTCCACCAGATGGTGGAGATTTCAAGCAACACAAGGTAAATCATTACTAGTCCTGTGATTCCTTTTTAGTAAAGAAGAATGATCAGAGCTCAAGTGAAATCAAGAAGGATTAATTTTGCCCAATTCCAAGACACAGATTACAGCCCTCTCATGGTTCACATCTCATGAGAAAAGGAGACGTGTGTGAATTCAGCACCAGAAGTAGGACAAGAAAATGCACAAACCCTACAAGGCTGCCATCTTGGATTCTGTTCTCAAAATCACAATGACTGTGTATCACCAGAGCAGGACCTAAAATTGGTCCTGCCCGTTCCCTGTCCAATTCCCATCCTGTGTATCACGGATGGATGGCTCTCAGAGAGACCTTTAGGATCATCTAGTCCTATCTCATGACTTCACTGTTGAAAAAACCTGAGTTCCAGGAAGGGCAAGGAGACCCCCCCAGGGTCACACAGCCACTTCACAGCTGGGCTCTTCTCTATGCTTCTTTTATGCAGACATTTAGGAATTCAGTAATTAACAATATTAGGCCTTAAGTACGTGTGACCCTAGCAGACTTTTTTCATACAGTGTCTTCAATGACCCCCCTGTGAGATACCGCAGGCAGATTTTTGCTTCCCTTTCACAGAAGAGAGGATTGGGACTCAGAGAAGTAAAATGGTGTGCAAGAGCACGCAGAGATTTTGTAGCTGAGTCGGGTGTTCTGACGCCGGGTCCACTGCTCTTTTTATTGTATACGAATTTTTTATGAATTGGAGAAGCTGAGCAGGGAGAGACATTTAGTCATCCCCACCCCCACCCTGGTTGTGACATGTGTTAAAACCTTGATTAGATCGAGTCCCTCGTGTCTGCTTCTCACATTGGCGCCACCTTCACAGATCTGGAGATTTCTCACTGTAGGCTGAGAAGGACTTGGCAATGCCTCAGTGTCCTCAGCTAGGAATAAAATGGGGCTCCTGAGAAGCCTTCTGTGGTTAAGAGGGATGAGTCTGTGAAATTCTAATTTCCTGGGTTCTTCCCCTCCCCTCTTTAGTAAGCTTTCTCCCCACACCCTCTCTCCCTCTCATTCTCTCTGTCTCTCACACACACGCGCGCGCACACACACACACACACACGACCTCTGGTCCTAGACCCATGCTGGCTTGGCTTCCTCTTCGTGTCCCCCTCTTCTGTGATCTGACCACCTTTTTGTCATCCCACACCTCACTCACGGCTTCCTGTGCCCCTGGCGCTCTCTGGGCCCCGGTTCAGCTTGCAGTCCTTCAAGAGTGAGGCTCTGAAAGAAGAGCTCCCTCTCCCGGGTCTGAGCTCTCCTCTGTTCCACGGCGAGGCCATGTGAGCTGTGCTGGGAGAGTGGCCCCTTCCGAGGGGTTTTACTCCCCAGTGACTGCTCAGGTCCCTCCTCTCGGCTGCCCCGGCAGCTCCCCTGTGTCAGGCAAAGCTGTAGAAGCCGCTGGGCTGGGCTCCTAACAGCTGCTGCTCTTTGAGAGAGGAAAGGGGCCCCAGCTGCTTCTGAGGCTTGTGGCAAGAGACACTGTGTCACCAGGAGAGGACCCATTGCCCCCAAAGCAGAGAAAGGTCTTTAAGAGCTTTCATTAAAAAGGTGCCGTGGGACGGTGAGTAAACAGTGTAAAAGACATGTCAACTATTCAGAGAGTTATAATTTTCTCAACACCCTGGTCAGAGCACTCAGGGCCTGATTACTAGCCCTGGTTCCCTGCCCCTGCCCACAGAAAGGGTCTGCTGAGAGCCACATGGCAACTTGGTATGAATCAATAAAAGGAGTCCCTTCCTCGTGACCCTTTACTCCCATTCCTCAGACAATTTGTCATAATACACTCATTTTGTTAGAGCAAGACACTTTAATGCTAACTGCCAGAGGATTTAGAAATAAATATGCAGATTTACGGTGTCTGTGATATTTGAGGCATTCTTTAGGATTGGGCAGTGCACAATCCACATAACTGTACATAGCAGCCCCAGACAGAGTGTCTGTAAGAGCAATTGTTTTTAGGGCAGTCCTAGGAGGTAGTGATTGGTGGCTGGCTTCTACATAAAATAACAAAGATGAAAATCAAGAGTAGCTGTCATTCCAGCTGCCAACTGCCTTGTGCTGATTTCCAGCTCTAGTCCCCAAGCCAAGGAATGAGAGTCATGGCTCGAGAAGAATGAAGATTTCCAAGGGAAAGTCGGCAGCCCTTAGTGAAGCGCTGAGACGCAGCGCCGTCTTAGGGGGGATCCTGGCTCAAGAGGCCGCCCACACTGTTTCCCACTTGAAGATTGGTCTGGACCCCCATCTTAGAGACGCGTAGTTCCTAATGTCACCTAGAGCTCAGCCAGGGCTGAGCCTGCTCAATGGGGAGAAGCAAGGCGGGGCGAGGAAGAGACCACCTCCCACCTCTCTGCCCTTCAAGAGGTCAAATGATTGAAGCTGAGTTAGCTTTTGAATATCTGGACGGCAGTTTATTAGTTGACCTCACATATTTCAGTTAACCCGTCTTTGCTGACAGCTCGACTGCCTCTGTTTGTCTTTTGAAACCCAAACGCTTTGACCTCCTGGAGATAGAAAGACTTGTGAAAGGGTCAACCCTGTGTCTGCCTGAGAGGTAAAACCTAGTTCACGAACAAGAGAATGATGGAGTAAGCAGACACTTGTAGCTCCTTTCAAGCCAAACAGGGCAGCTTGGCTATGTTGCTTTAAGTGATTTCCAAGAACACCAGACACATGTGTAGGTATGAAACCCAAAGCTAAATATAAGAGTGTTTGGGTTTTTTTGATCACTCTTTTTGAGTCACTAGACTGCAGTTACTCCCCAGTTCAGCCCTGGTTAAGCAGCCGCTATGGTCCATGGGAATAAAAACCAAGACAGAAAACCTCTTTCACTTCATTCATTGAGATTTTATTCTTCATCTCTATCCGAAATGTACTCAAAGAGGTTCATGATTAATCACTTATGTGTCTGGTTAAAATAGAAGGAAAAAGAGATTTCAGAAAGGAAAAGATGGTATTGGGAATCAGAGGTAATACAGTTATCACAAGTGAGCTTTATATACGACTCTGAGCTTCCCACAAGACAGAGCAAAAAGTGAAAGTTGATGAATTTTAGAGTTCTCCTCAAGAAGGACACGGCTCGGAGGTCTAGGACAAATTGATTGTGTGGATGCTTGAATGCAATTTCCTTTCTCGTCCCGTTATGATTATTAAGAAGGCACGAATTTGACAAGATTCTTCAGAATTCAGCCACACGGCTTCCCTGGCTCTTAATTCTGAAATTCCACAAAATGCTTTGCCAATAGCCAAACCCATTCCATCTGCTCAGTTCATTGCACAGTAAGTGGAGACTTGGGAGGGGGCTGGTGTCCTCCTTTCTTCCTTGATCTTGCTTCTCAGTTTTCCTAGGTCAATGCAAGGTGTCCAAAAATAGTGGAGACCCAGACAGATTAAGTTTCCCTTCCCTTCCAGAGGGAACAACGTGAAAAGGGAAGGAAAAGCCCATCAAGATCCTTGCTCTAAATATAAACCCCATGACTCCTCATGCCAACATCAGTCACTTAAGGCCACAGATTAAAGCAGATAATTGAATCCCAGGACCACCCTGGCCCTCTCTGTATGGCCTGGGCTTATGCCAGCCCTGGCTGACTCTGAGATGAAAGAAACAGAGATGGAAATCCATAGGAGTGTAAACACAGCCTGGCCGGCATCTCTCCTTCCAGGAACCACGCTTGTCTTAGAGTGATACCTTCCAGCCACCCCCGAGTTGAGGCCTGATCCATTCCATTGCACAGATTTTAGAAGTAACAGTCTTGAGAGGCCAGAAAAGATGGGATTGAGATATTGGCTAGGTGGAGAGCAGCTCCTGGAACACCTGAGCGGTTACCTGCTTAGTTCAAAGGTGAAGTTTCTGACCTGTGCCAATTTCCCACATGACCTTCTCTGAGGTCGTTTCCCAGGCCGTGAAGAAAAAGGGGGATAAAATACAATCCCAACAGCATCAGTAAGTGAGCAAATACACATAGACTCAGGACTTGGGTTTGCTTGTAGACACCATGTGCTAATATTAATTTTAATAATGCATTTTAGTAAGCCCAATATATCCAAAATATTACCATTGTAACATGTAATCAATATAAAAATTACTGAGGTTCTTACATCTTTTTTCATACTAAGTCTTCTGCATCCAGTATGTATTTCACCCTTATGTCACATCTCAAGTTGGACAGACCACATTTTAGGTGCCCGATCGCTACACGTGGCTGCTGACTGCCATATTGGGCAGCACGTGTGTAGAGTGTGTTTCTGTCCCCTAGCAAGCGAATGGTTTGTATTCCCTAGCTGATTCCACCATTCTTTCCAGGAGCCGGGTGGTGTCTCCGGTCATAGACGTGATTGACTGGAAGACTTTCCAGTATTACCCCTCCAAGGACCTGCAGCGCGGGGTGTTGGACTGGAAGCTGGATTTCCGCTGGGAGCCTTTGCCGGAGCGTGAAAGGAAGGCCCTCCAGTCCCCCGTCAGCCCCATCAGGTGAGGCCCCGTCGCACAGCCGGCTTTCCCTTGGCTTCCTCAGGGTGGACTGGGCGGCCAGCCTGCTTGGGATCTAATCCTGCCTCCCTTAGTTTCCTAGCAAGTTCATTAATCTGTGCCTCAGTCTCCTCATCAGTAAATTGGGGATGACAACAGGACTTGCCTTAGAAGGTTGTTGTGGAGATTGAATGAGTTAATGGATGAGAAGCATTTAGAGAGTGCCAGGCGCTCAGCTTCAGGTGTTATTATTGTCGTGTTGTTACATTAATGGACTCCAGCACAGCTCTTCCAGGTGGCCGCCATGGACGCCCTGTGGGACAGGGACAGAACCTGAGCTGGGATCTTGATCCAGCTCTGTCTAGCCAGGCAACATGGGAATTTCCCTCGCCTCAGGTACTTCCTCAGTAAAAAGGAAGAATTCGGCCAGGTGAATGCTAAGCCACCATAACTCTCCAAATATTTCCAATTTGGGGGGTTCTTTGGTTTGATTTTTGGACATGTTTGATTTTTGGACAATTATTCTATTTAAGTAGATGTTCTAGATATCTTCTGTTGCACAACAAACCGTCCAGACTTAGTAGTGTGAAACTACAATAGTTTGTTAAGCTCACGGACTCTGTGCGTCACGAACTAGGAAGGGAGCACGGGGGGTTGGTCGTCTCTGCTCCCTGGTGTCTGGGGCCGCAGTAGGGCTGTTCTTTACTAGACGGGAATGGCAGGAAATGGCTCAAGAGCTGGGGGCTGGAATACCCTAGAGATCTGTTCACATGTCTGAAGGTTGATACTGGCTGTCAGTAGGGACATCAGCTGGAACGGTGCTGATCTCTCCATGAGGTCACGGCACGTGGCTAGTTGGGGCTCCCTGCACCGTGGCGCTGGGTTCTGAGAGTAAGTATCCCAAGACAGCCAGGTGAAGCAAGCTGTGTCCCCCTCCCTCTTTAAAAAAATAATTTATTGGGGTGAATTTCACATAACATTAAAATTAACCGTTTAAAAATGAACGAGTCCGTAGCATTCAGTTCATTCACAATGTTGTGCAACCTCTGCCTGTATCTGGTTCCAAAACGCTTCCATTACTCCAAAGTAAAATTCCTTCCCGTAAAGCACTGTCTCCCACTCTCCCCTCCCCCAGCCCCGGCAACCCCCAATCTACTGTATGTCTCTATGCATCGATCCGTTTCAGACATTTCATATAAATGGAATCATCCAATATGTGATCATGTGTGTCTGGCTTCTGTCACTTACATAGTGTTCTGGAGGTGTGTTTCCCCTTCTACTGCCAAGCCTCAGAGTCACCTAGGGTCACCTCCACCATAGTCACAGGCCCACCCAGGCTCCTGCGAAGGAGACGTAGACCCCACCTCTCAGTGGGAGCGGTGTCAATGTCACCCTGTAAGAAGAGCCTGTGGGACAAGGGATCTGGTCGTGTCTGCCTTTGGACAGCGACCTTCATCTGCCACAGTCAGTCTCCATCATATACTGCCCACCACCAACCAATTATCCAAGTCGTTTCTGACAGCCTGGTACAGGGACACGGAATGAGGCATTGGGCACAAACAGGCCTTCCGAGGGTCTGCCCAAGGGAGTGTAACTCTGGCAGCAGATGTGTGATAAGCCACAATCTTAGATATGCAAAAAATAATTCTCTTTACTTTGTAATAAGGACTTCGATAATTTCTTTCTTGACCCCTCTTTCTACCTAGTGGCAGAAAACTTCCGGGCAAACTAGTCAGATTCAGTGATTGCTTAGTCATCTCATATTTATCTTTTGAAAAATGTTTATGCTTTTTTTTTTTTTTTGCTGTGGAAGATTGGCCTTGAGCTAACATCTGTTGCCAATCTTCCTCTTTCACCCTCCCCACAAAGCCCCAGTCATAGTTGTGTCTCCTAGTTATAGATCATTTTAGTTCTTCTATGTGGGATGCTACCACAGCATGGCCTGGTGAGTGGTGTGTAGGTTTGCGCCCAGAATCCAAACCAGCGAACCCCAGGCTGCTGAAGCAGAGCACGCGAACTTAACCGCTTAGCCACGGGACCAGCCCCTGTCATCTCATATTTAAATCTATCATCCAGGTATGTCCCCCTTTCTGGTCTCCCTGAAGTTGATTTTGAGCCCCAGGCTCCTGTGGGGACAGCGTGTGTGAGAGGGAGTGTCCCGCCCTGGGCTCAGGGTGTCCTGCATCGGTGTGCACCACAATGTCCCTTCACTGGCTGTGGCATCTGGCCAGGGGTTGGCAGCCCTGCCCCCACGAGAATACACCCTCCATGTGGTAACTGCCAAAGTCCCACATCGGGATGCAGGAAGAAAGAGGAGGACAGAGCCTGACCGTTTCCCTTTGTTCAGGCCTGGTGCTGCCTGCCTTAGGATATCTTGTTTTAACCAAGGCCTCTTCCCAAAGGTCTTTCTACAGGGACTCAAGCCAGAGGGTAGGGAACTCTCGGGACCGGCCCCGTGGCCCTCCCTATAGGAGCAGGACCTGAGGAGGGGGTATAAAGGGCCCAGGCAGTGACAGTCTCTTTTGATAAAATACTGGGGTTTTTGACCTGGTTGCTTGGCTCCAGTCCTGCAGTTAAAAGCATCAAATCCACTCTCTCGGCCACTGGAGCTCCCACCTGGTGAGCCTCTCTGATGTGCTCCAGTTCTGACTGGTCTGTTCCGTCTTCTTTCTGCCCAGGAGCCCTGTGCTGCCTGGCGGGGTTGTTGCCATGGACAGACATTACTTCCAAAACACTGGAGCGTATGACCCTCTCATGTCACTGCGGGGTGGTGAAAACCTCGAACTGTCTCTCAAGGTATGTCCTGGACCAAGGGAGGACCCAGGGGGGCTCTCTGGAGTGGTGCGTATGGTCACAGCTCGGAGGCAGCATTAGAAATGCCGCCGATCAGGGATAAGGCTGTGGGCAAATTATAAAGTCACTAAATGTGGAGTGTCAAATCTCCTGTTTCTTCCCCTTTCCCATCTCTCTTGTACCCTACCTTGATTTTACCCTCAGCTTCCCTCGTGAACTCAGTTATCAAAGCTGCCCCTAGGAAAAGACACAGTATCAGTCATCTACACCTTAGCGCAGAGGTGCCGGTGACTTCTCCGTCACCCATAGGCCAAAAGAGATACCAAGCAATTCTGTGTAATGACCAGTCTGGTCCAAACAACTTCATAAGTATTTGTGCTAACAACTTAGCCCCTGTTAGGCACTGCACAAGTTTTCAAATCTTGGTATCAGATTGGACACCACCACCCTTGTTTCCTGTTTTCATTTTCATCTTTATCCCCAAGTGTGGACTGCAAGGCTTCCTGTCAAATGCCTTCCAGGCATCTGGGAGCAGGCGGGAGGGGTGGCGGAGAGCAGGGAATGCTCCTGAAGGAGGAGAGACTCTGCTGAAGGAGAGCTTGGTTTCATCTCCACACACATGGCTCTGGTGCCTTCACAGCAGAAAATTGCACGAGCTTTTAGAAGTTCCCTGACCACCAGGGACACCCTTCTCCCCGAGGAAGCCGCTTTGGGGAATGGGGGTGCTCATCCGCGTGGCCGCATCTCTACAAGTGCTAAGTCTGAGCCTGTGTTTCAAGGCGGGGGGCACGTTCAGGAAGTTGCATGGGGTGGACCACTTACCTAGCCAATTCGGTCCCAGGACAACAGTCCCTCTTCTTGCCACCTCGCCACTCCCCTGCCCAGAACTCCCAGATCTGGAAACTTGCTGCCCCCCCAGGACTGGAATTATCTTTACCATTTGTGCTCATGATTTCCTGAGGGGTCCCTCACTTCCCACGTTCTGGGAGTGGAGCGCACAGGTGTTTGCTTTCTCTTTTGTGGCAGGCTTGGCTCTGCGGTGGCTCCGTTGAAATCCTCCCCTGCTCTCGGGTGGGGCACATCTACCGAAATCAGGATGCCTATGCCCCCCTTGACCTGGAGGCGACCCTGCGGAACAAGGTTCGCATTGCTGAGACCTGGCTAGGTTCATTCAAAGAAACCTTCTACAGGCACAGCCCAGAGGCCTTCTCCTTGAGCAAGGTAGGCAGAGAGCCCAGCAGGGGCTTCTGGACCCACCACAGGGCCACCAGCTGGAGGCTGGGCCTGGGAGTGTCTCTCGCTCCAGCCTGGAGGAGAAAATAGAAGCTTCTGGCTTACCCTTCCCTTGAGTTGCCCCTCTCAAGAGGCTCCCCTACCTGGTGGGGCTGTCCTCGGTCTCTCCAAGCATCTCCAGGGGACGTCACAGCTGGTCTCGGCCTGGAACCCCCTGATGTCTGTGGGTTGACATCCATGGGATGCGATCCTTCATCATGGGGCCAGAGGAGAGATTGGGTGGGGGTTGTGATGAAACAGGTCTCAGAGGGCCCTTTCTTCATGGGCAAAGTGCTCAAGACTGTGAAATTACCTAAGACATGAAACAAATATAAGTATAGAAATAAACATAAAGGATCCAAGACAAGCCAGAGAAAAATAAAAATTTTAAACATTTAATTAAATGGCCACAAAAAGTGCATTTTTGCCTGGTCAGCTTCCACTCAGCTCAGTTCTTACGGAGGGGCACAAACATGCCATTTGACGTGCGACGGGAGTTCGCATCAATGTTTGCTGCCCTGGGACTGGGAGCTCCAAGGTAAGATTTCCAGGACCCACAAAGGTCCTGGGACAGCTTCTACAAGCCCTCACCAGCCACACTGCTGGCTATGGCACCTTCTCTGATCCACAAATGTCCCTCTCTGCTCCTTTGATGACTTTCACAAGGAGAATGGCACCTCCTACTGGTAAATGAGAAGATCTTTTTTTTCTTTTGACCGTTCTCGTTAATTCTTGTTTTGGAAGTGTCCTATTGCTTACTTCGATGTCAGGATTTAATAGCTTCACTGCCTCCCCGGAGGTATTTGAAAGCAGGCATTTACTTTCAATTTAAATAGCTAAAGGTTAATTTTATTCTAACAATTTCTATCCTTCCATCCCCTTTCCCGTCCACCCCTAAAACCCTCAGGTGGATTTTGAGATACAGAAATGCTGGGCACACAAAGGACAAGGCCGGTGTTTCACTGCTGGAGGAGCTGGCATTCTCTTGTTTTCTCCTCTCAGGCGTGGTTGTACAGAAGGGGAAGTTCATTGTCATTTGAGGTCGAACAGGGGCCGGGTAGATTTGCCAGTTTGTCTCATCACCACAAAAGGTGAAGGTGCTGGAACGTGCATGAAGGAATGTTTCTGCTTTGGTAGCAAAGTTCAGACTTGGAGAATGGCTGGGGAGGTCCCAAGTGAACACTAAGAGTGCCAAGAAGTTATCCAAAAGACTTACACGAATTTTATTAGGGGAAAGAGTAAGAGATCTCTCTGGTTTAATGGTGGGTAACTATGCTGAATGGACAAGAAATTCCTGCCTTAGAGAAGCTGTTCTCAAACTTTCTGTGGATAAGACTCACTGGGAGAAATGGTTAAAATGCAGATTCCAGGGTCTCCACCCCAACCTATTGAGTCCTAGTCTCTGGGGTAGGGCCCAGGGATCTGCATTTTAATAAGTTCCTTGGGCATTTCTGAGCCAGGTCCTCAGGGAATCATACTTTGAAGCATGTAGAGAGCATTTCAGTATGACAGACTCAGACTTACTTTTCCTGATATTTCCATCTGAGGATGAACAGAGGGAAAAAGCAGAATGAAACCAAACTCACTTCACTCAGCCTGTTGGGCCAGTATCTAATTGCCAGACTAGAGGCCACCCCATTGGAACTCTGATGTGGACTTCCTGTTCCAGCTCCCTCTCTTTTCCTCCTCCCATCATCCCAGGAAATAATTATCTCTCTCTCTTTTTTTGTTTTTGGTCCTTCCAATCCCTTCTTAGCATCTCTTTCTTCCCTAAAAATATCCAGGATTTACTACTAAACTTGTGGGTAGGGTTCTTTGTATCTTATTAATACAGCTAAATACATAAATTTATACTAAGGTGTTAAGGACCTACCTTGATATCCATTCTATATATTGTATTATAAAGGAGGATCGCAAGGAAAGGGGACAGTGTAGCCCAAAGAAATGATTCATTAATAGAGGATATTGGGCACCTAGAGGGGAAGAAATGTAAGCTTGCCTTGTCCCCACCCTGCACCCCACAATTTACCAGCTTACTTCATCTCAGTTGCCCTCGGGTCAGTTCCTGCCTCCATATGGCCCATCATGGTGGTGCACCACACAGACCTAGGTGCAAAGCCCCACCATTTTGCTGGCTTCCACAGAAAAGTCATCAATGCACAGACATCATGGTCTTTGTAGAGCGAAGATGTAAGGGGTTGTGGGAAGGGAGTGGCATCACCCAGCATGTTACTGGTCCCACAACTCTCTCTAAGGAAGACCCATCCTGTTCTGTCCCTTCCAAACCCTCTTCTCTCAACGTGTGGCCTTCCCTCCCTTCTGTAGCCCTAGGGAACTGTGGTCTTGGCTCCTCCTTCTGTCCCAGTCCTTCCGCTTCTCCCCAACCACCTCTGTCTCCCCCACCAGCACCACGTGAACTCTGGTATTAAGCAGGCTGGCTCCATCTTGCTGCCCGTGCCTTTCTCCTCCCCCAGGCTGAGAGGCCCGACTGCACAGAACGCTTGCAGCTGCAAAGGAGTCTGGGTTGTCGCATGTTCCACTGGTTTCTGGCCAACATCTATCCCGAGCTGTACCCATCTGAATGCAGGCCCAGGTTCTCTGGAAAGGCAAGGCATGCCCCACGGAAGTGGAGGAGGAAGGGGAGGGGGGCAGCTTCCCAAGACAGAAATTGGATGTTCAGATGCTCTTCCATGACCCTGGCCAACCTGTCCTGAGCTCAGTGGGGCTCGAGGCTTCCATGCCCACCCTGAGGGAGGTGACTGGGTTGCCCCATAGCCCATCCTAGGGCACTTCATCACGACAGGTGCAGCCTGCCTCCTTCAGGAGGCCTGTCCCTTAGGATAAGCGGCTTCAGCTTGACCTCACTCATTTTTGTGGCCTGAGCCTGGCACCTTGAGCTACGCTCCTGAGAGGGAAGGAGAGCAAGGGCGCCTGATAGAGGGTGTCTTTACGAGGAGGACGGGATTCACTTCTGTGTGGATGTCCACTTTCAGCTCCACAACACTGGACTGGGCTTCTGTGCAGACTGCCAAGCAGAAGGGGACATCCTGGGCTGTGCCATGATGCTGGCTCCTTGCAGTGACAGCCGGCAGCAACAGGTAGGTGGTCAGAGTTCTCCGGGTAACAGCCCGGGACCTGAGAGAGGTCTTTCCTGGGATGCTCCTTACTTCCCTTTGGGGCATCTCCTTTCAGTGGTCCTATGTCCCTTGACTGCCCATGGTCCCCCTTGCTGACGACCCATCCTAGCTCTGCCTGCCCTGCCCCCGGCTGCAAGCACAGACATGGACCGTCATCAGAGCATATGAGTGTCTGAGCCTGAGGGAAATGGAGAGGCTGTTTAGCCAATGCTTTCATCTGACAGATGAGGAAACTGAGGCTCAGAGAGTAGCTAGCCCAGGAGTTGCAACACAGATGTCTCCAGGGTCCAGGCAGGTAAAGGGAATGAGCACAGTGAGCTGGGTGGAGGCCGTTGTGACTGAGGAGCTCATGCCCCATCTGAAAGGACAGCTGCACCTGCCCAGCCCCAACAAATGGTTTTTGTTTGTATGAGAGTAAATCCAATGTTATAAGATCACCCAAAATTTTAAAAAACACTGGAAATCCAGAGTTTATGGAAAGCTCCCTATTTAAACTAAAAAAACTATAATCAGAAGTCAAAGAAAACCTGTGTGCAGGTAAATTTCCACCATCTGGACCAGCCAGAGATCATCAGCCAACTAGAACCAGAGATGGGAAGTGGGTCCCCTGAGCGGGCACTGTCAATGCAGAAGCACTGAGGGAGCGAGTGGAACGGGAACTGCTCCCCGTGCAGCGGTGCCTCCGACCACCTGATGGGACTCTACTGTCAAGTCTCACGACCTCTGGTGCTGAGTCCTGGCCCAGTAGATGTGTTGCGACTTTCAGGCATTTAAAGGCGATCTATGGGAGCCGAAGTTCCCAGAGGGGGAACTTTAGCGCACCACAGGAGCCTGGGGTGTGTGTGTATGTTTGTGTGTGTGTGTGTGTGTGTGTGTGTGTGTGTGTGAAGTGGAGAGGGAGGGCTGAATTTGGAGCAGACAGGCCTCCTGGCTTCAGGGCACCATCTGCTCCTCTTGCCAGAGGAGCTTTATGCACAGAGGGAGTCACTGGCTCCAGGTTTCAGAGCAGTGGCCTCGTTCAGAACATTTCCCATGCACAGAGCAATTTGGTCTGTGAAATTCCTTCCACCGCAAGGAAGGCTTTCATTCCACGGTCAGAAGGAAGGCAGAGGGTACAAATGCCCCTGGAGAGAGGAGGGAATGGCACATAAGCTCTACTGGGATGCCAGGGCTGGCAGGAGCCTCTCCCCAGAGTGGAGGGCTCTGACTTGCTTGGGACCACGAGACAGCACTGAAGACCAAGTCTGTGGATTTCCCTGAGGCCCCACTCTGCAGCATGGCTGGACCCCTCAGTACACAACAGGAATGAGGCTGCCCTGGTGACAACAGAAGCTTATGGCCCAAAGGGCAGCCAAAGAGAGATGTTGAACATGACTTGCAGGCACTCTGCCCACAGGGAGAGGCCCCTCCTTGAGCCAGAGTTCCTGTTCACAGTGTATATGGCCCAACACAGTACAGACTATTCGAAATCAATGCTACGCCTACTAGGGATGGGTCAGTCTAGTGGCTTGTCCATTCCCTGGCCGTAGTTTTTAACCCTTTTAGGTTATATCTTGAGGTTGCTATATGGGGGCAGGATCAGCTCCTGAACCAAAATTTGGTTCCGCTATTGAGATTGATGACCCCACACATGCAACAAGAGAGACTGAAAAGCACTACTGTCCACTTAGTGAGACTTTCTTGGGAAGAGCATGGCATGCTCACAAGCAGGCCTGAACCGGCCCAAGGGAGCAGGAAGGGGCGGTGGCTTTGGTTCCCGTGTGGGTTGGGCTGGGCCGGGTGCTGGCTTCCAAGCTCAGGCTGGGCTTCTCTGGTTTGAACTTCCCACCAACAGTAGAGAAGGGAGTTCCAGGGCTTTCTTATGAGCTCGCCCAGAAGTGGGGCAAGAGGAGGAGGAGAAGCAGTGGGGCTTGAAGCTCAGAGGTCACACATCAGCCACGGACTCAGACTCTTATCACAGCTTACTTGCTTCCTTTAAGAAGTTGATGAACTCTCAGGACCTTTCCCCAAGAAAAACATATCTAAACACCACACACCACACAAAATTTTAACAATTTCCAGGGGTTCATGGATGCCTTGAGGCCCCACGGGGGTCTAAAATTCCTGGTTCATAACCCCCAGAAGCTGAAGGAAAGAGGCAAAGGGTGGAATCCTGCCTCTTCCTGTAGCCTCCAGACTGGTAGACTTAACCCCTTCGAGTGTCCTAGGAGAGAAGTAGAAGGTAGAAGTCAGCAGAACGCTCTAGATGCAGCAGGGACATCCCAGCATCCATGTAGGCCCCTTGGTCATCAGAAAGGTCTCTTTATATCTTAGGGTATATCTTCTCTTCAAAATTTCCATCACGGAATAACTTCCCAAGGTGGTGGGAAGCCTCAGTGATGCTGGCTGAGGGTTGGTGGATCCACTTCTTGTCGCAGCTTGGATGCTGACCTAGAAAGTCTAGCCTGCCCCCGATCTCTCTCCTTTCAGTATGTGACTGGGGCCTTTGCGTTAGGCTGTCATATCCCAAGGGCCTCTGTTAAACATAAACAACAAACTATCAGTTCCTGGAGATGTTGATCAACTGAGTCAGGTGAGGCCCCAAGAACCTGAGGCAAAACCCAGAACATCTCCTGGAAGGTCTTAAGTCCAGCCCTGAGGAGGACCACCGGGGGCTGCACTTGGCCGTGCAAGCCCTGGGATCATGGGGGAAGGCCCCGGGCCTGCAGGACACGTGGGGAAGCAAATGCTCAGGATCCACTTGGCCTCTTTCAGCTTTGCCCTTTACTAGTCTTCCAGAACACACTGACAGGAATTCACATCTGACACAGGGGAGGAGGACATAGATATAAAATGCCAAGTGAGGAAGCTGTGTAATGCGGTGGGAACAACTCCCCACTTTCTAGCCGTGTGATATCAGGCAGGCGTCTGAACCTCTCCGAGTCTTGGTTTCCTCACCCGCAACTGTGGATAATGAATCCCCCTCATGCAAACAGACTGTTAGCTTTTTGGGGTTTTGATTCTTGTTGGGGAGGAGGAATTAGCAAGGACTTCTGTACTCAGCAAAACTGTGAACTAGATAAGCTGAAAGCACCTAGATATGCCATATAAAAAAATAAGAAGAAACACCCTCTTTTGTGCATAAGTAACTGAGTTTAGGGCAAAGAGAATCTCCAGGGGCAAAAAAATCAAGAGGCAACTGAAAATAGAGCCACAGGGCATGGGCCAAGTGACCCACCTGGGGTGAGGGGACAGTTACTGTCAACCTCAGGAATCCAGAGGCATTGGTTTCATGCAGGGTGAGCGATGAGGTCCCACCTTCAGGCCGTGAGAGAGGAGAACTGGGAATGAGGCTCCCGTAAAAAGCTAGCTTTGAGTGTCAAAGAGTAACCTACTTATGAAAAGTTTGACTAGAAAAACCCACCCACCGACACAGGAAGATGACAAGGAAGCTTGTCTGTCTCTACAGGGTCTTTGCGTAGGAGAGAATTACTCTCTCCTGAAAATTTTGAGGCATCTCATGTTGGTTTAGGGTTCAAATTTACATGAACTGTGTGGTCTGGGAGTCCTCAAGCAGGACTGGCTGCCTAATTTGTGGGGCTCAGCGCAAAAAGGAAAATGTGGGGCCTATACTTCGGCAAGTTTGAGAATTTCGAGACAGTAACAGCAGAGCATGAAACCAAATATATTAAAGCAAGAATATTAAGCCCTTCTAAGCAGGAGCCTCCATCCAACTGTACGGGTCACAACCCTGTGTCCCAGCCACAAAATTAACATAAAAATTAGTTCTGGCTCTGCTTGGCAGGAACAAATGGAAAGTGGGCTTCTTACAGTTGAAGGCCTGCAAATGTGTGCACAATCCAGTACCACAAAACACCAGAGGAAGTGACAACCACAAGCGAGAGTCAGTGGACCCAACAGACAGCAGGAAAATCAGTTACAGGGCCAAGAAGAGATCTTCTCCAGAAAGAGATCAACTTGGGCCCCAGAAGTATTCCTTATCTGTGCTTCCATCAGTACACTCACAAAACACACAGCATTCTGCATGGCCTCGCCTATGGGGCAGTAAATAGAGTAATGGAGGAACATGCCAGAATGCATAAATATGAATGCAAAAGCAGATGGAATGTTCAGATGCCAGGGCTAGTCTAGTGTCATATTTGCGGACCTGACTATGAGATACGGTCTTGCTGACCCCATAGAATCTGAAGATTGCCCCTAGACCTCAGCCCTATGGTGAGCTCTCCTTCCCTCATCTCTAGGTTGGGGAGCATCTTCTAGCTATGCTAATAACCCCTGCCTCTGTCCCAGGACCTGAAGCACACTGGCAGGAAGGAGATACGCTTCGGCAGCCCACGGTACCTGTGCTTCGATGTCAGGAGAGAGCAGGTGATTCTTCAGAACTGCACGGAGGAAAGCCCTGCCATCCATCAGCAGCACTGGGACTTCCAGGAGGTGAGTAATCCATTCACAAAGGGCTCGGCAGTGTCACTGGCTGGCACTGTGTCCCAGGCTCTTTCAAGGGGTCGAGTATTACTTTACAGGCCTGTGCCTCTGTGTTGAGCTTAGTGGCATGGCACTAAGGCCTCAGGGGGAGGTAAAGCCAACCTTGCAGCAAAGTTGGGCCGCCAGCATCTTGAAATGTACCAATTTGCCATGTTTCTGTTTTGCTCTGACCTTGATCGTGGCAGAGAGAGGAGGCAGCCTCTTTTTAAAGTTTATTAGCTCAGATCACAAGTAGGACCATGGAGCATGTTACAGAAGCAGTCAACCACCTCGGTGGTGTGGTTTTAGGAGCAATGGAAAAGCCCTTCCCTACTCTATCACCAAAATAGTTGTGGCTATAGATATCATCCTCTTCCTTTGCAAGTTCCTGTGAGCATTTCATCGTTTTAGGAAGACTTTGATTCGTATGACCCCAGAGAGAAGCTCTGGATCTTTTCCAGAGGTTATGTATCAATAAAGAGGAAAAAGGAGGAATGCAGGTGTTTAGGGAGAGTGAGTGGATCCCCCATACAGCATTGGGATAGGAAGGTGACAGTATCAACAGTAAGTGTCCATACATAGCTTTGCACCTCAAATCCTTCCTGAAATGAGTTAGGGTATAAATACGCAAGCAAATAAGTACACACATTTTTAATTTATTTTGCGTGTGTGTGTGTGTTTGTTTTGTTTTGTTTTTGAGGAAGATTAGCCCTGAGCTAACATCTGCCGCCAATCCTCCTCTTTTTGCTGAGGAAGACTGGCCCTGAGCTAACATCCATGCCCATCTTCCTCTGCTTTATATGTGGGACGCCTACCACAGCATGGCTTGCCAAGCGGTGCCATGTCTGCACCCGGGATCTGAACTGGTGAACCCTGGGCTGCCGAAGCAGTACGTGCGAACTTAACCGCTGCACCACTGGGCTGGCCCCCTACACACATTTTTAAAAAATTTCTTTTCTTCAATTTTTGCTTGGGAATAAAGAGGGTAAAATAACTAAGCAGAACTCTGTGCATTAGTACTCTTAAAGCAGGCTGTGAAAGAAGAACATCATATGATGGAAACTTAAGCTGAACTCACAATAAGCAGTTGAGAACAAAGCTCTTGGAGCTTTGATACCAAGTGAACCCAAGACTCAGGGGCCCAAATGCTCAAAGAAGTCTTAGACGTCAAGTTAAGGTCCTTTATGAATGATCATAAAGGATCATTCTAAGCAAGTCCTCTGGATAAGATATGTTTTAGAAACAGCATTGAAAAATAATACGTAAAACGTTAGTGACTAAAATGTACCTGGCATCTTTTAGGCATTAAAAAAATAAAACTTCAAAAAAGTATTATCATTTGGCCATAAAAAGGAATGAGGTACTGTTCATAGCAGCTCTATTCACAACAGCCAAGAGGTGGAAGCAACCCAGGTGTCCAATGATAGATATGAATGAATAAACAAAACGTGGCGTAAACATACAGTGTATTGTGATTCAGCCTTTAAGGAAGGAAATCCTATTTGCTACAACATGAATGAACTTTGAGGACATTACGCAAAGTGAATTAAGCCAGTGACAAAAAGACAAATCCTGTATGATTACACGTAAATGAAGTATCTAATGTAGTCAAATTCATACAAACGGAACGTAGATTGGTGGTTACCATGGGCTGAAGAGAAGAGAGAAAGGGAAATTGTTGTTTAATGGGTACAGAGTTTCAGTTTTGAAAGATGAAAAAGTTCTGGAGATCTGTTTCACAATGTGAATATACTTAACACTACCAACCTTTACACTTAAAAATGGTTAAGATGGTAAGTTTTATGTTTTGTATTTTTACCCTATAAAAACAAGAAAGGAAAAAAAGAAACTAGGTACTATTTTATGCAACAGCATGGATGAACATTGAAAATATTATGCGAAGTGAAAGAAGCCAGTCACAAAAGGCTATATGTTGTCTGATTCCATTTAGATGAAATGCCAAGAATAGACAAATCCATCAAGACAGAAAGGAGGTTGGTGATTCCAAGGGCTGAAAGGAGGGAGGAATGGGCAGTGCCTGCTGGTGGATAGTGGGTTTCTTCTTACCGGGATGAAAATGTCTGGTATTCGACAGTGGTGATGGTTGTGTATACTTTGCGTACATACAAAAAAACCACTGAATCGTATAGTTTAAAAGTGTGAATATTATGGCGTGGGAAATATAAATCTAAACTAACAAATAAATGGACATTATCAGTATTGTTGATTACGGTTGTTTAATAATTGATTTCTTCTTGAAAAGGGGATGGCTACATTCAACATTAAATCTGGTAGATTTTGAACAGGAAGCAGCTGTAGTCTTCCAAACATGACTGACTGGCCTTTGGTGGGTCCTAGAGACTCTGCTCTCTACTACAACCTGGTGGCAATCGTACTAAATTGCTGGCTTAACACAGGGCAGAAGTTAAATTCAATCCTTTTAGAAGCAGAATTTCAGAGGTACAGCGATAACAGTGACAGTCACCAATACAGCATAAAGACTGAATGTGCTCTATGTACTGGCATCCTCCTTACCAGAGCTCTCTGAGAAATGGCACGATTACACACCACAATAAAGATAATTAATTAATGAACCCAGGGCTCTGAATGATGCCTAAATTTTAGGGCTACCTAAATTATATTTTATATTAACCAAAATACTAGAAAATGCTGCTTACCAGGCCGGTTCACATTACCTCTATTATTCGCTTAGTGATTAGCACAAATCTTAGAAATATCTTTCTTTGCTGAGTGATTGCTGGGGTCTGACTGGTTTTCTTTTTTTCCTTTTCCTCTCTCTTTTCAGAATGGAATGATTGTCCACATTCTTTCTGGGAAATGCATGGAAGCTGTGGTGCAGGGAAACAATAAAGATTTGTACTTGCGCCAGTGTGATGGAAAAGCTAGCCAGCTGTGGCAATTTGACAAAGTCAACACTGTGGACGAACGGTGAAGGACAGTGTCAGAAGGAAAAGAGAAGTTTGGCCATCAGAGTTCAACCCCAAGGGAACTAAAAGAACATGTGTATTTCGTGGAGCCGACCCTTTTGTGTTTGTGCTCCTGGTGATAGTAGAGAAGAAGGCTCCGTGGATGAATATAAAAATGTCTCTCCTTCTCACATCTTAATTCATTGGCTGCTGGCTGTTTTAGAAAAAGGAAAAAAAAAATGGGCTCATTGTCTCATTCTCTTCATCACTAGTAGATGATCATTACATAGCACAGAAGATTCTTCATTTCTTTCCGCTGAGCACTTAATAATTGCTTTTATCTCTGACTAAGGAAAGGGGCCTGGACATTCTCTGGCAGCACCTCCGGGATATGTAAATCCAGTCTACCGATTTATTTCCAATGACCTTACCTTGGATTGTCTGTGCAGCCAACCATGAAAATTAAAGTGCAAAGAGGATAAAAAGGCCTGACATCCCAAAAACTTTGGATTAAGCTTATTAGGAAAAATTTCACGTTCTTTGGTTGAGCCACAGCTCGGAAGAAGAAAGGGAAGCGTCTGAGAGAAGAGTAGGGTTGGAGGGAAGATGGAAGAGAGCATTAACCGAATTCTCCAGCTCTCTAGCGTCTGGAAAGAGGCAGCAGACCTGGCATAGGATGTTTTCATATTAATGAGAATTTCCTCAGAACTTTCTACCTCCATTCACTCTGCTCTAGCCCTTCTCTAGCGTGGTGAACCACAACCAGATTCTCATGCAATGTATTTCTCTTTAGTCATTGGTGTTGGAAGCATCACTCAGACTGAGCGTTCACACTAACAAAAATGTATACAGCTCAGAAACTCTCCTGATGCCCTCTTACAGGGTTTGCATCAACTGGATCAGAAATAGCAACCTTCACAAAGAGGCAAAACTCCCTGGAAGGGAAATGCTGGTGTCTGAGCCAAAATTCTTATGAGAAGAACCAGGGTTAGGTGTTAATGTCCATGAGGGTTCACAGGGCCATCTCTGAGCTTGCAGCCTGTCTGAGACACCCAAATGTGCCCACAGGTTGAGCGTTCACAACCATGGAAGAACACACCTCCACTAGAACAGAGCCAACACTAACAAGAGTGGAACGACTCTCCTTGCTGTGACCTGGCCTACCTGGTTCGACCATAAGAGTTGCTGAGTGGGGTTGGTTCTGCTATTAAGAAGACACCATTCATGCCCATTTCTCTTTCAAATAGAATTCATTCTCCACGTGGTCAACTTAGAAACCTCCTCTCAAAGATGCTGATCTCCTTTGGGCTATCTCAGAACACAGTGTGTTTCAAATGAGAAAAACTAAGTAGGAAGTGAGGGTTTCCAGACAATACCTATCATAATTACATATTCCTTCTCCACCTTTTCGTCAATGACCCACTGCATTTCTCCTTCCTCAGACTACCCTCTAGACCTGTGTTAGTAGCCACTAGCCACATATGGCTAAATGTAAATTCATTAAAATTAAAGAAAATTTAAAACTCAGTTCCTCAGTTGTACTGGTCACATTTCAAGCACTCAATAGCCACATGTGTCTAGTGGCTACTGTATTGGAGAGCACAGACATAGAACATTCCATCATTGCAAATGATTCTATTAGATAGTGCTGATCTAGATAGATTCATCATCCCATGGAGAGAAGAGATTTTAGCCACTGTCTTCTTCCATCAGACTTGTCTATATTTGAAACAAATTCCCCTAACATCCTGTGGCTGAGATGGAGCTAAAAATTCTCAGATGGAAACCTTGTAAAAGGCATTAATGGTTGAGAAGGGAAAATTAAACAAGACCTCTATTTTTTTTTAATGAACTTTATTATTGGTATTATGGGTGTTTAAAGTTGCTGCAATAAATTAATATAATTAAATAAAAGGCTGAATTCAATTGTATAAGTTGTGTTTGACAGTAATTAAGAAAAGGACCCAGATGGCTTATTGCTTAATTGGTTGAACAAAGCAAGAATGTAGTGTTTCTTGCTTCCTTAACCATCCCTGTGATTTATTACTTTATTACAGAAATGGCTGTCAACTCGGTCCCTGGCTGGTACTTACAGACCCTTAATTTAAAGAAAACAGATGCCTCTATTTGGTTCTAATTGATATTCAACCTTTTCCTCATAGTGGAACCGCGTTGTTCAAATTTCCTTCTCTATGAACTTCGCTTTGATATTATCCAAAACGACCAATGTAAAAGTAGAGAAACCTGGCAGTTGGAAGATTTGATTCCCAAAAGTTTGATCTTCACTTGTCCACTTGAATTTTATGATAGGAATTCATTGTTTGAGTTTCAAGATTAGGTTCCAGCATCACCCCCGCCAAGTTCACCATCACTATTAAGTATCCCCCTGGGGGGATAGAGAGTTTTCAGCCAGCAGTCTGGAGTCCAGCACTCTTATGCTATTTCACAACAGTAAGAGCAGATGTCATCCCTGGAGGGGCCCTGATCTATTTCCTCTTTGGTCTCAATGCCATAGATCCCACTGGCCAACTCAGAATTCCAACTCCCATAGACATCAAAAAGTCCCACAGGTCCACGATGACAGGGCTGTCACTGCACCCGAACTTGACATTATTAGAGGTCATGTTATTGTGCTCATCCTGAGAGGGTTCCATTTTCTACTAGAAAGGCCAGTTTCTACTGGAAAAGCCAGTTGGACACCAAGTGATCTGTGATCAGTCACCAGATCTGGACAATTCTATATATTATGTACACTATTTATGCTTGTTCTGTAAAACCTTTTTTAAAAATGCAACTTATTTGTGACTACTTTTGGCCAAAGCCCAAAGCACCTCCAAGTCCTGCCCTGATTGTTCAAACGCCTTGATTTAGGCATAATTCAAATGATTACATTAAGCACAATAGCCAAGGAAGTGATATTTCCAGGATTCTAGAACCATCTGCTATTTCTGTATTAATAACAGTCCCTCCAATCTCTAATCTCCTTGTAGTTTCAACCCCTTCTTGCACAAAATGTGCTCTTTGGATATGGAAGTGTGTCCTTAGCATTGTTTCAACATTGTGATGATTTTTACTGTGGGAGTTCTTTCCACAGGTCTGGGATGTTTATGTTCTCTCATCACCAAAGGCAATAATACCAATACATAATACCAATACATTAGGCTATCACAACATATAAGCAGCTTGCCTGAATTTATTTGGCTTAAAAGTAGAATCATCATGGGGCCCGCCTGGTGGCGTAGTGGTTAAGTTTGCACACTCTGCTTGGGCGGCCCAGGGTTTGCTGGTTTGGATCCCGGGCGTGGACCTACCATTGAATATCAAGCCATGCTGAGGCAGGTGTTCCACATACAAAATAGAGGAGGATGGGCACAGATATTAGCCCAGGGCCAGTCTTCCTCAGCAAAAAAGAAGAGGATAGGCAGTGGATGTTAGCTCAAGGCTAATCTTCCTCAAAAGAAAAGACAAAGGACTATCATGCTGACTTCACCCCTAGAGTGATAGTTTGCAGCTCAGCCCAAACATATCAGATCATGTTTGAATATTAAAGTTTCCCAACAACTCCCAAACTGTTCGGCAAACTCACAGTCCACTGACATTCCAGAACCCACGATAAATGCTAAAATGCTGCAGTTCTCTCTCTCGGGAAGAGGACAGGGTCAATTCTGCTGCAGCTTGGGCTTATGAAAGCCTTTTACCTTTTCAGTAAAGCACGACCAGAGGGTAGGGAACCCCTTACTGAGAGACCCTCAGGAAGGCACTGCTGATCATTCTCCTTTAGGAAAAGGCTAAGGGTGGCATTGCTTACTGTTTGGTTTAAATAAGATCCAAGAGAGCCTGAGTAGCTGTCTTTAAAGTCGTAACCTGCCCAGATGCACCAGTGCTGACCCTGTTCAGAGGGTGGAGAAGTATCTGTTGTGTGGGAGCTGGGCAGCTATTGGATTAGCTAGCCAGTGCAATTCTTCAGCTCCAGCCATACGACCACAGTGGGAGCTGTCTAGTTCCCACCACACGATTCCACCCCCTGCCTCCTGCTGATCGGCTCTAGGGAGGATGTCTGACCCAAGTTGAGTCAATCAGCACATTCCCCAGTAATTTCGTTACTGAGACTAAGAAAGCAGTCTTTCTACAAGAGACTTAAGAGATGATATGAAAATGTATGAGCTCTCAGCAGCCTTGGTTTCTGTATATGGCCCTATGAAGCAGATAAATCCAGTCTGGAGGGAGAGAATTAAAGAGTAGGGGAGGGACCGGGAGGCAAACATCCAAATAGGAGCAGAGGAAAGAGATGGAACATCTTGATAGTATTCAAGTTGCTGGTTCCAGTTTGTTCCTGAGGTCTTGCTGGATCTCCGTCCTCAGAGTCCATGAGACATCCCCTAATATGTTGTTTAATCCAGTGCTCCTCAGATTTTATTGTGCTCACAAATCACCTGGGGATTGTGTTAAGATGCAGATTCTGATTCGGTGGGTCTGGGGTGGGACCTGAGATTCTGCATTCCCAATGAGCTCCCAGGGGATACTGATGCTGCTGATCTGCAGACACTCTCTGAGCAGCCAATGTTTAAACTATTCCAGTAGTTTTCTATTGTTACTTGGAACCAGGAGAGTCGTCACTGGGCCAGATCTTGGACTATTCTCTTTTGCTTCTCAAAGATCTCTTTCTGAATCCACATGGTAGGATGGTTTGATCCTATATTGTATAGGACATCGCCACTTGTTCAATGTAATACAGCCATTTTTAATTCATTCTCCTCTCTTCCCTCAGCACTCTTTCTCTTTCTCATTCTACTAGTTCTACTCTTTTGACCAGGGGAGTTCTTTACCTTTTTTATTGTTTTTGCTGTTTGTTCTGTGGTTGTGTTATGCTCTTCTTGCTTTCCTTATCTCGCCCTCAGCTTCCCTCTTTTTCTCATCTCTGAGCAAAGCTACTTTTCCAACACCCGTGTTCTTGTGGTATCTTTTATCTCATTCTCCTTTTTCCTCTGTCCAGCCCTCTATGCTCCTCCATCACCAAGTCCTACTGGCAAATCTTGATGGAGTGAAGAGAGTCAGTTTCTTCAAAGAATTTCTAGAGCACTGAGTAAATCAATTAATTGCTCAGATTTCCAGCTCTTCTCAGCCTCAGCTCCTCTCCTGGAAGAATCCAAAGTGTGAAAGAGCAGAAAGGCCATTTAATATGGATGTGGGATGAAAGAGCTACTAGAGGTGCTTCTGGTAGTGGTGGGAATACGGCCCTTGTCTCGAGGAGGCCGTTGGGGTTCTGGCAGGTAGGTAGCCCTCTAGAGAGGATCTACATAGATGCAGCTGCAAGGGGCCCTCTGGAGATGGGCCAGGATCAGTGGCCTCTGAAAATAGCCACATCTAAGAGCCAAACATGAGATTAGATGATCAGAAAACAAATCCTGCCAAAGCTCAGAATTTGATTCTCTCAATCCTTAAATTAAATCTCACAGGAAAGTTAAAGTACACTTAACTAAGAAAGAGACGCCACATTCACCCATCAACACCAGAGTCTGTGACATAGTGTTTTGACCCCGCCCACCTTTCTCTGGTCTTATGGCTTCAATGTGCTCCTGAAGAACTTCCAACCATCAGTATTTGCATTTCTTTGCCTGAGGGTTTTTCCCAAAGCCAAAGAAGATGGCCTTATGATGTGGGGCAGGCCAGACATGCCTTAGAAGTCACCCCACAGGACCAGCCCTCAACTGATGACTGACAAGAGTTGGAGTATAAATACCTCAGCTTCCTCACCTCTCTGGGAGGATAACTCCGAGATATACCTGTTCTACAACATTTCCTGGAGTTACCAGTGAGATTCAGCTCTAATCGCCCACAGTAGTAGCTGGCTTGATAATACATCTTTCATTGGCTGCATTCCCATCCATAACTCCCTACAGGTGCTTCCTAAGCTCACCTTCCAGATAAACCACTTGTACTCAAATTCTTATCTCAGTGTCTCCTAATGGGGAAATTCACCCTAAGACACATGGCCTGGCCCATCGTAAGCTTCCATCTATGAGAGGTATTTTGCTCATCAAATTCCACTCTTTGTTTATCAGTAGTCCAGTCCTATGCACCAGATACCCCTACTCCCCTGAGTTGAACTTACTCCACCAAACTGCAAGACCAGAGTGTGGGCTTCTGGGCAGCTGTGTCCTGGGAGAAAGAGACTGAGGAAGGGGCAAGGTGCTCAGTCGTTATCCCAAGCCTATCAATAATATTAGACATTCTTCCTCCCTAGGGAAGAATGAATGAGAGGCAGAGAGAGGCCACAAGTGTGCCATTAATTAATGTCCCTCTTGTAGAAACCTGAAGCCTAGGGAAGCAAGGTTCCTTCTGCATCACAAAAACATTCCCTCTCACATTCCAGTTATTTTTCAATAACTGGTACATACCAGTGTTAGAGGATGTACAGGTGAACTATGTAAGTCAGGAGTGGAGAGCATGATTGCTCTCCATGAGAAAGTGAGGGGAATTCAGATATGAGGTGGGTATTGAGGAAGAGATGGGCCAAGCAATATGGTGAATACCTAAAGAGCAAGATGATGGAGGAGGTATTCCTATGGGAGCAGAAGGGGTTGCCAGAGGGATTTTCAGAGTTAGGTGTTTAGTCTTCAATATAAAGTTGTCTGCCTTATTTCCATCACCCCAAACTTTTAGCCAAGACTTCTGCACTGACTATTGTGCACTATGTTGGAGGATGGGAATCAAGGAACAGGGCTGAACCCCTGGCCGGGACAGAGAGGGAAAAGAGCAGCCTTTGCAGGTTGGGTAGACACCAGTGAGACTGGGGGCTCAGTGGAAGTGGAAGCAGGGTGACATTGTATAGAGAAGAATTAACACAAATTCTTGCCACACACCACGACAAAGTGCCAATCAAGATAAATTCACTTAGGTAAGATAATCTTTTTAAATTATATTAGACTATGAACTAGAGTGAAGACCAGCAAACTTTTTCTATAAAGGGCCAGATAGTAAGTATTTTTGGCTTTGTGGGCCCTATGGTCTTTGTCACAACTACTCAGCTCTGCCATCGCAGCACAAGAGCAGGCAGGGACAACAATAAATAAATGAGCATGGCTGTGTTCCAATAAAACTTTATTTACAAAAACAAGTGGCTGGCCAGATTTGGCCCATAGCCATAGCTTGTCATCCTCTGGACCAGAGTACTTGGCCTAAGTGCAGAAGGAAATTAATTACAGATTCTTTAAAAGCAAACAGAGAAATATTACCAAAGAAATTATAAGCTTGAAAAATACAAAAACAAAGTGTTTCTTTACTATAAATAAGAAAAAGCAAAGTAAAAAGAGTGGAATAATGTATAGCATATGTTCTTATTATAAGCAGGATCCAACCCTTTTTAGAGAGAAATAGGAATAAACAAATAATTTTTTACATCAAAATACAAACACACTGTAGCCCATGGTCTTTTTTCTTTGGGAGGCATACAGCTTCCACAGTTCTTCACTGTTAACAGAAGTTGGGCAGAACAGGCTTTCTTAAGGAGACCACAGGTGACAACAAGAACATCAACATGGAAAGGAGGGCTGCTAAGAAGCAAAGAGTAACTCTCAGCATTTTAGTCATACCCGTAGGATTAAACTACACTAACAGATAAAATCTGACACTCAAGTTTCTATGTTATTGCTATGAAGAAACTCACAAAGGGCAATATGCACACTCCCCTACCCCGACACAATTCTCTTGCAATTGGGATATGTAGACAATCAGATGCAAGCTCTTGTGTGGGGCAAGAGCAATAATCCCTGTGTATTTATATAAACCCAGATCCCTGGCATCAAGTTTGCCAGACTTCAAAACACAAACAGCAGGAGTCAAGCCAAGTAAAGGGACTTCCAACAGCAGGGCTTGAGGCCAGGGCTGTGCCAGGCCAACAAAGCTCATTCCTAGTCCTCTTAAGCCAACATGGGCCCATAAAACATGTTAAAGGCCAGACCCAGGCGTGCCTCCTGCCTGTTATAATCTATGCTTGGGGCTGCCAGTCCATCATGCCCCTTCAAGTGTCAATGTTGGCATGTCCAAGTCTGGCTCCAGATAAAACGAACAGCCTGAGGCACCTCCTCCTCCCCACACTCAAGGACAGTATCAAAGCTGTCCAACCCCATCTCTATTCCTCATCCTATTGATCTGCTCACCACACTGCTGACACCACTTGTCATTGTGCAGTCAACCTTCACCATGCACAAGGGACAGGCAGCTCCATAGCTCTGGATACCCAGATGGAAGACACAGCTGAGGCCTACTGACTTCTATTTTGGAGAAATCTCATTTTCCCCATGTGGTCAGATGCTAATGTAATGAAGGACGAAAAGCCCCTCTTCTTACTTTTCATTGGGAACATTGTTTTCTTCTTCAGTTGACTCTTTGAGAATATCCTTGACCACTCTCCACGGGAGGCCCTTGCACATAGCTCTCGGTGGTGGGCTGGTTTGCTTGGTAGTGGAGCTACAATTGTCTCCCTGAGGCTCCAGCTCTGTGCCCCTGACAATGACACTCCCTCACAGATTGGTTTGAGCAGTGGCCTTCCCAAGTGATCGGGTCTCAGCACCCTCCTCCAACACACCTGCCACTTCCTTGCATAGCTTCCCTATGCAGCTGGCCCTAGCCTAACAGGTGGGATCCAGATGGAAACATGATACTTGTTGCCTTGAGATGGCTCTTGTCCTACATTGTTTTTCAATATGGCTCATGGTGGAATTATACTCCAGACTGAATGTGAGGCTTTTTAGCAAAGAGCCATGGTCCATACTTCCTTATTTCCTCCTTAGCACTTAGCACGGGGCTGGATGCATGACTCCAGGGGTTCTATCATGGAAGAGAAAAGAAAACAAGATTTGGGATACAGAAAAATGAAATTTCAAGAGTTAGGAGGAAAATCAAGCAGGAAAATTTTGGACACTAATTGGGCAATAAACAATAAGACCTCTGAATGAAGATATGTACCCATCGTCAGAAATAACAGTAATAACAACCACAAGTGTTAAGTCTGTGCTAAGTTCTTTGCTCACATTATTTCTTCTGATATTTACAATAGGCAAACAAAGTCAGTACCATTATTATCCATATTTTGTATTATCCCTTTCTATCATTGAGAAAAGTGAGGTTTACGTAGATGTAATTTCCCCAAGGCATTACAACTAGAAAGTGACGCAGCTGGATCACAAACCCCAGTCCATCCGGTTCCGGCCTTCACTTTTAGCCTTTACATTTTATTGTATCCTAGCATTTGTGAGTGAAGAAAATAAAGTGAAACAGTGACCTTCCCAATGGGAATAGATGAGAATAAGGACCAAGTTGTTTCGGGATCTACCAAAATCAGAAGCATCAGTTTGGATGAGTTTAGGTGCAAGTGACGGAATAACCAACCTTCAGGGGCTGCAGAAATAAAGAGCTTTAGTTACCTCACATGCCCAATCCAAAGGTAGGTAGTTTGTACTTGGTGCAATGGCTCACGGACATCATTTATGACCCAGGCTCCTTTTAATCTTCTGTTCACCATCCCTGTTGACTTTTGATTCTGGGATCTCTCTCCTCCATGGTTACAAGATGGCCACCACAACACCAAACATTACATCCTTGCCCCACTATCCCAAATGGGAAGGAAGAGAGTCAGCAAAAGGAAGTGCTCGTCTAACACCGTCTCTACTCAGAAAGCAAGATCTTTCCCAGAAGCCCCCCCAGCAGACTTCCCCTTCTATCTCATTGGCCAGAAACATGTCACATGGTAACCTTTGGCAGCAATGGAAGCTGGAAAGTGACTAGAAGGGTACCCCAGAAAATGGGTAACGGGCTGATCACCCTGCCACCCAGAACCTCCCTGGGTTCTGCGAGTCAAGAAGATGGGTGGTTGACTGATGGGCGGCCAGTCACAGCATCTGCATTAGGGGGATGACTCCTCTCTCGGGCAAGACTGGGCTCTGCATTTTTAAAATCACTATGAGATGAAAATGGCAGGCCACTGAGACAGAGATCTATAAAATTCTGTGCTCACATCTTCTAGACATTATCTAATCAGCTCCTGCCCGCTGCCCAAAGGTAGGAACCTTAGTTGCTCCAGAACCAGCTCAGTTTCCTCAGTCTGGGGAATGGGGAAAGCATGAGGGTGCCTGCCACTGGATCTCACCCTCTACCACCAGAGTTGGTCAAACACTCTAAGAAGCAAAGGTGTTTTAATCACTTTTATTACACACTTTCTGGAAAAACTGTGGCCCCAAAGTACCACTGAATAAAACTCTTCCTTTATTCTTTTCTCTGAGAAGTAGGTTTCTATTTGCTTTCTAAAAGAATCATAAAAAGCAAGTCAGCATGGCTTATAAAAGTAACGGGGGGAACTTCCCATGGGATTTATAATGATTTGCCTCCTTTATTGTATTTCATATGGGAGTATATGGTATAGGAAGTTGCTTGGGAGTTTTGCTAAAACAACAGTTACAGCCTGTTAACCCCTCTGCTCCCCCTGAGAAGGGAGGAGCCACTGTCTGATAGTGCCAAGGGGCCTTGGGGTCTTCTCAAGGCTTTCTCATAAGGCAGGGGCTTAAGACAAAATCCTCCAACTCTTTGCTTCTAATCCTCTCACTCTTGGTCCACTCAGCAACCACGGAAGGTGACAGCATCTGGCTGATACCCATGAGGGCCGAGTTGGAAAGGCCAAATCCTTTCTGTGCTCTGACAAAATCTCAACGGCTGGGCTCTAGGAGGTCTGCAAGGCACAAAGGTAAGTTCTGAATGACATGTTTTCTGTTAGCAACCCAGATTATAATCCTCTTTCTAGAGTGAATTCTAGACTCTTAGGGTCACTTCCCAAATGAAAAAAGCTATAAAATTTTTTGAACATTGATTATACACCAAGGACGCTTCTAGATCCTTGTCCCACATGTTTTCTGACCTGTAGCTTGGATGACCTTGATGTGTCACCCCTGAATCAGAAAATTGCAAAATATCATCTTCACTGCATATGATGTCAGCACAGATGGGACAGAGTTGGATGCGTACCCTCTGGTTTCTGGACGGGCAGAGATATTTAAAAAACAATTCCAGGAAAGCAAACAAATGTGCCTTTTGATCCATTTACCAAGTGGGACGCAAAATAGACCTGAATATGTAAGTGACAATTATTTTTCCAAAATTGTTATGGGGACATGCCTAGCATTCCATGACCCTTAAAATACATATTTGTGAAGCGATAATCCACCTATGTTCTCATAATTTCCAGGTGTTTCTCTAGCTTTGATTCCTCTCTTAAACCTCAGATTCACTCCTTCGAGCACCATCGATCTACCCCGAGCTCAAGTGATCCTGCAAAAGTGCTCCCCTGCTGGAATCCCCTCCGCTTCAGAATAAGGCCTGGCTGCGAGACACAGCCTGCCTACAAGGTGCTTCCCGACCTGGCCTCCACCCTCTGGACTCACCTGCTGCTACTCACTGCACCATCTCTTAACACCAAACTATTTGTATCCCCCAGTACGACACTCTTTTTTCTTGTCTCTGCTTTTGTCATGCTGTTCCCTCTGTCCAGAAAGCCCTTCTCTCCTCTCACCAGCTTGTTCTCACCCATCGTGCAAGACCCAGTTTGGACATCACCTCTCCACAGAGTCTCCCCAAAGCCCCAGGCTGGGCTAAGACCCCCTCTTCTGGGGCACTGTGTATATAATCTGCCCGAACATGGACCAGCCTGTATTAAAATGATCACACACGTTTCTTCCACTAGACTAAACAAATTTGCCCATCATTTTGCCCAGAGTCCCTTGCACAGTATCTGACTCTTGTTAGGCATGTAATACATGCCTGTCCAATTTGAACTGAAGTGGTAACAGCATCGTTCTTTTGTGTCTGGAGTGAAGCAGAGTGAAAGTGAGAAAAGAAAAGTTACAGAACTTAAACTCAGACACCCAGAAGCTCTTATAAGAGGGTTTTGCCCTGATTACTTTTCAGTCTTCCAGAGTCTTTGGACAAGGAGACAAGGATTTTCAGTAAACTAAAATTTTTTTTAAAGAATCCACAAATCTAATTCAGTTACATGAGAACCAAAGGAAACTTTTAGTAAAAGCAGAATCACCTTTTTTTTTTTTTTTACAATAGCTCATAAAGGGACACAAATCAGGTCAGCCAGAGTGTGCTGACTGGAAATGGACTGAGTACAAGTCATTGCTCTAGATAAGGAGAGCAAGGGGAAACACTTCAAAGTGCCTGGAAGGGAAAGCCATGGAAGACAGCAGTGCAGAGACAAGAAGCAAGCCCTGCTCACCCCCCGCCCCCAGCTCCCCCAAGGCCTGGCATTCTACCTCGAGCTGTGGGTTTCAGAGCAAACCAGGGAGGCGGGGACACAATGAGGACACTGGTTAAAATTGGGGGGAGGGGACAGCAATTACTTAAGCGTGGGAGCAATGGATTCGCTAGGAAGTGTGAGGTCTTCATGTTGCAGCAGAACAAGTGTAGCAGGAACGGATTCAGTCCCCACACTCAAACTCATTGGCCTTCCGAGCTCCATGGTGCTAGGCGGCAGAACTCAGTCCCGGTGAACGTAGGGTTCCTTGCCCTGGACCTGGTCTGAGTCCCCGGGGCTTGCGCAGCGTCAAGGCGTCAGAGGCCAGGTGGGCATCTGCTCTTTGGTTTACACAAGTGGCTTCCGAATCTTCCCCATGAATGTCTGGAAGGTCCCTCTGTGCCAGCTTTCTCTCAGCTACATTCATCTCTCGTTCAGGGTCTAGAAATCGTGCTGCTCCCTGAGCCTCTCTGGGGCCACGGAGACCCAGGGGGCGTGTCCTGCCCCTGTTCTCATCTCCTTGGTACTCCCAGGGGCTGGGAAGTCATCCATTACGCTGCTGCCTGCACCACACTGGGCAACGGGCACACCCTCTGCCCACACTCACCGCACAGCCACCCTGGCTTCCGTGCCACGCTGAGACCAGGGACATGCTGGGGTCTTGCCACCTCCTCAGGTCCTCCCCGGAAGCCACGGATTCACTCTGCGCTTGGTGAGCTGGGCTGGCCCAGCAACCTTCTCCAGGCCCAGGCCAGCGTCTGACTCCTTTGCTGCTCTGCCCACCTCTAGCTAGACACATCCATTCTGAGACAGCCAACGGGACTGGGGCATGTGTGGAAGTTTTGTTTTGGCTCCTCAGGAGAGCTTCAGAAGCTGTGGGAATACCCCAAGCCCCTCGGAACCCAGGCTTTCACATTCCCAAACTTTCCTTTGAATTTTTATTTTGGCCCTGAGGCAGTAAATGCTATAGAACAGGTGGGGCCTGGGCATCTGTGTTTTTTAAGGATCTCCAGATGATTCTGAAATGTAGCCAGGATCAGGGGATTCTGATGCCCTTGCAATATAGCCTTATCAGGTGATTGTCCTTCAACAATTGCAGAGGCCACAAAAAAACTAAACTTTATATTCTTCACAATGTGAAGAGAAACTAGGGGCTGCATCGTTTGAGATTCTTTGGATTACTAGCAACAGAAAATCTGACCCAAACTGGTTCAAGCAAAAGGGAGAAGTAATAGATTCATGTAACTGGCAAGTCTAGGGATAGCTTACCTTCAGGTCCAGCTTGATCCAGAACTCAAAAGGGATCACCAAGATCCATGACTCAGTCTGGCTTCCTCTGGTTTAGTTTTATTACCTGGTCCCCTAAGATGGCCACTTGACGGTTTTCGACTTCCCCCATGGCCACAGGAATTCCCGACCTCACATCCTCCTACTATACTGTTCTAGTGCTCTATTGCTACATAACAAACTAGCCCTAAACTTAATGGCTTAAAACAACTATTATAGCTCATAATTTTATGGATTAGGAGTTGGGTTCAACTAGGTAATTCCTCTGCTTCGTGTGGCATCAACTGGTGTCACTCGGTTGTATTCAGCCGGGGGATGGTCTAGTCAGGAGAGTCCAAAAGAGCTGCACTCACATGCCGAGTCCCTCAGCAGGAGCGACTGGCAGGCTGGGCTCGGCCCGGCTCTCCTCTCTCCATGTAGGCCCAGGGCCTCACCTGTGGTCTCTGCAGCAGGGCAGGCGGGTTTCTTACACGGTGGCTCAGCAGCCCCAGAGATCAACGCAGGAGCTGCCAGTCGTCTTAAAGGCCAGACTTGGATCTGATAGAGCACCCCTTCCCCTATTCTCCACTGCTCAAAGCAACCACGGATCAGCCCAGATTCAAGAGGAGGGGACAGAGTAACAAAAAGTGTGCTGCCGTCTTTAAACCGCCACCCCAACAGGCCAGCAGCAAAGACTGAGTCAATGTTCCAGGATCCCCAGCAAAAGCTCTGAGGTTCATGCTGACTAAACTGGCTTTGGGAATGTCCCTGTCCCTGAGCCAATCTCTATGACCAGGAGCTTGGGAAATTTTGACTGGAGCTGGGGGTGGAAACAATCCCAGCCAACACAGGGCTAAGAAATTCTGTAGAGAGGAGATGGTGGTGGGTGGGTCCTGGGGAGGTGGGTTGGTTTGGGGTAACCCAAGAGCAGACCTGAACAAGGCCTTGGATGCAGGAGCTTTCTTGGGGAGGTGACCCCAGGAAGCAGCAGTGAGGGAGTAGGGAGAGTGGGACAGGGAGGGAGGGAGAGCCAATGTAAGGGCGCTGCGAGCAATGGGGCTCAGTCTTCCTACTCTGACATGCCTACAGAACATTTTCCAGAATGGTCCCCCTGAAGGGCAGCAGGCTGGGAGGTTTTTCCACCAGTTCCCCTCCTTTACTGGTTGGAGATTACCCCTGGGGGCGGGGCATTAACTCCCTCCAATGCACCTTGCAGGCTGCACTTGCAAGAGCAGAGTGGGCTCCATGGCAGAAAAGTGGGGAGACTTGGCTTTGACCTTCACATGGTACAAGATGAGTTTGAGCCTGCATGGAACTGTCCCCCAGAGCCGAGGGTGAAAGCCAAGGAGGGCCCGGGATGCAACACTGGGCACCAAAACATCTGCTGCAGAGCCAACCAAGAAATGCCCCCTACAGGGTCGGAGCCCAAATTGCCTCTCCAAATGGCTCCCAGGGAGCACTTCAGCCACTGATGGAGACCCAGAAAGCTCCTCCTAGGCAGTGGATCAGTGCTGGCCATCTTCCCTTTGGGACTGTTGATGTCCACTAGTCAAGACCACCAGGATCACACCTGTTGTTGAGCAAAGTTGGGTTTATCGGCACTTGTTGCAACGAGGGAGACCACATGACATGGGGAACCATGGATGTCCCAGTAGGAAAGTGCTGAAAGAGGCTTATGAGATCAAAGCTTGGGTTAGGTAATTTTGAGAAGGGTTCTAGGAAGCATAGTCTTGCTTTGGATTGGGAGCTGTCAGAAAGTGGGGCAATTTTATGATTGGTGTCTTGATAATTTGTATCTAGGAGGTAGTGGGAGAGCAGAGCCGGCCTAAAGCTGTAACTGGCAACCGCAGACATTTGCCAGGAGAGGGGGCTCTCTGGTCATTTTTGAAGTGTGCCCAGTGTTGTTGCTTTTGTCTCTGCTCACACATGATGACACTGTGGTCTTGTTTTTGCCTCACTCCATCATGGTCACGGTGAACTTGTCTGATGTTGGTGTTCCGTGAAATTGTGTATAAGTCGGGACCGCAGCCTAGGATGGGTGCCGTGCCTAGTGCTTAGTGCCTTTTTCCTTCTCAGGTTTCGTATGACACAGGCTCTGTGCTCTCATAAGAGCAATGGGTACCCTCATTAGCCCAGCTGCACGGCTCTCAGCAAGAATCAACTCATGGCATGCAAGGGGCAAAATAGACACAGACCGACAGACCCCTTCCGTCTCTAGGTGTGGCTGGAGACCTTTGAGTGGATTTTCTCTCCCTCCTCAGTCACTCACAGCTGCGATGCTCGCGACTGAACCTCAGAGCGATGCCAGCAACAAGGAGACTGACAGGGCTCGCCAATCCACGTCCTGCCATTTGTTTGAGGGTAACAAGGCATGATGGTGACAGCTCAGATTACACTCCTAGACACAGAATCCTTAAACTAAATGAGCCTGGCTGTCAGGGAGGAGAGTGACAGGCATTCCACGTGTTGCAGACTCTGCTGCTGGTGGTAACCATCACAGGAAAACTTTAAATGGGACTTGCATCCTGGAGAGCAGTTTCTGAAGCAGTGTTTGTGCGTGGCCGCTTAGACGTTAGAACGTTCTGTAAGACACTGCTGGAGACACCTCTGGTGCCTGCATCACTTGCCCTCAGGCCACCTCTGTCTTCAGTGGCAGCTCCTGGACAGCTCTGTGTGGCTCTGATTCCCTTAGCCCTGAGCTAAGGGTCTTCTGCATTCTGCCCCAGGGGCTTCTTCCTGGCTTATGGGGAGAGTTAATACCCTCAGGGCAACTCTCAGTCACCTAGGGGACAGGAACCAGTGGATAGATGCCCCAGCATTCATCTTTGGGGTGGAGAATTCTAAGAAGCACTCTGTACACTTCTCAGAGAGGTCCTGCAGAATCAAGCAGCAACTTTGATAACATGTCCTTGTATTGGCTTTTCCTTCTTCCCCATCTCATTTCCTCACTCCCACACTCCTGCTTCCCAGGGTCACCTCCCACATCAGACACCTGCACCCAATCCTTGTCTCAGGCTCTGCTTTTAGGGAAACCCAAATGAAACCACACAGCTTGATGCCAAGTACATTCGTTCTCCACCCTAGGGCCACAGAACTAGAACAGGGTCCAGCCATCCACATGCCTCTGGCAATCCTGCCACTGGGCCCTTGGCCCTGCTATGGGCCTGGTCCTGCATCCTAACACATTGAGCAGTTCTTTCCGGTTTTCTCCAAGGGGTCAGCCTTTCTAGCAGGCACCTTTTGGTGGCACGTGGCTGAACTGCACATTAAACGAGCTCAGCCCTGCAGAGGCAGGGGAGAATCATAGAATACTGAAGCATCTCATGTAATTGAAGGAAGGGTCAGACAACCAAACTACAGGGAGGCAAGGGAGGGGCAGCCACGCCACTGGCTTCTTCCCATGGAGAGGACTGAGGCCCCAAACAGCTCAGGAGGCCCAACTCAAAGAGGACAAACGCACAAACACTGTAAGGCACAGATTTCTGTAAGCTCCAGGAAGAAGCTTTGTGACTCTTGTTCACTGATTAACCCAAGTGCTTAAGACGTATCTGCAATATGGTGTAGTGTTAATAGATCTTTGCTGAATGAAAGGAAGAAAGAAATAGGAAGAGGAGAAGGTGGGAAACAGAGGAGGTGGGGTGGGGGAAGGAGGTTTGGGGTGGGATGGACGATGAAATTATCTAGCCCTCAGCTCTGGACGGACGCTGCTCTTTCCAGGGGTCACGGCTGGTGATGCAGTCCCGTTATCCCTCCCCTTGGAAGCCTGCTGTGGTGGCCCGCTGCTTGGGATGAAAATCCGACCTGCCTAGTGTCACATGCAATTCCCTCACAGCCCAGCCACGCCCGCCTCTCCTACACACACTGTCCCCTCAGGGCACACCGGCCCGCGAGCCCAGGGCCATCCTGAGGGACCTGTCCTGAGCCACCGTCACTGTTCCTCCTCCAGAGAAAACATCGGACACGTTCCCAAAGGATTTTAAATTAGTTTTATGGGGAAAACATATTATAGCAGAGCCCAGGGGGGAGTCACGGATCCTGAACACATAGTAACACTCTTCCAGCCCTGGAGGGGAAAGCAGAACATCATAGAGCTAAAAAGAAAAGTATTTCTATCAATGAATACAGCAGTGGAAGGATGATAGGAGTAAAACATTTTAAATAAAAATTAGAGGGAACAATTGAAATTGTATCTGATGAGTTGTGTGGCCCGAGGCTCGTAATTTTGCTGAGAAAACTAGAGAAGTACGAAATGTCCGTCTTCCAGCGTTGCTGCTGCTACGTACTCTTCCATTATTTTACCTCTTCCGAATGCAGCTTTTCATGCCTAAATGCATTTGAACAAGAGTAAATTTTGGATGGATTTGGACCTGGGGTGTGGAGGGTATGTTTTATTCTCCAGCATCTGCAGTAGTGTGTGTGGGGTGTGTGTGTGTGTGTGTGTGTAAGACATTCTACTATACTGTAGGATGCTTGAAGACAAAGTCTTAGGAGCCATGGCATAGAAACATGGTTCAACAAATATGTGTTGAATGAATGCATGAGAGAAGAGAAGGGTAGTGACTGTTGAGCATGGAGTATGTGTCTGAGCCTGTGCAAGGCGCTTAGCACATGTCATCTCATTTAATCCTCACAACCACCCCGCAAGGTGATTTTCATCATTCCCAGTTTATAGAAGGGGAGACTGGCTTGCCCAAGGTCACAAGACTAACAAAGGATTCAAATCCCACAATGTCAGATCTCAACGCCCTTGCCTTCTACATTGTAAGGCTGCCGCCTGAAGTGAACTTGCGCCATCTAGTGGCAGAACTAGAACAGGCACCAGGTCGGCCTACAACATTATTAAAGCTTTAGTAAGCGGCACGCCCTGGGAGAGTTGGTGAAGCAACAGACTCGTCTGTGTCCCATTCTACCTCCAACCCCACGACCGAAAAATGACAACAAAAGTTAATGGCACCATAAATACTAAAGAAGAACAAATAGTACCAGCATGCTTCAGGGATGTTAAAAACCACTGGGCTGCTGGGCATACCCTAGTGGGGTGCAGAGATTCAGAGAGGAAATCCTATTTCCTCTTAAGCAGCACGAGCTTGAGTAGCTCAAGCACCAGTGAAGATTCCAGCAACTATTTTAACCATCCATTTTAACACCCATTATGTGAAAGATGAGGTGAGCACAGGCGTCAGCCTGGGGTTGTAGCACCTAACCCCTAACTCTGAAACCTCTGTTATGGGACTTTTTCACATTTCTTTGTAATTGTTGATTTAAGAAACAAACAAATATCTAGCTACAAGTGTGAATCCCTCCAGACCAGCGTCTGCTTCCATTTCCCCCTAACTGCAGCGCCGGGCATGGCATCAGACACAGGGCAGGCGTTCCATGAGCAACAGGAGCACGCGGCGCACGCCGCCCTGTGGGAGACCTCGGCGCAGTACCACGCAGACTCCCCCACAAGCTGGCAACTAGACTGACTAGGTATGATTTTTAAAAAGGTAAAAAGTAAGCCCCTCATTCAAATTATAGTGAGCATGTACCAAAGATTTATTAACTCATTAATGAAGGAAACCACAGAATGGTAAAGCTGGTCCAAAAAAAGAATGGCAGAGACTGGTAATCAGTGAAAGACGGAATGTTGAAACAAGATGGTGAAATTAGATAATGTCTTACAGGACAATGGACCATAACCTTTGCGAGTTTTATTTTCTGTTGGGTAGAAATTGTCTGCATCTGTTCCAGGCTAAAATTGCTTGAAACTTTCTATTCTTCTACAAATTAACATCTAACTTCATAGAGAATCTGAGCCCTAATCAATAATAAGTAGGAAGCCAAACAGCGGTGTGTCTCTACAGAGATTTAGGTGATCCTTGGGCTTGTCCTGGTGGGCAACGCTCCAGTGTGGTATTGAAAGGACCTTTAGCTATCCTTTTGCTTTCTTTCCAGGTTTTAGATGATTTCTTAGCAGAAGCATTTACTGGATTAGTCCTGAGATGTTTCCAGAACAATGGGAATCCTCACGCTGCAGGGACTCTCAGAAAGCACGTAAGACCTTTGATTTTGTAGGTGAGGGATCTGAGGCTAGAACAGCTGTCACTAGAGAATCAGTGCCGTCTAGGGGGACTCCTGGATAGTGCTGCTCTCCAGCGCAGGCGCCCAGACATTCGGCCTCAGCCCCCTCTGTGCTCCTAGGAGGCCCCCAGTCTTTTTCTCATCAAGCTCCCAGGCAAACCTCCCCCTCACCCCCTCCCCATGCTCCACCCCTCCACAAACACCTGGTACCCTGGCCCCATCACCCACTTTCCTACACGCCCAGGGATGTCCACACCCCTCCCCTGCTTCACCTTCCAGCTGCCCCCAACTCAATCCTGGGAAAACTGTTAAAAAATAATTCTCTGCAAAATGGTAAAATCATGACTCTCATACAGACATAAAAATGAACATGTTAAAGATTTCATTTAACTTACGAGGGAACAATTTTATTTTACTCATGAGGGACCAGGAGATGTTATAACCAGTTCAAAGGAGAATCCAAAAAACAGACACGTTTATGGATGAGTGATATTGAAACAAATATGTAAATGGAGGCAAAACTTGCCTTTTCACACAGTGGGAGGGCAGACCATTGAAGCTTTACCAGACAGTCCAGAATGTGCTCATATACGGACGAGAATGATCTGCGTGGCTGTCAGTTGCCTACAAGTGCAGAGATGCGAAATAGCTCAAACACCGTGCAAGGCTAGACTCAGGTACCTGGAGGGGTGTGCTCTAGATTAAGACAGCTTTCTACTGACACACAGATCTTGTTTTCTCCACCCTGGGAACACAGAAGCCCCTCACCATCCCCCTGCTCCTTCCAAATTTCCCAGGCTTTCTCCAACCCCAATCTGCTGCCCCCACAGTGACCCAGCACCGTTTTAACACTGAAGGTCTGCCTTGTGCCCACAAGGCCCAGCTTGGGCTTGGCGGCGACACTTCCCATGCCACATGGGTGTTCCTGGGAACAGCATGGTGTGTGCACACAGCGCTGAGGCCTCCACTCCTCTGTGAACAGCCGGTGATGTTTGGGTGATTATAGCTCTCCAACCCAGTCATTAGCCATCTGCCCAGCCACCCATCCCTTCTCTCCTGTTGCAGTCCCACCTCTTGTGTTTTCAGTATTTTTTAGGGAAGGGTGGCGTTCTGTTTCTTGCTGTCTGTTGACAATATTCATTGAGAAGATACTGTTCAAGTTACTGTTTGCTGCCCGTTCCCCCTCAAAGCACACAAGAATTTACTCTACCCTAAAAAAGATTATAGGCACCTCAGCCAGAAAGCAAATAAACATTCTCACAGTCTGTTGCATGTGCTTGGGCCCTCCCTCTCTCGCTCTCTCTCTCTCTCTCTTTCTCTCTCATGCTCTCTGATGCTTTCTCTCTTTCTCTTCCTGATTCTCCCTCTCTTCCCCTCCTTGAGTTTCTGTATCTGTCTTTCTTTCACACACGCAAACACATATGCACACATCTCATACTAGAGCACATATAAAATTATAGGTAAGGATTTTGAAATACAACACAAAGTGAGTACAAAGAAGTGCTGAGAAGGAGCAGTGTGGACAGGCTGGAGTCGCCTGGGGTGAGGACTCCTGGCCCAAGGAGCAGCCCTTCTCTGAGTTGCGTCTGGAGCAGGCACAGTGCAGAATGCTGGGGACGCTCGGCCAGTGGTGCCTTCAGCTCCTCGGAGGAAAAAAAAACAAAACCCCAAATCATCATGAGAGGAACAGAAATGGAAATGAGGCAACTCTCTGGTTTTATCTGAAACAGGGATGTGTTTTTAAAAGCTTCACTTACCTCGGCTTGGTGATGAATTCTAATGGCCTCAGCCCAATTGCCTCCGCACACACCCCCCCACCCCCGCGGAGGCGTGACAAAGCGCTCTCCTCTGAGATGCTGTTATTCCAGTAGCGTCTCTCCAACAATGGAGCACGCAGGGCCTTGGAACCAGTTCCCGGACTTGTGAATGAGGCGATGGGGCAAGGGAGCCACAGACAAAGCCCAAACAGGCACTAGGCTGGGAGGGCACCCCTCGGTGTGTGTGGGGTGGTGACAGGGCAGGGCAGAACTTTCTGGCCACCTTGGAGGTGTGGAAGGCAGACTGATGAATAACAGGTACCATTTCCTGGCTGGCATCACTGTGCTTCGTGCATGGCAGGTGCGTAACAAATATTTATTAGATGAGTAATAGCAGCAAATACTTTCTCAGCACTTTCCACGAGCCGGGCACTGTTCTAAGTGCTTTGCTCACATAAACTCATTTTATCCTCCCAACAACCCTGTGAGACAGGTGCTGCGACCCTCCCATTTTACAGATGGAGAAGTCAGGCAGAAGGAGGTTAAAGTGTCCGAAATCAAACTCGGAGAGACAAAGCAAGAATGTGTGTGCCTGTGGAGCACGTGCTGGCTAGGAGCTTACCTTCTTCACGTCATTCAGTTCTCCCAGCAATTCTATGAAAGAACATCATTGTCTCCATTTTGGAGTGAAAGAAACTGAAGCTCAGAGAGGTTAAACCATTTCCTAAAGCCTCACAGCTAACAGGACCCAGGATTCAAACCAAGGACAGTAGACGCAGCGACTTAGTCCTCCCCGCACTGCCTCCTCCAGTGAGTTGTCAGGCTGTCAGGAAGCAGGCTGCCAGCATCCAGGGTCGTCCTGTATGCCAGCTGGGTCCCAAGTGACAGGTCCCTGACAACCAGCATCGCAGTTGGGGGGTCGGCGGTGGGGGGGGCTGTAGAGGGGAGCAAAGGCCCCATCAGCCCCCTTCCAGTCATCTGGGGGTCCACCATTGGTGAAGACAGCAGTGCGCCCTTCCTCTGAACGGGATCAGGGGTGACAGGCCTGCAAAGGGGACAGGGACTCCAAGAGGAGGCAGCTATGGAGTTTCTCCCATCCTGGAACCAAGGGAAGAGGAAAGACCCCGGGTCAGGGTGGGAGGCAGACAAGGGGCACTGGGGGACTCGGATCCAGGCCATTTTATCCCATGTGTGCTGGACCTCTCGACCCTGAGAGGGCCTTAGTCATACAAAGATCCATTCTCTCAGAATTTTCCAAGACTTTTTTCTCTCTTGCTTTTTTAGTGTAATTCATTTCTGTCAATTATTTTTGTTTACAGTAACAAAATATTGGAATAATCCAACTTACAATAATAAGAGAGTAGTTAGAAGTCCAAGAATTGGTGGACTGTTTATAGAAACTGTGCTAAGTTATGAACAGATGTGCATGGAGTGATTTCATTTTTGTAGAAAAAAGTACATGTGCACATGCGCACGCATGTGTGTGTGTGTGCTGGTGTGTGTAGAGAGAGAGAGAGAGACAGACGGAAGGAACTCAAAGATCTACACCAAGGGAATACCTGGTAAGGTATTCACTGAGTTCCCGGGGAAACTGGGATTTAGGAGTTCTCGTTCTTTATTTTCTTTCATTTGCCTGTGTTTTGTGATTTTTCTGTGATGAGGATGCATTTCTTATAGAATGAGACAAAACAATAAAGAATAAAATTCTATTGTTGAACATTTAATTTGTACCAGTTGACCCCCTATTTTTAAACATTTATGTCCTTCCTGCATTTTGTCATTAGAAACAATATGGAACCAGGATTATTGGCAGACAATGAATAAGAGATAAAACATAAAATAATGAAAAATTGTGAAAGTTGTCCAAAAGTGTATGCATGTGCAAAGCAGTTGTCAAATGTCTCATGATGTAACACAATTACTAGTGCTTGAAAGAATGTTGACTGGAATATAAGCAGATATTGGTTTTGACCAAATACTTCTCTGAAATTGTCAGCTGATTTGCTTTTTGAACCTAAGTGTAAGCCCCAGGTTTGGTGAGAGGAGGTGGTTCCCCTTGTTTGTCCCTCGTCGGCTTCGTTCTTTCAGCCACTGGCCACCCCTGCCTCTTGCTCTGTCCCTGTGTAGCCCCATTCTTCCATGTCTGATTTCCCACCAAGCTTTTGCAAAAGGCACACAGGCTCCCAGCATGTGCCGCCTGCTTCCACCACTAATTCATGGTAGGACTTGGGGCTCCTCCCCAGCTTCTTCTAGGAAACTGCAAGGACTTTTTTTGTTGTTGAAAGGGCAGGGATTTGAAATCTCATGTGAGGCAAAGCCTTATAGCATGTAAAACAGAAATTTCACTTCATGGACTTTTATAGGAGTAACACTTTCAGGGTTATCAGTGAGTCTGCCATACTGGAGGCGTAAGGCCATCCAACTCAGGCCATCTCAGAATAAGCCTATTGTCCCCTCACCCTTCCTGGGCGCTATCACTCCTGGGCCCCTGGAAACTAGGCAGCTGCTCTCCTCTGGCCTGGGTCTTAAATGCTGGCAGCCCCGGAGCGAAAATCAGCCACAAACCCAGCCCCTCCTCCCCTCTGAGCCCTTCTCCTCCAGAGGGGTGCTTTTCCCTTGGCTCCTTCACTCCACATGGGAAATTCAAGTATTTTTTTGGTCCTGTTGGGGAAATAAAACAATCCTGCCAGGAAAAAGACCTCTTGGGACCAATACAGAAGAGAGAGCAGATACAACTTATCACTGGGTAAGAACTAACAGACTCACACGCATGGAAGGCCGCATGAAAGTGGCTGTGGAGTCTGGACAGAATCTCACAGGAATTTATGCAGTAAAGTAGAAGAAGGAGCAAGGAAAACTTTGCCTATCTCCTTGAGAGACAAATGGGTGGGCCTTGTGATGGGCAGCTGTACCCTTCAGTGACTCCTGAGTTCATTTCCATGGTATGTGTCTATAGTCCCAAGAGTCAGAAGGCCTTCAACCTTGCATTATAAAATCAAAAAGTCGGACCTCTTCTCAGGCCTATTATGTTTTCAAGAAGACTCCCTAAGAAGAGGGCAGTGGAGTAGGTGCCTCTCTCCTCGAAGAAAGTATCCTTATTTTACCCTTACAGTCCCTTCTGAAAAATCACCTGTATTATTCCCCAAATCCACCTCCTTTTCAACAGAACTTCAACAGTGATCTCTCCTCCCTTTTCACTTCGTGCATCACTTGGTGGGAACTCATACAATGCATAGGGCTTACCAAAAACTTCATGTTCACTATCCCAGTTGATTTTCACAACCCGGGGAGGTGGTTTATCATCTTTATTTTACTGATGCCGAAACAGACTAAGCAACTCTCCTAAACTTGGTGTGCGGGGAGCTGAGACTTGAACCCAGGTCTTTGATATCAAATCTCTCATCCTTTTCACCCTGTAAGAACATATTGCCAGGACATTCTAATGCAGAGAAAGAAAGAAAGGTAATATAAGAAGAAGAGGAAGTTGGGAGGGGCCTTTTATATTTCTTTAGTATATGAACACTGTGCCACATTCTAGAACAGACCTGTCCGATGGAACTTTCTGTGAGGACGGAATGTTCTTTACTTGAGCTGTCCAATGTGGCAACTACAAGCCACAGCCACGTGTGTACAAGGATACTTGAAATGTGATAGTGTGACTCAGGAATTGACTTCATAATTTTATTTCATCTTAATTAATTTAAGTGTGAATTTTAAAAGCCACATGTAGCGAGTGGCTACCATGTTGGACAGTACAGCTCTAGAACGCAGAACCCTGCTAGATGCATCTCGAAATATCACCGAGGCCAGTAACCAGCGGGCCCGGTTTGCCTCAGCTCTCGGCGTGAAGGTCTCGCAGATGTCAGCTGCCTGGACATCCACATGAAGCAGACTGCCCCTCGGGAAAGAGAACACATGGGTTCAGAGAGGTGTTGGCTGCACGGGCCCTTCTACAAGCTGGCGTGGGCTTGGGCTGCGCGCTATGTGTGGTGGGGCTCTGCTCCCCCGACAAGTCCTGGCCGCTGTCAGCTCCTGATCATTTTAGAGAGTGTTTAGTTTCCCTCCACTCCTTCTCTTCCAACTGCCCTTCCCCAAGCCCAGAGCACAGCGGCCATCCCGAGGTTGCCCCCTCAGGTTTGCCAGGACAGCTTCATCGGAGAATAAAAATAGTCATTCGCCTGCTCAAAGTCACGTCAGGACAGAGCTGAGAGAGAGCTTCAAAATCATTTCTTCAAAGCCTTCTGTTTTACAGCTGAGAGACCAAGGCCCGGAGAGGTGACCAGTACTGTCCTTGGCCTCTTTGCCCAGGACACTGACCCACTGAGCCCACAGATGGGGCAGGAACACGTGTGCAAGCGAGAAGAACAAGAGCCGTCTGGCCGAGGTCAGGCACTCCTTCTGCCTCATCGTGTCCATACAGTAATTTCCTAAAATTGAAGATGAGTAAGGGGTATGTTTGGCAAAGAAAACAAAGTTTTCAATCTTTTATCTGCCAACACACACATTTAGGTCACTTATTGGTAAAAAAAATTTCCATCCTGTTCTTAAAGATTATCTGTAATATAATTCTATTTTTATAAATCCCCCTTTGCACAGAGATTAGGCCTAGCTTTTATAAACAAAAATTCTTGGAGCATATTTATTGATTGAATGGCACTCCATATACATTTTTGAGGAGAGTAACTACTAATAATTTTAATCCTTTTCCAAGCAGAAAATCCTTCTTCACATCTAACTTCACTGTTTTCTTCCCTCTAACTCAGCATGCTATGCTGAGTTCGTAGCCAAGCCAGATGGACAAGTCATGAGCAGGCCACATTTTTCTAAGAATATATAAACTATATCTGGCAGACTCTGTTCGAGGTCCAAAGTTCAAGGTTTTAGGTATGGCCATGCAGATCACACCAGACTTGAAGTGAGAGCTGTTCACCTGATTTGAAACACTGCAGATAACAAACTGTTGGGCGCCACTGAAATGTATCAGGGAATTTAGTTGCAATAAAAACAGTCAAAATGAATCATCTTCAAGTTCCAACAACCAGGAAACAGACATGTCAGTAAGGTGGGTAGTCAAGGCCCCCATGGGTATTAACATCCCACTTTTAATGACACCGTAAGAGCACGTGGCCCCATTTCTCTCTATAATTAGAGCTAATAAATATCTTCAAGTGGATATTTATGGCAGACTTTGGAAATATTAACCTATTATTACTAGAGTTATGATGTTCTGAATTTCAGTGTGAAAAATGCAGCCAAAGCCTTGCTCGTCTCAAAAGGCAAATGTAGCAAAAATTAATCCTATGGGACTGTTGTCTGATGTCTGGCCAGCAAGATGAGAGCAGCTGATTTGTTTTAATGTTTCAACTGCTTCCATTTTATCGCTTGGAAATTTTTCAATTATTCAAACACTGCCACAGAAGAAAGAAAATGGGATTCGGAGTCAAAAGAATTGGATTGAAATACCAAGCCTGACGCTTAATGACTGTGGTAGATGAAATTACTTTTCAAAAAGATTCACTCCTTCCCTCTCCACCACCTCCAAGGGAGAATTTATTTCCCTGCCCCCTTGACCTTGGGCTTGGCCACATGACTTGTTTTGGCCAACGGAACATTGGCAGACATGATGCAAGCAAAGACTTGAAATGTGCATTGTGTGGTAGGAGCTGGCTCTTGCATCTCTGTCCAGGCTAGTCACCTGGTCTGAGGAAGAGGGGAGATGTGGGACGAGATCCAGACCCAGACTGCAGTTTAGAGCCCCCCAGCCAAACCCAGCCAGGATCAGCCAACTCCAGCTAACCCACAGACACATAAGAGAGAATAAATTACTACTGTTTTAAGTTTTGGGGTAGTTTGTAATGCAACAATACCTGATCGACACATTGGCAAACATTTGATTTCAGTTAACTTGGGGATAATGATATAAACATTATAGTGTGATCTAAATGCCATCATGCTATTATCATTTTACCTATTTAAGAACAAATAGAGCGTCTCACCCCTGCTTTGGCTTCCCCAACATTTTATATGGTGACAATTCAGCTAAGCTGGGACCACAGGACTACCTTTTCCAGAATTCCCTGCCCTGTATGGTCCTGGGTTAGCATTGACCACAAGAAATTTTGTGCAAGATTTGGAAACCAGACATAAAGCAGCAGATGTGTTTTATGCTCTGAGGTTTGGAGCAGGGTCCGGGGAGCAGTGGGTGCTCACGTACATTGTTGCTGATCTGCTAGCTTGCCTTGTACTGGGGCAAATACGCAACTTCATAGGGAAGGGCACGAGCCTCCTCTGGAAGTCACCTACAGCACCAAGTTTGGAGGTGGTGAGAGACAGATGTAGGTTCCAGTTTGTATTTTCTCTTGTTCACACCAAGCTTTCTTTTCTGACTACCAGTTTGGCTGACCTATAGTAGCCTCAAGGTCATATGCAGAGGTAGCAGCCTTACCTTGAGGCCTCCACTCGCTCCTGCAACCACGTAAAGTCTAATCTTTATAGCAAATCCTTCATTCCCTATCACTCATGGTTCTTCTCCTCTGGATTGAACTCTGACACACTATGGCTGAGTTCATTGTCATTTTAACCTGTAAATTCAGGCAAGCTCCCCAGATCATAGTCTTGGGTCATTTATGATGGAGCAGGAAATATGTAATATTAAACTATTGTTTATTGAGTCCTTACTATGTGCAAACACTGTGCTAACTGTTTTACATGTATTATTTCACCTAATCTTACAAAATGGCCCGAATTCCCCATGCAGGCTGGCTCACTCTTGTCATCATCACCCATTGGTAGTTCAGAGATACCTGCTAGCTACAGTAATTCCAAGTTCTGCCATTTGGGATTGTAGACTAGGACTCAATGCCCTCTGGGGTGACCGTGAGTGGCCTGTGCTGCCCTCATAGAAAGAGCCCGGAACACATGTGGTGCCCATTAAGGGTTTTCACCCTCTTTTCCCTACCCTCAGTCTTGGCAGTAATCTTTGTCCGAAGGTACAAACTCTGGCCCTATCTGAGAACTCAGTTCCCTTCTAAGAATGAGTCTGACCCCAAATCTCTGCCTAGTGACTCAGTCCTGTGACCATGGTCAGGTCTCAGATGGAAACTGCTTGCCTGTCTCAGTCCCAGGTGCTGACCCACTGAAGCAGTGCTTATGGCTCCATGACACCTATGGGCATGCCCCAGCCCTTATTAGACATTTACCTCTATTTAGAGCCACTTCATATTGAACCCTTTCCCCCATCAAATACCCCTCATTTGCCAGGACTGAGGTGGCTGTCTTCCTTGATACCTCTCCTATTTTAATTATTTTGTGAGCTAGGGGATAGTATTTTTAACTGTGATTTCTTTTCCACATGTTCTTCGTTTTAAACCCTTAAGAAGGAATAATTTGTAAAGTTTCCAGTCGAGAATGTAATCTTGAGCAATTTGCTTTGTAGGAAGTAGGGAATGGTAGGCATCCTCAAGTGGAGTTAAAGAAGTTCTAATTACTTACACCTGCATAAGCTATCACTTTCCTAAGTGACGTTTTCACGAGTCTGCTTCATTGGCATCCTTCAGGTCTCAGAGAAAGTGCCAGACCTGAGAGCCTTCTGTCTACCCTTTATAAAGGCACCTGCTGCAATTACACTGTCACATCCCCTGGTTTCTTTCCTCTGGGCCCCAAGCACAGCCTGTGATCTTATTTTCTCTCTTCTAGTTGCATGTAAGCTCCAGGATGGCGGAAACCCTACTTGCCTTCCTCACCTGGTACCTAGTATGTGGCAGGCACTCCACAAACACTTGCTGAATGGATGAATCCATTGAGCAACCCCAGGAAAGAGGTACTATTATGATCTATATCTCACAGATCAGGACAGAGATACAACAAGATTAAATCAATTGTCCAGGATCACGGTGGAGGAACTAAGATTCAAACTGTGTCCTCACCAGAGCTGGGCTCTCAAACCACTGCACAAATTGGTCATTAGCCTTAAATAAAGTATCAAGCTTCTTTCCCAGCAATAAACTGAATTACTCACCTAAGAATGTCAACTATCTTTGCCTTACTGCCACTTGATTCAAAGCTATTTTTTTTCCATTAACAATAAAAATCCAGAACTGAAACCCATGTGGCCATACTGCAGAAACAGTGGCAATTTCTTTCCTATTTAAAGACTCTTTTGTCCATACCAGAAACCTACTTAGAATGTCCCAAGGCAGTTAAAGATTTCTACCTCATATAAAATCACATCAAATCCTTTTAATACAAAAAGTTGGTATTTACGGGAAGAAAAACTACATGAAAGCAAATGGATTTGAATGATCTGATTTTATTTAGCATGCCAATACAACTTATTCTAATAAATTAATATGTACAGTTATAAAAAACGTTGAGTGCTTTCTAAGAAAAATGCTTCTAAATGTGCACACTAAAGTATATGCAGAATCCTTTAAATCGTTGACTTTATAATTTTCAATCTCAGAAGTGTGGTAACATCTAGTTACCGAAGAAGAATGGAGTCTCTCTCTGTAATTCATGATTTAGATAGTTTTGAGTTTAAAAAGGTTTCAATTACCATTTCAGCTCCTGCGAGCTATGAGGCCTGAAATGACAGCACCGAGGTCTGGAAATCACCTCACCCAGTCTCCTAATTGCACAGATGAGGAATCCACCGGCCTTGCCAAAGATTACAAAGCTGGTGAGACAGCCTGGATTACAAACCAGTCTCAGAGGTGCTCTGATATGTTTGTTAAGCTGAAGAAGGCACAGATTACAGGGAACTCTAGTCATATCTGAAAGACCCTGATTTTACTTTCTGCTTAACATAGGACTCAATCCTGATGTGTTCTTTCGTTGTTAACAAATTTAGTGACTCAGTTGCTTTGGAAACAAAATCACTCCCATTATTGCAGAGGATCACTGACTGTCAGGTGCCATTTATGCTTCTGTTCTCCTGGGATGTTTGGACTTGGGCAACTTGTCTTCCTGCTCTTCCATGCTCATAGCAGAACCACACTGTTCTGTTCTGAATAGAAATGCTCGTGTCTGTTCTGGTTTAAAATTCATCATCAGCTGAGGGAACGAATGTTACCGACACCAACCAAACCATCAAATTTGAGTATGGGAGCGTTCATTTCTCTTTGCTGCTCATTCCCACAAGTCAGCACATGGCCTGCCGTTCATCTGAGCCGTTACTGGTTCCAAAGCAACTGTGGATTACTTCTGGGGCAACAGGGTCCCAAATAGCAATGAGATTTCTCATCACATCAAGAATATGCCATACAATGTACCACACACTTCTGGCATACAATTTTTGGTGACTTATGATGTCTCAGCCTAATGGCTGCACATAGCCATGCTGCTGGCAGGTAAAAAAAGGCCACTCACTTGTTTTAACTTAAACCTCAAAGAGTGTGTGCAGCCCATTTATCAATCGGTAATAGAATGTTCATGTTCTGGCAAGCTATTTTTCTAATTGCAGGAGCCAAAACAACCTGCCAGACATCGGTGAGTTTTTTTAACTTTATATACACACAGCAAGATTGTGTACAGAAAGGGAATTTTTGAATTTCCATGTAAGTGATTCTAATTTTTTGCTACTCTCCCTGCTGCAGCAAAGGATGACTGATAGCCTATCTCTATATATCTCTTTTCTCCAGGGCAACATTTCTCTGTAAGAGCTAATCTTTGGTGTGGTTGCAGCTTACAGAGGCTTATTAGATGTGCCCTCGGGAGCATACTTATTTAGAATAGGCCTCTCATTTTCAAGTTCATCCTCAGCAAGTATAAGAGTTGTAGAAGCTTTACCTTTTAGGAGTTGTGGCTTGATTTTGCAGCAATGCTGAAGTGCAGCTGCCAGCCATGAAGACTATCTAGAATGCACTTTTATCAGCCTTACCTACAAACAAATAGACAAATTAGAACCCAGACACAGAAATATTATTTGCTCTGACCTGGGAAAACCACTCAAGCGTTTAATTTACTAAGTTGGCATGTTTTTCTCCTCTCATTCTGTTACCGATTTCACTTCCTTTGGCTGCTTTTCTTTTTATTCTGTCCTTATTTTCAAGGAACATGCAGAATATCGATAAGGTAACTCCATACTCTTTGACCATTTCACTTTTCGACTTTTCTTTCTTACTAACTTTTAGCTCTAGAAAAATTGTGAGCTTAGTACATTTTCTCTTTAATATCATGATCAGAACTCAATGCATGAAGTATAACGGAAATGGCTTGCTTACCAGAACATGAACTTTCTAGTAATGGCAAGCCTGAGAAGGCTGGCTTGGTGTGGGACTGAAAGTGCAGTACTGACAAGACAATGCATTTTCTCAAGTTTAGGATTGCAAAGCTGATGTCAAATTTCAAAGAAAGGGCTAATTTTAATAATCCTAATAACCAACTCAAAAATAAAATCCCTCATTTTATTAAGGAAACCTAATGACTTTGAGGTAGATGATGCTGTTATCAGATAATGAAATAAGCAGGTGTAAGATGTAAAAATAACTAAAGAAAGAAAATACTGAATTGAAATTATCTTCCTTTAAATTCAGATGGAAAATTAAGAACACTTCCAATTCAAAGTTCGAAGCACAAAATCCAGGTACGTCATGTTGTGGACTTGCTTCTTTAATTGGAGATGAACTCGGTAGCCGATGGAAAGAATCCACACTCTAACAGAACAGCAAACTCAAAAGGGTTGTCCCCATGAAGAAGCCAGCAACTATGCATTTGACTTTTTCCAGCTTGGCTCATTCCCAGATGTTCAGGATTTAGATTCCTGCAGTCTTCAGCATTTAACTAATTCTTTGTTGGTGGAAGGGGCTGGGACTGTTTCTCCACACATAAACTGATCCTGAGACAGAACAAGAAATTACATTAATCATAGAGTGTCTGTGTCACAAACGCATCAATAGTAAAGTTCCATTTTGTTACAGAATCAATCCAGCTCTGTTAATTTAGTTTTTCTATTGTTATGTCACTTCATCCTTGTTCAAAGAGTCAATGTCGGGAACAGAATTATAATCTTAAAAGTGCATCAGTTTTTAGTCTTGAATTCCTATTTAATATAAAGCACCTTATCTTATAAACAAACATGCTCATCTTCACTACAAAGCATCTACTTCCCAGGAATCACATTTATAAAGACATGTCACACCTTTTAAGTTTCCGTATCAATTACTACGTACACTAAAACTTCTCCACTTCAATATTTGGCCATTCAAATTCCTGTCTTCTTCAAAGTAATTACTCCTTCCAACTAAAAGGGATAGCTCTTTATGCGTTTCCCAGCATACATAATCTGTAATGTTAGCTACCTTGTAAATGAAGTTCAATCTCTGATTATTTATCCTGGCGTATGTCAGCTACCACAAGAAATCTGCCCCCAGGTCACCCTCATCTCCTGCAGTCTGACCCCAGAAGGATCAGCCTGTAGTCCATCCCTCGCACTCTCTCACTCCTACCAGCACCCAGAACCCGCTCACTGTGCTCTTTGGAATCTATGGTCCATCATTAACACAATACTCCATATTTTCAACCTCTTCTTTAAAATGTCCCTGTGCCTTCTTGCTCTAAAGTAGTGCTTCTCAAAAGGTGGTAGGAGGGGGGCATTGATTTTCTCTTCAGGGGACATTTGGCAATGCCTGGAGATACTCTGGATTGACACAACTGGGCAGGGGTGAGGGGTGCTACTTGCATCCAATAAGGAAAGGCCAGGGATGCTACTAAACACCCTGCAATGCACAGGACAGCCTTGTATAACAAACAGTTATTTAGCCCAAAATGCCCATAGTACTGAGAGTGAAAAAAGGTCATCCCCGAAGGGCAGTTTTCTCTATAACCCTTCAAGAGCTCTGTGTGCTCTTAGGGCCCCAGTACCACAGAGACTGGAGGAGTGGCTGGTCGCTCCTTTCTGCCACCATTCTCTTTTCCTCTTTGAAACCCACCCACTTTAAATATAATCATGAGACTGTATCATCAGTGCTCCTCTCTGTTGCTGTCACCTACCCACCTTGAATCCCTCATTCCAACCCCTCTGGGACCTCCACTGTATTTATCCTACCCCCTTTCCAGCGCCCTTCACTCCCTTAATGTTTTCTTTACCTACTTTAAATTCCATGGTCAATTATCATAATCGCTCTGCTCTCACTCCTTCCTAATCCCTTGGCAAAGCCACAAGCCTGGTTAAATCTAACTTCCTGTGTCTCCATTCACCCGTGTAGCTGAATATCTACCACCTTAAACCCTCTCGATCCTCTGTCACCACAGTTACTGTCCCATGTCTCTGTTCCCCTTGAAAGAAATGTCTACACTTGCTGCTTCCTAGTCTTCTCTCATCCTCTCCAACAAGCTTTACACCATCAGGCTCTGTCTCCATTATTCCATTGAAACAGCTCTTATCACCGTTACAAATGGCCTCCCCGTTAAAGCCCACAGTTAACTTTCAGTTGTCTTTCTATAGGAGTGGCGTCTGACAAGGCTCATCACCTCCTCCACCTCTTCTCATCTGGCTTCCAGGAGACGACACTGGTGGTTTTCCTCCTTCCTCAGCGGTTGCTCCTCTGCAGCCAGCTTTGCTGACTCCTTGCTTCCCTCCCAGACCTTTATATGTTCGAGTGTCTCAACTCAGTCCTTTCTTTTGTCCATCTCTATCTTCATTCACAGCCCTGGTGATCTCATCCAATCTCACGGCTCTAAGTGCTATCAATATGCTGACACTCCCAAATTTACAGCGCCGGCCAATCTCTCTTTGAACTCCAGACTTGCATATCCAAGTGCCTCCACAGTCACTCCACTTGGATGAAAAACAGGCCTCTCAAGCCTCGTATGTCCAACTCCCACCTCACACCTGCAGGCACCTCCCCATCGGTTGATGGTAAATCCATCCTCCCAGTTATGAAAGCCACAAACGTTGAAATCATTCTTGACTCCTCTCATATCCTACATCTATCGGTAGGAAAATCCTTATCCTTTAAAGTGTATCCAGAATCCAACCACTTTTCACTACCTCCATTGCTGCAGCCTGGTCCAAACCACCCATCTCCTCCTTTGATTAGTCTAACAGCTTCCTAACTGGTTTTCCTGCATCTATCCTTGCTCCCTCAGTCTACTCTGAACACAGCAGCCAGAATCACTCTTTCAAAACTTAAGTTGGATCATGGTACTCCTTTGTCCAAGAATCTTCTGATGGTTCCCAATATCATTCACCACAAAAGCCAGAATCCTTACAGTGGCCCACAAACACCTTTGTGATCTGCCCCACTCCACTAACTTCATGTTGGACAGCTCTCACCCTCATTCATTCTGCCAGGTCACACTGGCCTCCTTGCTGCTCCTTGATAAAACCAGGCATGTTCCTGCCTTAAGCCCTCTTCACTGCAAGTCCCCTTTGCCAGACTGCTCTTACCTGGCATAGTCAGGGCTCCCTTCCTCATCTCTTTCAGTCTTTGCTCAATCAGGCCTGCCATGATCGCCCTATTTAAAACCGCCACCTCTTCGCATACCAGCACTCTTGATCTCCCTTACCCTGTTCTCTTTTTGTTCCAGAATACATTATAATAGAAGAATAAATCAGTAAACTTCTAAACTATAGCAGGCTTCTCTTGTGGGGCTAAGTGCCTTATTCCCACCTTCCCTATACTCATTTTAAAGTTCATCCTTAAGAATGTTAAGCTCTGTTACATGTCAATTATATCTCAAAAAAAAAAAAAGAAAAGAAAAGAAAAAGGAATGTTTCGCTTCTTACTTAAGACTCTATTCAAAGTACTGACCAAAAGTTGGGGTGGGGAGTAATAACATTTATTTGTTTTCCATTGTCAGTACCCTTGGGTGAAATACAATAGGACAACCAAAGACTAAAATGAAATTGTAAAATCGCAACTATGACATATCTCAAACAAGATACTGCGAAGTCCTATGCATAAGTCAGTAAGAAATACTACACAATTCCCTTCTATATATAGAAATATATATATTACATCTTGTATAAATAAAAGAAATACTACACAGTTCCCTTCAAAATAAGTTTAGGAGCAATGAACAATTTTAATTACTTATTAAATAAAGGAGGAATAAAGACTGTCAATTAACTTTTAGAATTTTTTCTATTTAGTAAGTAATAATTTTCACTAGATACACAGCAATTTTTCTTATTGACCTCTCCAAAGCTAAAACGAGTTAATTAATTTGAGCTTTTAAAATTTCAATTTACAATATGTCTGTTCATTAATGGTTTTTAAAATCTGTTTTAAAAAACAGCCTTTTCCTAACACACTGTTAGGAAACATTCTTCTGCACTTATCACAGACAGACTGCTCTAGGTCCTTGCCTCAAAACTCTCCCCCCATTTTTTCAAATCCGACCCCTTACTTTGTCATAAATCACTTTGATAATGAGAGAGCAGCTAGGACATGTTGCCACATCTTCCCCGTTCTCCAAATCTTCCTGTAACAAAATCAAACACCGTGTGGTCAGCACAGTCTTCCTACTGCAATCTCCTCCTCCCAAACCCGCCCAGCCCTATAGGCAAGCTCCTTTGAGGCCTGCCTCCCCATAAGGTATGTGAGGGCCAAAAGGGCCTTCTGAGAAAAATGCCAACCCCACGTTTCCCTGGAAGCGTCACCTGGGGTAAAGACCCAGGAAGGTTAGCCAAGGTTCAGGCGCCTCAAAACCCCAGGGAAGACAAAAACGCGTCCCTTCCTCCAAAGAAGCATCCCAGGAAGTGGGACCCTAAGTGGAGGAGGATGGCGAGAAGACAGATGCTCCCCCGCCATCCACACCCACCCCCCGGGTCTGACTAAAGGCCAGAACCATGTGCCCGCTGACAGCTCAGAGTATCAACTTTGGGGGATTCAGAAACAGGATAAAAAGGGCGTGGATAACTAAGAGTGTCACGCGCGACGGAACGGCGGAAGGTAGACGGCAGCGACAAGGCGCCTGCTCCGATGAGTCGCAGGGCGGGAGTCGGAGGTTACCTTGGTGATGCAGAAATTATCCCCGCACGGGCAGGGGTAGAAGTACGTCTCCGAGTCCTCGTCATATTGGAAGTCCTCGATCTCCACCTCGTCGTGAAACACCGCCATTGTCCCTGGAGCCCGCAGACGTCTATGGCTCTGCCGGCCCACAGCGGCCCCTGTAGGTCCAACGTTGCGGGCGCCGGCCCAGGCGGGCGTTGTCACCACGCACCGGCGCAGGAACGACCGCTTCCGGCGCACAGACAATGACGTAGCTCCGGACTTGGAGGCCAAATGGGTGACCGGGTAGCGGTCACCATGGAGATGCCTGAGCTACGGGGCGGAGACGCTGGAAGACGGCGTTCGCAGCTCAGTGTCGTCGCGCGAGGCTCCGCCCATCGGGCGGCAGCGACCAATAAGACGTGGGGATGGCTCGCGCTGCTTCTACGTCACGTCGGCGACGCCGGAAGCTCTCAGGAGTAGGTGGCCGAGTTTGGCCCGGGTCTGTGAGCCCCCTCCTCGCGGTGGCGGTGAGGAAGCCCCTTACTGTGGCTGTCGTTGCCCTGCCTCACGCCCGCGGACCTTAGAGAGGCCTTAACCTGACCCCGCGGAAGGCCGCAGCAGGCCACGGTAGCATCGACTCGGCCCTCGGCGCTCCTGGGGAAAGGGGGACGCGGGAGCAGCTCAGCCTCCCGGACCTCCCTCCCTGCCTCCTAGTGAGGACGAAAAGCTCCTTTGGCATTTTGGTTCACCGAGTGACCTTGAGCTCAGGCCGACGCCTAGCTTGTAGTTCCTGGCTGCACTCGGCTGTTCAGGTACATCCCCGCCTCTGCCTCACCCCAGATTATCTTCACATGCCCTAAATTGTGTCGCTGAAAGGACCCACACCTGGAAGGCAGAGATAGAGTTCTAGTCCCGTGTTTCCCAGGCGTATAACGTTAACTACAGTGATTTGTAGTAGTAATAACATCAGCTTTTATTATTGGGAGTTTGCAGTGTGCCGGGTATTGCGGTAGGTATAATTCTCCCACCAACCCTGGGAGTTTAGATATTACTCCATTTTGTTAACCTTCAAACGAAGACACACAGAGTTGGGTATCTGGACCAAGAGCACAGACCTAGGAAAAGAAGAGACTGTCTGTCCCCAAAGCCCGGGAACAAATTACTTAATTTGTATGAACCAGTTTCCTCTTTGTAAAAGGAAGAGCATCAGCTGGTAGGGTTATCACCGTGAGGCCTGTGTATACCTTACAGTGAAATACGAATAAAAGGTGGTTTGTATTGAACGCAGTGTTGGTGCCCGATTTGGTACAGCTGGATTCCATGGGGTATTGCTCCATTACTAGGCATTTATTCACATCCTGGTGGAGAACGCATGCTGTGCAATGACAAAAGCGCTACAGAACTGCAAAGCCGAAGATCCGGGCTCAGAATCTAGCTAGTTTCTAACTAGCTCTGGGAGCTGGATGTTTACATTTTTTGGGTCTTATTTCCTTTTCTGACTTAAAAAGCCTTGGATTGGAGATGATTTACAAGATATCTTCAGATCTAACATTCTACTTTTGCGTGGAAATTATGAGTTTTATGTAGTTCAGCAATCACATGTACCGTGTTTATTTTCTATTTAGATGTATACATAACATGCACTTGTGTACACGTTCCTATGCTTATTTATGTACACAGACTCAAATATTTGCATGAAGTTGCCAATTTTGTGCTCACTGAAGTGAAGCTCCACGAAGTTTAGCTCTTTTAAGGCTTGAAAACCTAACGGCAGAGAAGTCTGAAAGGAAATCCAGAAGTTACATTAAAGGAGTTCATAGAGGACGATTTCAGAGGCCTCGCAAACACTCCATTTTGTATAGTTGGAAATCTACCCAGCCCTTGGGAAACTTGTGTTAAACTTCTCGAGGGTTGACTGGAATGATTCTGATCTGTCTGAGCAAAACCTACACAGTTCAGTGGCTGCTCCCTGTCTGTCTGTAGACACACATACTTCCCAGGTAGCCTCTTGGAGACAAGAGGACAGGAGAGAGTCTCCAGCGTCAATTCTGTAGTCCCAGTGATCATTTTGAGGTTGGGAACCATATTTAGTTCTCCAGTGCTTCTGAGCATATGTACCTACAAATTAAAGAGGAGCCATTTTCAAATGTTCAGAAATGGGTGCAGTCATATTTGGCTCATGGAAGTATAAATTGGTAGACCTTTTAGAAAGCAGTTTGGATCTGTCAAAAACAATTTGCTGCGGCCATTCTGGTGGCGTAGTGGTTAAGTTCACGCACTCCACTTTGGCGGCCTGGGGTTTGCAGGTTTGGATCCTGGGCAGAGACCTAGCTCTGCTCATCCAGCCATGCTGTGGTGGCATCCTGCATAAAATAGAGGAAGATTGGCACAGATGTTAGCTTAGCGACAATCTTCCTCAAGCAAAAAGAGGAAGATTGGCAGTACGTTAGCTCAGGGCCAATATTCCTCATTAAAAAAAAAACAAATAATTTGCTGAGAAATCTTAAAATCTGAGGTTAACAGTCCTAAAAGTTACAGGGATTGTTAGGTAGTTTTCCTTCATAATTTCTTTGTAATTTTCCAACTTTTCTTTGAGTATATATTACCTAAAATGGAAAAAGAAAAACTAATGAACCAGTTAATAATAATTGACACTATGTGCCAGGCACTTGTACCAAGTGTTTCACATGCGTCATGTCTTTAAAACAGCCTTCTGAGTATAGGTATCATTAATTCCATCTTCAACATTGGGAAACTTGAAGTTTAGAGGCCAAGAAACTTGCCAAGGGTGGCAAAGCTGATAATTGGCAGTAGCTATGGCAAGAACTGAGATCTGTCTGACCTCCAAACTTAGGCTCTTAATTAACTACGATGCCGTTTGTGATGAGATGGTGCTTGAAGTAGAGCTGGATTAAAACAGTGCTGGAGCTCAGCAGACTGGAGATTTTCCGCTGGAGCAGTGCTGGTTCCCTTGAGACCTAGATTTGGGAGTCTCCTTGGCCTTCCATAGTGCTTTCACCCTACCGTCTGTTGGCCATCCTGCTTGTCTGGCCTGAGGTAGTTCCCTGTGTGGTTCTACCCAGTTTGAGTTCATACTGTGCTGGAGAGAGTGAAACCGTAGCTGCACATGTGATGCAGGCTTTTTATTCCTCCCAGCACTTTTAAATAAAACATTACAACGACTACTAAACTTTGCATTTATTCCTAAAAGGGAATTGGAAACATTTATAATGAGACATTTTTGGACCCTGAGAGCATGACAAAAGCAGATTTACTAGTTACTAAAGGGTAACTTGAGATCAGATATTTATGGTTTGGGTTTTTTAAAAAAATTTTTTTTATTAAGTTCATAATAGTTTACATCAATGTGACATTTCAGTTGTATATTGTTTCTTGACTGTCACCACATAAGTGCTCCTCTTCACCCCCTGTGCACATCCCCCAACCCCCTTCCCCTGATAACCACTGAACTGATTTCTTTGTCCATGTATTTGTTCATATTCCACTTGAGTGAAATCATCTGATGTTTGTCTTTCTCACTCTGGCTTATTTTGCTTAGCATAATTCCCTCCACGTCCTTCCATGTTGTTGCAAATGGAATGAATTTGTCTTTTTTATGGCTGAGTAGTATTCCATTGTATATATATATGTATATATATATATACATATACCATATGTTTATCCAATCATCAGTCGATGGGCACATGGATTGTTTCCATGTCTTGGCTATTGTGAATAGTGCTGCAGTGAACATAGGAGTGCATATGTTACCTTGGATTGTTGATTTCAAGTAGTTTGGGTAGATACCCAGTAGTGGGATAGCTGGGTCATATGGTAGTTCTATTTTTAGTTTTTTGAGGAATCTCCATACTGTTTTCTGTAGTGGCTGCATCAGTTTGCATTCCCACCAGCAGTGTATGAGGGTTCCCTTTTCTCCACACCCTCTCCAACATTTGTTATTTTTAGTCTTAGTGATTATAGCCATTTTAACAAGCGTAAGGTGGTATCTTAGTGTAGTTTTGGTTTGCATTTCCCTGATGATTAGTGATGTTGGACATCTTTTCATGTGTTTCTTGGCCATCTGTATATCTTCTTTGGAAAAATGTCTGTTCATGTCCTCTGCCCATTTTTTGATCTGGCTGTTTGTTTTTTTATTGTTCAGTTGTGTGAATTCCTTATATATTATGGAGATTAACCCCTTCTCAGATATATGATTTGCAAATATTTTCTCCCAATTGGTGGGTTGTCTCTTTGTTTTGATTCTAATTTCTTTTGCCTTGCAGAAGCTCATTAGTCTGATGAACTCCCACTTGTTCATTTTTTCTTTTATTTCCCTTGTCTGAGAGGACATGGTATTTGAACAGATCCTTTTAAGTTTGATGTTAAAGGGTGTACTACCTATATTATCTTCCAGGAATTTTATGGTTTCAGGACTTATCTTCAAGTCTTTGATCCATTTTGAGTTTATTTTTGTGTATGGCATGAGATAATGGTCTACCTTCATTCTTTTGCATGTGGCTGTCCAGTTTTCCCAACACCATTTATTGAAGAGACTATCTTTTCTCCATTGTATGTTCTTGGCACCTTTGTTGAAGATTAGCTGTCTGTAGATGTGTGGTTTTATTTCTGGGCTTTCAGTTCTGTTCCATTGATCTGTGTGCCTGTTTTTGTACCAATACCATGCCGTTTTGATTGCTATGGCTTTGTAGTACATTTTGAAGTCAGGGATTGTGATACCTCCAGCTTTGTTCTTTTTTCTCAGGATTGCCTTAGCAATTCGGGGTTTTTGGTTGCCCATATGAATTTTAGGATTCCTTGTTCTATTTCCATGAAGAATGTCATTGGGATTCTGATTGGGATTGCACTGAATCTGTAGATTGCTTTGGGCAGTATGGACATTTTAACTATGTTTATTCTTCTGATCCATGTGCATGGGATTTCTTTCCATCTCTTTATGTCATTATCAATTTCTTTCAGTAATGTCTTACAGTTTTCATTGTATAAGTCCTTCACTTCCTTGGTTAAATTTATTCCTAAATACTTTATCCTTTTAGTTGCGATTGTAAATGGAATTGTATCCTTGAGTTCTCTTTCTGTAAGTTTGTTATTAGAATATATAGAAAAGCAACTGATTTTTGTAAGTTGATTTTGTACCCTGCAATTTTACTTTAGTTGTTAATTATTTCTATAATTTTCTGATGGATTCTTTGGGGTTTTCTATATAGAAGATCATGTCATCTGCAAACAGCGAGAGTTTCACTTCTTCACTCTCGGTTTGGATTCCTTCTATTCCTTTCTCTTGCCTAATTGCTCTGGTCAAAACCTCCAGTACTGTGTTGAATAAGAGTAGTGATAATGGGCATCCTTGTCTTGTTCCTGTTCTCAGGGTGATAATATTCAGGTTTTGCCCATTGAGTATGATGTTGGCTGTGGGTTTGTCATATATGGCCTTTATTATGTTGAGCTAATTTCCTTCTATCCCCATTTTGTTAAGAGTTTTTATCATAAATGGCTGTTGGATCTTGTCAGATGCTTTCTCTGCATCTACTGAGATGATCATGTGGTTTTTATTCCTCAATTTGTTGATGCAGTGTATCACGTTGATTGATTTGTGGATGTTGAACCATCCGTGTCCCTGGTATAAATCCCACTTGATCATGATGTATGATCCTTTTGATGTATTGCTGAATTCGAGTTGCCAAAATTTTGTTGAGTACTTTTACATTTTTGTTCATCAGCACTATTGGCCTGTAGTTTTCCTTTTTTGTGTTGCTCTTGTCAGGCTTTGGTTTCAGAGTGTTATTGGCCTCGTACAATGTGTTAGGAAGTGTTCCATTTTCCCTAATTTTTTGGAATAGCCCAAGAAGGATAGGTATTAAATCCTCTCTGAAAGTTTGATAGAATTCCCCAGGGAAGCCGTCTGGTCCTGGGGTTTTATTCTTTGGGATGCTTTTGATTACTGTTTCAATCTCTTTCCTTGTGATTGGTCTATTCAGATTATCTGTTTCTTGATTCAGCCTTGGGAGGTTGTAAGAGTCTAAGAATTTATCCATTTCCTCTGGATTATCCATTTTGTTGGCATATAGTTTTTTGTAGTATTCTGTTATAATCCGTTGTATTTCTGTGGTGTCCATTGTTATTTCTCCTCTTGCATTTCTAATTTTGTTTATTTGAGCTTTCTCACTTTTTTTCTTTGTAAATCTGGCTAGGGGTTTGTCAATTTTATTTATCTTCTCAAAGAACCAGCTCTTTGTTTCATTGATGCTTTCTACTGCCTTTTTTGTTTCAATAGCATTTATTTCTGCTCTGGTTTTTAGTATTTCTCTCCTTCTGCTGACTTTGGGCTTTGTTTGTTCTTCTTTCTCTAATTCAGTTAGGTGTAATTTGAGATTGCTTGTTTGGGATTTTTCTTGTTTGTTAAGGTGTGCCTGTATTACGATGAATTTCCATGGGGCTTTTGCTGCATCCCATGTGAATTAGTATGGTATGTTATAATTTCCATTTGTCTCCAGCTAGTTTTTGATTTCTTCTTTAATTTCTTCAATGATCCATTGCTTGCTCAATAGCACGTTGTTTAGTCTCTACATCTTTGTCCCTTTCTCAGCTTTTTTCTTGTAATTAATTTCTAGCTTTATAGCATTGTGATCAGAAAAAATGCTTGTTATTATTTCAGTTTTCTTAAATTTATTGAGGCTTGCCTTGTTTCCCAACATATAGTCTATCCTTGAGAATGTTCCATGTGCACTTGAGAAGAGTGTGTATTCTGCTGTTTTGGATGGAGTGTTCTATATATGTCTGTTAAGTCCAACTGATTTAGCATTTCATTTAATTCCGCTGTTTCCTTGTTGATTTTCTGTCTGCATGATCTATCCATTGATGTGAGGGGGGTGTCGAGGTCCCCTAGTATTATTGTGTTATTATTAATATCTTCTTTTAGGTTTGTTAATAGTTTCTTTATGAAATTTGGTGCTCCTGTGTTGGGCACATGGATAATTATAAGTGTTATTTCTTCTTGATGGAATGTCCCTTTGATCATTATATACTGCCCCTCTTTGTCTCTCTTCACCTGCCTTATCTTGAAGTGTATTTTGTCAGATATAAGTATGGCAACACTTGCTTTCTTTTGTTTACCATTAGCTTGGAGTATTGTCTTCCATCCCTTCACTCTGAGCCTGTGTTTGTCATTGGAGCTGAGATGTATTTCTAGGAGGCAGCAAATTGTTTGGTTTTGTTCTTTAATCGATTTTGCCACTCTGTGTCTTTTTATTGGAGAATTAATCCATTTCGGGTACTTATTGATGTATGAGGGCTTAATGCTCTTTTTTTATCACTTGTTTTCCAGTGCTCCTACATTTCCTTTGTTTCTCATCCTGTGTGTTTTGGTCTACTCATTGAATTATGAGGTTTTTATGATGTGTTTCATTGTTTTCTCCTTATTTTTTATTTGTGTCTCCTGTTTTTTTGTTTAGTGGTTACCATGAGGTTTGTATTCAAAATCTCATGTGTAAGATAGTCCATTTTCTGATGGCCTCTTATTTCTTTAGTCTAAACTGATTCAGTCCCCTTCGTCCTCCCCTCCTGTTTTTCTCACATCTTATTCCATCTTGTGTTGTGAGTTTGTGATTAAAATGGCAGGATTATCTTTGTTTTTGGTGTTTTCCTTCCCTTTATCTAAATGCTATACTTGAGTATTTGCTATCCTATTCTGATTCTGTCTGCCTGTTTATCTTCTTACTCCATGTTTTGTGACCCCTTTCTCCCTTTTTTTTTCCCCTCAGGTATGAGGGCCTTCTTGAGGATTTCTTGCGTGGGGGGGGGGGGGGGGAGCGGGGATCTCGTGGCTATAAACTCCCTTAGCTTTTGTTTGTCTGGGAAAGTTTTTATTTCTCCCTCATATCTGAAGGATATTTTTGCTGGATAGAGTATTCTTGGCTGAAAATTTTTGTCTTTTGAAGATTTGAATATATCATTCCATTCTCTTCTAGCTTGTAAGGTTTCTTCAGAGAAATCCACTGAAAGCCTGATAAGGGTTCCTTTGTAGGTTATTTTCTTCTGCCTTCCTGCCCTTAGTGTCCTTTATTTGTCATTCATTTTTTTCCAGTTTTACTACTATATGCCTTGCAGTATGTCTTTTTACATTGACAAATCTAGGAGATCTAGAAGCCTCTTCCACACCGATTTCCCTCTCTTTCCCTAGGTTTGCGAAATTTTCTGCTATCACCTCCTTGAACATGCTTTCTGCTCCATTCTCCTCTTCTCCTTCTTGAATGCCTATAATTCTTATGTTGCATTTCCTCTTTGAGTTGGATATTTCTCGGAGACTTTCTTCATTTCTTTTTTGTCTTAGTTCTCTCTCCTCCTCTGTCTGGAGCATTTCAACATGTCTTTCTTTGATTATGCTGATACGCTCCTCTATGATGTCCACTCAAACGTTCAGGGAATCTGTATTTTGTTTTATCTCTTCCATTGTGTCTTTCATCTCTAATATTTATGATTGGTTCTTCTTTATAGTTTCAATCTCTTGTGAAGTAGCTCCTGAACTTGTTGAATTGTTTCTCTACATTCTCTTTTACCTTGTTGAGTTTTTTGATGATAGCTATTTTGAATTCATTGTCATTTAGGTTACATATTTCTGTGTCCTCAGGACTGAATTCTGGGTACTTGTTTTCTCTCTGGTCTGGAGATTTGATATAGTGTTTGATATTGCTGTAGGAGATAGGTCAGATCTTTCACATCCTGATATTATTTGGTTGCATTTACTGCCTGTTGCCACTGGGTGGGGGTCAAGAGCCACATATTCTGAGCCCTCTGCCTTCAGTGGAGATCCCAGGCAGTGGAGCTGGTGCAGAGCAGGTTGGGGAGGGGTGCTTTCTCCTGCATGCTCTCCGGGCTTCCTCACTCTGCTCTCGTTATCTGCTCTCCTGGGGTGTTAGCTTGATGCGGTCACCCCCTGTGAAAGCTCTCGCCCCAGTAGAGGTCTTCTTTCTAGGCTGCATGGGCCCTCGGGGGTCCTTGATGTTCCTGCAAATGAATGTCCCCTCCTCTGTTCCTTCCATCTCTAGCCTTCTATGGTCGCGGATTGCAGTCTTTAGAGGAGGGGGCAAAGTTCTCTCTTAGCCCATTCCAGCTCCTCCAAGGGGGGCTCCAGCCTCTCTGCCCTCCGTCATGTGGCTGCGTGTCTCTCCAACGTTTTTGTGTTGTGTTAGGATGTCCTCTGTTGGAGTATGGATGCCCCTTTTAGTTGTATGTTGGAGGGGAGAGAATCCCAGGCAAGTTCTCCCTGCCATAATGCTGACGTCACTCCTTTAAATTTTTTTAATCGTAAAATGTTAACAGTGCCAATCTGGAAAATACCAGTGACCAAAATTCTTAGCGTAAGATCAAATTTAGAACTAGGTCATAACTATGTAGTAGAAACTGTATTTGATGAGTGCTGTTGTACATCAGGCCAAGGGGAGTTGTTCATTGGCAATATCAAACCACTCCCTCTTGTTTGGCAGGGAGGAGAGAGGTAGTTAATGTATTTGGGATGATTTTTAGTAGCATTTTTGCTTGCCAGGTTCTTCCATAGACATTTATTCCTCTCAGCCGTCCAGTCAGGTGGGGTTGGCATTCTCATTAAAAAATGGTAAGAAGTGACTGGCCCGAGATCAGAAAGGAGTAAGGAGTCAGATCTGAGCCCAGTTCCACTGATTCCAAGTCAAGCACTCTGTAATTGCTTGTGTACCACTAGGGTTCCCTTACCAAATGCCACATGCTGGGAGTCCTTTTGCTTCCCCAGTGGCAGGTAGGATTCTAAATCAGCAGGTGCCGTGATGGTTCTATGAATTTACTTAATTTCAGTGCATTACTGCTCTCTGAGGCATTCTTGACTTTTCTCATTCTCTCCCCTCATCCAGCCTATCAGCAAGTCATAGGGCTCTAATTCCAAAATATATTCTGTGTTTGTCTACTTCTGTCATCTCTGTGGCTTTCTCCTACTCTAACCTTAGACTGGAGCCTTCTCACTGGACTTCCTGCTTTGACTCTTGCCTGTCTGTGAGCCATAGCAGAGCAGTCTGAGCGACCCTTTAATGTAAATTAGATCCCGTCCCTCTCCTGGTTTGTTCAAACCCTTCAGATGCTTCTCGTTGCCCTTAGGATAAAGTCCTTCCCCTTGCCACAGCCTGGTGTTATGTGGCATGTGTCTGCCTGCTTGACTTCATCCCTTATCGCGCTCTCCTAGCTCATTGCTCTCCAGTCACACTGGCCGAGCTTCCTGCAAAACACCAGGCTTGTTTCTGTGACTGGGCCTCTGCCGCAGTGCTCTGCCCTCTGCATCTGCATGGCTGCCTCTTCCTCATCTGTCAGGTCTCAGCTCAGACAGCTCTTGAGAGAGAGCTTTCCTGATATTCCCCCACCCACCCCATCACTCTGTTTCCTTCAGCACACTCTTTGTCATCTGTAATTGTCTTCTTGATTATGTTTACTATTTTCTGTTACATACGCTGTAGTAAAAGCTTCATGATGGCAAGGGCCTTGTGTCTGGTTCTTTATTGTGGCTTCACGGCTTAAAATAGTGCCTGGCACGGAGTAATCATTAAATAGATTGTACTTTTTAAAAAGAAACCAGTATAGTTCATTTTAAATCTTAAATTTAATCTGTTGCTTATAGTAATTTTTTTTACTGCTTAAATGGAGATGTTTTACTTAGCATTTATAATCGTTTTCTATGTTTCAGAAATAGAGTTAATTAAGAAACTTTTGGTGAGGTAACGTCTGTGAGGATACAAACATTGATGGAATATTCTTTTGTATATGGTTTTAGAAATTACTTAATATATGTTAAGTTTCTATAGTTAATTAAATACATTAACTGACTATATGAAACCATTGGACATATTTCAAAAAATGGGTAGGTTTTTTTTTAATGCCTTATTACTTTGGATGGCACTTTAACACAATTTAGTAAAAAAATACCCTTCTTTTTTTTTTTTTTACCAGTAGGTGGCCCTCTCGGTCATGGTTACTATTGTTACAAAACCAGATTTCAGAATTTTAAAGACAACGGCTTTTTAAAATGAACTTTTCTTTGTTTTCCAGTTTAGTTGAGCAGTAGACCATGCAAACAGTCTACTCGTGAAAGATATATCTTATGTGGGGACAATTTATTTTAGCAGTAGTTGTCTAAAACATTGAGCAGAACAATATTTCCGTAGTTACCTATATATCACTTACATTTTATCAGGGAACCTGGCCTTAAGTGCCATATAACTGTATCATTCTAGCCATTGGTCTGGACTTTCATGGGATGGATATCCTAAGACACAGGGGCTAAAGACAGACCAGAGAAGATGAAAAAGAGAAGCGGTGAGAGAAAAAGTCAGAAAAGAAAAATGGAAATGTGAGAAGGAAGAATTGATGGAAAGTGAGTAATTGAGAGTAGACTTGCTGTGGGGAGATGCCTGCTGGTTAAAATGAGCCTTGCCTTTTGCAATAAGAGAGAGCCCTTTTTTAACAGTTTCCCAAAGCATTGTTCTCATATGTTGTCTCTGCCATTGCAGGAACTTTGTGAGAATTGCAGTATATGGAACACTGTTTGTGTTCCAACCAGTGAATATCCAAAGAACTCAGCATAATACCAGGACCAAAATATTGCATGTCAGTCAGTCAGCCATACACTTAAGGACTCCTAAAATCTCATGGACTTCTAAAGTAAGTTTTCGTTCTTTCTTTCAATGATTAGTGCACCATTTTTGGTTTAGCACATTTGAAGGAGAGAAACTACATTTAGTAGTCTTGCATGAGTTGAAAGAGGCCTTATGCTTTTTTCATTTACTAGAGAGAAAAATAGCAAGTAGCATGTTTATCCACAGTGATGCCACACCATAGTATGGCAAGAAATGGATCTTTTATCTCAAGATTAGTTACGAAGCAGTGGCTTTTTGATATGATTTGGTTATAACTGAATAAATCCCATGTGACTTAGAGCGCCACCTGATTGATTTACTTGTATTTATTTTCTGTCTTCACCGTCTAAAATATAAGCTCTCTAAGAAGATCTTTGTTTTGTTCGTGTCTGTATCCCCAGTGCCTGCCACATAATGGGCTCTTAATAAGTATTTGTCAAATGAAGGGCTTAATTAATGAATAAGGAGCAGGAATATAAGCACACCTAGCTTAAGTATTTTTCTAACACTACCTTTATTACAATTAATTTATATAGTGCCTTCCCAACAACTTAGAAAAAAAGTATGTTCACATTTATTTTTGTTTATTATCAAGGTAACTAAGATTGGAAAGGACAGATACAGCAATATGACATGTTGAAAGTGGGCATCTTAGGCAAAGAAGCATTTAAAATTGGCAGAGGAAAACAGAATAGTAGGAACCAAAAGTATTTATCATCTGACTCCCAATCAATGCTTTTCCTGATAGGCCAGTAGTTTTTAGAATTTGAAATGTTGGGAACCTTTCTGACTTTTTGTTTTTTAAACTTTTTATTGAAGTATAACTTACAAACAGAAAGGTACATAAATCCTAAGGGAACAGTTTGATTAATTTTTTTATTAAGACAATTCTTTTAGAGCAGTTTTAGGTTCACAGCAATATTGAGGGGAAAGTACAGAGATTTCCCATACACCCCCGTCCCATAGATGCATAACCTTCCTCATTATCAACATCTCCCGCCTGAGTGGTACATTGTTACAGTTGATGAACCTCCTTTTACACATCATAATCACCCAAAGTCCATGGTTTACATTATGGCTCACTCTTGGTGTTACATGATCTGTGGATTTGGACAAATATATAATGACATTTATCCATCGTTATGGTATCATACAGAGCATTTTACTGTCCTAAAAATCCTCTGTAGTTTGATGGATTTTTACAAAATGAAAATACCCATGCAATCAATATTCAGATTAAGAAACAGCATTGTCACTCCTGCCTGTCCAAGGGTAATTACTAACTTCTCTAACTTCATAAATTAAAGTACAAAATAACTTCTGTACTTTATAAGACCATAGAATATGTGCTCTTTTGAGAACTTCTTTCATTCTTTTCATTCAGTGTGGTATTTGTGATGTCCATCTCTGTTACTGCACGTACTTGTGGTTTGCTCCTTCTTGCTGTGAATCTCAGAAAGTGTGTCTGCCCCTCGCACTTTATCTAACAAGGAATATTAAAGCCTTACATGGTGCTCTTTGAGTGGAATACAATTGTCAGGCCGTTAGAAAATCTGCTCTCCTTTTCTGTAATAGCATAAGATTAGTCGTGTGAACTTGGTCAGAGAGTTTGGAAACTAATAGAGAACATAAATATTTGATGGCACCAGTGATTACATACATATGTACCATGGAGATCAGATGAAGCAATGCTAAATAATGGCAGAAATTTTGTCAGGGTGAAGTTAGGCCCTGAATTGCTTTGCTGTTAGATAAACTCATAACAGCACCAAAAAAAATCCAAACTCTTCTTCAGTGGCCCCTAAAATAGTCTATTTCTCTACTTTTTCTTAAAATACAGTCATGCGCTGTATAACGACATTTTAGTCAACGATGGACCGTGTATATGAGGGGAGTCCCATAAGATTAGTTCCATATAGCCTAGATGTGCAGCAGGCTATCCCATGTAGGTTTGTGTAAGTACACTCCGTGATGCTCACACAACCACCAAATCACCTAACACCACGTTTCTCAGAACATGTGCCCATTGTTAAGTGAAGCCTGACTGTATTGTAACTTTCAGTTTATGTTTACCCAGGAAGCGCCATGGCCTGTGCTGCTGTCGGGGTTCCTGGCTTGTTTCGAGGTTCTGTTGGAGCCATCTGCACTCAGGCTGCTTTGTTGAGGTTGACACCCAGTGCTTTGCGCCATCTTACTCTAAGCAGGTGAGTTATCTGCCTCCAGTGTCATTTGAGGTTGATTTTCAGAGACCTGACCGGCTGATGGTCGTGGGAGGCCTATGAAACTCGCCTATGAAACTCCTGAAGGCACATCATAACATCTTGTTTAAGTGTGCATGCCATTAGCAGATCGTTAAACTTTAGTTAGATGTACAAATTTTCATTGACCATTTTCTAGGATCCACAATGTTATACTGTATTTTGGATAGTCATGATATTACAGGGGAAACTAATTTAACTATTTTATGAGAATAATACTTAACCTAATTTTACTTTTTGTTAAAGCATAATGAAATCCAAAAGGAAAACTGATCACTTGGAGAGAACAGCAGATGTCGTGCGACGGGAGGTTTGTATCTTTGGGCTCTGGCGGGTTTCTCTGGCTGCACTGTTAGGAGTGGCTTACAGAGAAGGCGTTAGATGAACTGGATCCTTTTGAGGGACAGTCAGAAAAAGTTCGTTATTTTTTTGTTCAGAACTTTTCTGAACAGGGCATATGACAACTGCTTTGAAAAGATGAGTGAAATACTCAAATTTTTCCCTTTAAACTTGGAATGAATGGATTAATTTTTGACGAAGGGAGTATAGCAGCAATTGAGGGAACTCTCTTCAGAGGAATAATGTTTAGGTTTTAGAGCATACATTTTATGAATAGCTTATCTTGTCCTTTTCTGTCTGTCTTTTTTTTTTGACACCATGTCTCAAAGTCCTTGTTCTTATCCCTACCTTAGAACGAGTTCTTATTTCATCAAGGGAGAAAGCACTAACGGCTGAGAAAGGAAGGTGGACGAGCTGTTTTTACCCTTCCCACGCGCAGATTTTTCCAACCATGTTCAGACTGTAGAAAGCTAATCCTTCACCTGAAGGGGTGTCAAGGGCTGGGAAATAAAGGGTCCTCACCCTTCACCTCAGTGAGTAACCCCATTCTCTTTTAAAAACGTAAATTGGATAATTGATTCTGCTTTTTTGAGTGATTCTTCACATATTTGGATGTATTTAGCTTAGTGTTGTAAGTGTATTTAAACTACTAGCAAAAAAACCTCTATGTATTTCATATAAAGAAGGATTATACGCTTGTATAAACATGGTCAGAAATGCATTGTCACAATAGTTTAATTTTTAGTATTATGAGTAGGATATACTTTGGTGTAAAAGAGAATTGCTTAGGCCCCACTTTTTAAGCTAATTCTAATTTCAGAAAATTGCTTTGGGACTGAGGGTGGTGTGTTTGTGGATTCAGCTTTAAGCCAACGTTTTTTTGAAAAGTCTGTGTAAAATTAGTGTAATAGATTATGAATGTGTGGGAAAATACACTTTTCTCACTGATGATAAATCTTAAAATTTTTTTTTTTTGGTTCAACATGCAAAAATGCTGATTCTATAAATGTGAGATTTGTTAGTATTACTGTTTAAAAAGTGCAACCTTGCCAGTTTGGGGAAAAAGGTGGTTTATTTAACGGGCTTGGAGTACACTCTTTTATGCATAGTATTTTGAGGCAGGTAGACTTAGAGCAGGTTTGGCAAACTTTCTGCAGAGGGCCAGATAGTAGGTATTTTAGGCTTTGTGAGCCGTACTGTCTCCGTTACAACTACAAAGCTCTGCCTTTGTACTGTGAAACACCCATAGACAACATGTAAACAAATTGGTGCGGCTATGTTCTAATAAAACCTTTTTTACCAAAACACCCAGATTTGGCCTGTGAATCATAGTTTGCCAATCCCTGAATTAGAGTAGCATTTCAGAATTTTGCAGGACAAAATTATTGAGACTTTTGGTGGGTTATTTGGAGCCAAGTTTAGGAAAATTACACAGAAAGTTAATGTAAACTCTAATAGTGTGATTGAAATGCTGCGAATTTTAATGCCTGGAAGTCAGAAAATTACAGGGATAATCCAGCTATGGTACTACCTTGGTGGAAGAATTTTCCAGTTGCAACTCCTCTCCTTCTCTTCTGTTTCTGATTTCCACTCCTCTCCCAAGCAGAATGAGCAATGGGAGCTGGGAGGAGCTGGATAAAGCTAGATGATGTCTGGGGCCATGACCTTGGCCAGCTAAGATCATCAGGGGGTCACCCGAGTCCCTCCAGAGGTACATCCTAGCCACAGAGCAAGAACTCAACCTTGGACCTGTCGAAATGAGCAGCACCTTGGGTTGGGCCATAACAGAACTGGATCACCTTCTCGTAGTCTCCTCTGCCACCCTTCCTTTAATTTGTGTTGCAACTACACTTTACAGAACTCCCCACTTGTCATCCGCTCTTCAGTTTAAGTCTGTGAGGTAGCCTAAGAATGTGCATATGCGTTTTACAGAGGAGGAAGCAGAGCTGAGGAGATATCTAATGGCTTCTCCCAGGGCCAGAAGGCAGCTCCAGTATAGGTCTCTGATTCCTAAGGCAAAGGACCCTGCTGTCCCTTCTGGGGTGGGTAGAGAATGGAGCACTCACCCACCCAGGAATGTCCTTTCATTATTGGGAATTGGGTTCCCTTTGGAGAACTTACTGAATGACCATATTATGATGTTAATGATTCTTACTTGGGGCTGTAAATGTAACCAGTCTGGGGTCGCCCAGATTCAGGAAACTGAGCTCTGAATTGAATGACAGTTGACTGTTTGTGTTCTAGTTCATATTTTCTTCTTAAAGATCAAAGAATCAGCAGTCTGGGTAACCTTAGAAATGTCAAGGAGATAAGAGTGGAAATAGTGTAATGCAGTAAGGATTGTGCAGGCAAGACTGAGATTTCACTGGAGGGGTCACTCCATGCTTGGCCTCTGTAGGGGGCCAATCCACTGAGCAAGATCTACTCTATTCATCAATTTGATGGGAGAGTTTGGTAATGAAAGAATTTTTTTAATTACTAATTCTTATGGATTCATTGGAAATATGCCAGACACTAGGCTGGTTCTGGAGTTGCAGCGTTGAAAATGATAGATAAGTCTCCGACCTCAGATTGTAGTGGGACTCTGATCAGAAGAAACTGATTTTATGTACCTAATTGATTTTGGAAAAACCATAATCCTTTTTCAGTTGTACTAGTTTGCTTCTTTGATAAGCCTGTGTCTTATCCTGCAAATGTCTCGTGTGTCTTGTTCCCTTTTTGTTTACAAAGCTCTCAATTATGCAGTAAGTTGTTCCTTGATTCTCCCAAGCACCCTGGGAGGGAGGTGTAGGGATCCTCAGCCTCGTTCCACGGTTGGGGAGATGACGACTTCAGAGATTTAGATGGGGTGACTCTGCTCCCTGATTTGCCTGGGGTAGTCCTGGCTTGTGCCTCTTGTCCTGGTGTGATGATCAGTAGCACCCCCTTTCACTCTCACAAGTGCCCTGTTTTGGATGATAAATTACATTGTCGGCCTAAGTTTAAAGGACTCATTCAAGTAAGTAGTGGACTCAGCCCTTGAATTCGCATCTTTGCTATCAAATTGCTTTTTCCTTGTACTGCAACAAAAGAACGTGACATATGCTTTAGACAAAGTTTAACTGAGCAACACAATGGAAGATAAATTTCACATATCCTCGTCTCTGTTCCAAATCAACACTTCACTTTAAGTGTTCCTGGGCGTAAGAAAGGGGGACTTACTGTTGGCACAGTAGTTTGCTAAAGTCAAATGGCTGGGCTCTTGGGGCAGAGACCTCTGGGGATCCTATGGGTCCCAGTGCTAATTATTGAGTGCTGATAATCTGCTTGACTTGCGGTTTTGCTGAGGCTTGGGTTTGGATGGGATGGGCTGCTTACCCAGAGAGCTGGGCCGTGTCCTGAGTTTAACCCTTAAGGTTCTCTGCTAGTCATCACGTGCACATTTTGGGAAGGTTGTATGCTGGAGTGGCCTTCTTCAACTGGGAGGTTTGGGGGTGGGCATCTCATTAATATGAAATGTTTCCCAACAGTTGGACACCTAATTTGCTTTGATTATCAGTGAGTCTTTTACAAATTATCCAGCCTGGGACGAGCAGTACTTGGCATTCCAGCCTCAGGACGCTGTGAGCTCTGACAGAGCAGCCTGTGAGGAGGGCGGCTCCTTGGGCACAGGCCCAGTTCAGCAAGGCCGTGGCCACAGTATCTCACAGTGCTGACGTATCATAGGCACTCAGTACGTGTTTCAGTGACTAGAATAAACCAGTGTTAATCCCCCCTCTGGGCTGATTCCCTGCACTGCCTTGGATGAGTCAGTTTGTAAAGGAGGAATGGTGATGATACCATCTCAAGAGGTGAGATGCTGGTGCAAGTGTCCTGTACAGTTCTATACAGCTGGGGGCTGTGAAAAATGAGGATTTGCCTATACTGCTACTTCTTAACTATGCCCAGCACTTAAATCTTTAGTGTCTAAAATGTATAGTGTCAATATTTATGTTAGCTTTTCATTGACATACTGTATGGTTTTTTTGTGAGGAAGTTTAGCCCTGAGCTAATATTCGCTACCAGTCCTTCTCTTTTTGCTGAGGAAGATTGGCCCTGAGCTAACATCCACGCCCAGCTTCCTCTATTTTATATGTGGGACGTCTGCCGCAGCATGGCTTGATAAGCGGTGTGTATGTCCACACCCAGGATCTGAACTGACAAACCCCAGGCCACCGAAGCAGACATGTGCTCCGCTACGCCCCTGGGCCAGCCCCTCACTGACATACTTTTGTTCGATAAATTAAGTAATCTGAGAGGCCAAGCTCTTTTCCGTTTTTCCTCTAGAGTTTCTAGTCAAATGAAATGGATTTTATTTTAAATTTAGTGGACATGCATTGAGTCCTTGCTGTGTGCCCAGCCCTGTTCTAGGTGCAGAGAATACAGCGGTGTGTGAAGCAGGTAAAGCCCCTTCTGTATGTGGAGCTTCATTCTGGTGCAGATAACCTAGAGATTGTTAGATGTGATACATGCAATGAAGGAAATAAAGCAGGGTAATGGGGTCATGGGAGGCAAGAATGGCTGAGGGCAGGTGTGCTATTTTAAATCGGTATGTAACATTTGAGCTGAGACTTGAATAAGGAAAAGAGCCAGCTGAATAAGGAAGATAGCCAGCCACACGCATAGCAGAGGACTAGCAAGAGCCAAGGCTTTGAGGCAGGAATGAGCTTGGTGTGTTCAGAAGAGAGGGCTAGGAGGAGAGGTAGGCAGGGCCCCAGTTGTATAAACTGCTGTGGGCTTGGGTAAAGAATTGGGATTTTACTGTGCTTTGACACCAGGTATGAGGCTACTGACAGTCCCAGGAGAGGTGATGGTGGTTTTGACTAGGGTGGTGGTAGTGGGGATGGGGAACAGTGGGTGGATCTAGGACAGTAGTAGGGCTGAGGGGATTCACAGATTGGGGGGCTGGGGGCGTGGAGGGCAGATGCAGTTAGTGAAAAAAGGAAAGGAAACCAAGATGATTTCTAGCTTTGGGATTTGAATAATCTGGGTAGATGATGATGGTGGCATATGTTTGCTGAGATGGAGAAGAACAAGTTTGGAGGAGGGGAAATAAAGAGCTCAATTTTGGAATAATATGGGGTGGGAGCATGTGAAGTGGTGGAGTTACAGATGAAATGAAAGAAGATTAGCCATAAGTTTTATCAACTCATATAAGCTGTTGAATCTGGGTCACTGTTACGTGGAAATTCATTATACTATTTTTACTAGTTTTGTATATATTTGAAATTTTCCATAATAATAAAAAGGAAGAAATTTTGGGAGATAAAAGAGTTCTGTGCTGGATGTGTTGTTTGAAATGGAAATTCAAATCACCAGTTGGGAGTATGAGTTTGGAGTTCGCTGATGGAAATAAAACGTTTAAGCCGTGTAGAGAGTAGGGGAAGAGGGCCCAGGACTCAGCCCTGGGGTGTGTCAACATTTAGAGGTTAAGCAGAAGAGGAGGGGCCGGCAGAGGCGAGGGAGAAGGGATGGCCATGAGGCAAGAGGGAAATCAGCGGGTGTTGGTGATCAGCAGGATGTTGGTGAAGCCAGGAGGAAAAGTGTTTCAAGGAGGGAGTGGCCAACCAGCTGAATTCTGCTGAGAGGTCATCATTGGTTTTAGCAAAATGGATAGTAAGTGACCAAAATGACCAGCTTTAGTTCATCACTGGGAGTGAAAGCCTGATGGGATTGTGATGGAGAGAAATGGAAGATAAGAAAGTAGAGCCAGGACCATATGTAACTCTAGACAATTTTTTATGTGAATGGGAACAGAGAAATGGAGTGATAGCTGGATTAAGGGTAAGGCTTGTTTTGTTTGTTCTATTTTGCGAAGCAGCAAAGCAGTGGTCAAGTGCCTGGATTCAAATCTCTCCTTTGCCTCTTACTAGCTCTGGGACCTCAGTTTTCTCTTGTATAAGGTGGGGATAATAATACCTGCCTTCTAGGGTTGTTGTCAAGATGGAATGAATCAAGGTATGTAAATGCCTGGCACATGGGAAGCGCTGCACAGAGGTGTTTGCTGTTGCTGTTGCTTCATGTGAGGTGGGAGATCCGAGTGCTCGCCTGCTGTCTTGCAGCGGAGCAGAAGGGGTGATGCGTGAGAGAGGGTACCTGCTGCAGTGAAGGCTTGAGAGGGCCGTGAGGAGACTCAGCCAAGTGGACGGGTTAGCCTTTGGTAGGAGCAAGGAGAGTTCATCTGTCATTCCAGGAGGTAGTGTTGATGGGCGTAAGCCACTTAAATTGTACAGGTGACAAAATTTTGTGGTCTTTGCTTGCCAGTAAATCACTTAGAAAACCAGTTTCTTTTAATATGATTCCCACTCATCAAATTGGTAGTCTGACGCAATTTAAATAACATCCCTGGGCCTTAAAACATCATTTTCCGTTCTTGATGATGACTATATTTTCCTTCAGCTCTGAAATTCCCTGTGCCCTAACTGTATTTTTGTGTCAAGTCATCTCTAATCTTGGCTTTGTCTAAATTTTTAAGCCAGCAAATGAATGAATGGGAGTGAACCAGAGGCAGCCAGCCAGGTTTCCCAAAGAAAGACCTGTTCCCTGTACCAAGATTTTTGCAGCAGCAATAACATCAAAATATCCTACATAAAACCAGCTTTTTAAATCAGCATGATGGAATTTCCTTTTAGATGTTAAGTCCGCCAAAGCATTAAAAATCTGTGCTAGTAAAAGTTGGCAAATGTATTATTATTTTATTGAACAGTAGAAGAGTCTAAATGTTATTTTATGGAAAACTTCATTTCCTGCCATGTGTTTTAACTTAGGACATGGCTAGTTGAGGTTTCAGTTGCAAAATCTTTTGATCCATTAAGTATGAGAGCAAGTACAAATGTTAAAACAGAATTTCTCCTTCATGTTTTGCTTATTCAGTAAAAGTAAAGAAGGCGTATAACAAGGGCCCTGATTACAGATCCTAAGTGTATGAAACCAGCTTCAGAATAAAATAGAGACGCAACCTTCAAAAAGATTTTGCTAATGTTTTTAATCCACATTCCTAGAAATCTTTATATTGTGTAGAGTATTTGTATTAATTAAACAAAGTGTTATGAGGGAGGCATGTCTTTAAAAACCATGAATTGTGTAAGGTGTTTTGTGTTGCCAGTTAGAGCAATTTTGCCCAGATTATTAGGACTAATAACAATAGTAAGCATATTACTTTTTATATTAATTCCAGTAGGCATAAAGCATCTGGGAACATTTTTGGTCATAGAAACTATCCAAAAGAAAATATGACTTTTTCAATAGAATGTATAACTTCTTTCCCTTCTTCGTTGAATTTCATATTTGGACGTTGGAAAGTGACTGGTAATTTCATTTCATGTAGTCTGACATTTGATTGTGAAGTATTCTCACATGTTTCAGCTGAAACTCTGTACCCGCCCCCACCCCCCGCCATGATTATGAATGTTGGTTTCCCTGCCACAAGGTGACTCTTTGGGATGTGTTTAAAGCTTATACATAGCTAGTTTTGTTAATGAATCTGACAGATGCCAGTTAAACTGTTATAAATGAAATAATTACTGCTTGGCTATGTTTTTACAGATTATCATATTGAAAGAAAATAATTAATGTTTTTAAAATAAACATTTCTTTTTTTTAAATGTAAAAAAAATGAGAATAATAACGTAATGGAGAGACCCCTGATGATTCTTACTACCTGTCTGTACTAAGATTTTTCAGATAGAGTGTGTGGCAAACAGAGGAAGCTTCCTCCTCTGAAGGAGTCCTTGCTTGCCCTGACCTCTCCCAGAGTTTCCAACCTGAATCTAGATTTTCTGTAGTGGTTTTTTCCCTTTTCTTTTTAAACAATAAAAGGTTCCTGAACTTCTGCTAACCTTTGTTCTGGAAACCAATTTTAAGTGACTGTAACTTAGAATTTTCATTCATTCTGCAAATATTTACTGAACCTTACTATGTGTTGGGCCCTGTGCTTGATCTAGGGAGTTGATACAGATGTAATGGCATGTATAATAATAAACGAATAAAGGAGAGCATATCATGTGCTAAGTAAATACTAAGAAATTAATTATAATTAATGCAATAAAATACATTATAATTGACACTTAATGAGAATTTACTATGGCCATAAGTGCTTTGCATATATTATCATTGAATCCTCCCAACAAGTCTCTGAGGAATAGGTGTTGTTATGCTCATTTTATAGCTGTGGGGGCTAGGTAATGTGCCCAGAGTCACTTAGCTGGTAAGTAAGTGGAGGAGCCAGGATTAAATCCTAAGCAGTCTAGCTACAGAGCCCATGCTAACAGCCATACTATGCTGCTACCTTTCATTTTGCTGCTTAATTGCTTAAGACGAGCAAATGGCATTAGATATCATGTCTGATGAAACAGCTTATGGGAGCCGAGAAGCTTGTTTCGGAGAGGGTGGGCGGAATTAGGATAGGTAGAAGGTCAGTAGTGGAATATCACCCCACTTGCTCTCAGGGAGAGGAGGAAGGGAGTATTGGCAAAAACACAGAGAAAGAGAGAGGCAGGGGACTTCGCAGGAGAGACAGAAAGGTAGAAAACTTGAGGAGACGCATTGAGATGGTGAGGGAGAGCACCAGCTCTCATGGGAATTTTCCAGTGGATTTTTAAGGATTGTCATCCACTGATAGTTTTATTAGTCCTAGTCCTGTGGGATAAAAGGTGCTGAATGAGCTAGCATTAGGGTGGGGGGTTCATTGACCTTGACAGGTTTCCAGGGCACCTTTAGGTGAAGTCGTGAAGGTCACACCATCAAGGAGAACAACTGTAGTCAGTCACCTGCTACTGATTGGATTTGCTGCCAGAGTGGAGTTGAACGGAAGCAGGAGGTTGAAGAGTCATGTGTTTTTTCCCGTTGTGAAGATGTTCCAGATTTAGGGAGGAAGAGAAACCCAAAGGCAGGAGAAACAAGGAATGAATGAAGTAGAGACGTTTTGAATTTGAGGGGTACTGAGGCATGGATGGCACTTAACTGAAGAGTGCCTGACTCAGACCTTTTTAGGATTTTCTAGAAATCAGATACATCATGCAGAATAGTGCTTCTCAAACTGCTTGGAGGGAAGGGCTGTTTTGTTGTTGTTTTAAGGTTGTGGACTGTTTATATTTTGTAAAATATAATAAAAAATTAAAACAGACATAAAGAGTACAAACCCAATTTGTTTTCTATTAGATTCAACAGATGAACAATTGTTCTGTGAAATCGCTAAAGAAAAAAAAACGTTTCTAAATGCTTACTTTTAATTTCTGAAATTAGGTTATCCTGGACTCCTTGCAGGCTGAGAACAAACATAGGCTGCTAGCTGCCGGGGGGCCTCGCTTTGCCTGCATAGTGCTGACAGTGAGCTTAGGCTCAAGGGCTCCAGTTCCCCCAACACTCCCCAGGGTGTCCAGTCCAGTCCAGGCACGTGCTAGACATGCATCAGAGAAATGCTTGTTAAACAGTTCCTTTAAGAGATGAGTTTTGTATGCAGAATAAAATTCAATTCGTGTGCTTTATCTTGTTTTGCAATTTCAAAAACCACATCTTTGTAGATTTCAAGAAACCTTAGTTACCAGAAAACCACAATTTGTTCCTCACATTGTGTACACACTCACCTCAGCCACAGTTCCTCTTTTGGCTCTAGGTCGTGTCAGCAGCTAAGGTGTGTGGAACTGCCTATGAGTCGCCGTCCGTGAAGAGGCTCCGCCTGCTTGTTGCTGATAAAGATTTTTCCTTTAAAGCTGGCCAGTGGTAAGTGGCTTTTCTGTTTCCTAAGTGTTGTGTGTGTTCAAGAAGGTGCAGCAGAAAGAAGAGGTTGTTTTATCTTCAGGAAGGGACTTCTGTGGCCAATAGTTCCTCCCATGGGGTAGGAATTCTAGACCGTATGTTCAAGGTGAGCCTCTTTTGGCATGGAGAATCTGATTTCTTTCCCAGCCTCCAAGCCCACCTCAGTTTTGAGCCCATGACCCTCTCTCAGTCATATTTAAAACTGCTGCCTTGAGTTTTCCCGAGTGAGATGAAGCAGCTAGTTCTGTCCATGGACCCGACAGCTCTGATAACAGCTCTGATAGTTAGCATTCTGCAGCAATGGTTGCTAATAGAATGCACTGCCATATGCTAATCTGCCTGAGTTATGTGTTGCTAGGGATTGATACTTTTTTAAAGATTAGTCTTCTTTATGTCGGATACAGAGTAGACACAGCAGTCTGCAAAAGAGAATAACTGGTTATATCACAGAGCCGACCACCCTCTTGACTGAATTCTTGCTTCACTCATACCTTGTCTGGGTTGAGTTTAAATATCTTGCTGAATTTATTATCAGGATTCCCCCATCAGGGCCAGACCACACCACACAGATCATGAGTCTGCCCCATTCCACTCTGAGGACTTCTCGGTATGCTGTCCTAAAGTTCCTGCGAGTGGCCTCACTGAGCTGCAATTTAAGTTGAACTGTAAATAAAGCAACTTGTATTTCCTTAGGAAAGGTGTGTTTGGGTGTATGTTTCCTTTATTTAAATAAAGCATTCATTTCTAAATGAGTTTCTGGCATGTCAATCTTGGTAGTGTTTCTTAGGAGTCACTTGACTAATTTTGGCAGTCCATCTGGAAATGTGGTTTTGTTAGAAGGAGGATGTGTGATAATAGCAAGTGTGATAATAGCAAGAGTTAGCAGTCTTGTGTTAATAGTTTGCCTTTGAATTTAGAACTAGAAAACAAGATGCTGATTGCAATAATTTGCGTTTGTGAAGCAATTTACTGCAATCTTTGCACATGTTCAGTGATACATATTAAATGCATTTGGGCTGTTGTAGGGGGGTGGGCAACATTTTTACCCTTCAAAAATAGTTTAGCAGTTATTACATTGAGAAATGGAAACTTTAATTGTAATGATCTGTTTTTCCATTTTTTCCCTCCGTGGAAGTGTTTGTATACTGTGTACATTGCTGTCTCTGAACCTTCAACTCTGAGTTGTGCCAAGACTCTGACCCATCTCCTGATTAGAAGAAGCCTGTGCATTGGTTTATAAAATGTTGCTACCGTGCTGTGTCTGCAGGTGTGTTAGCAGTCCCAAACTGCAGTTACCTGTTAAGAAAGATGTCTCATTCTCTAGTGATGTGAATAGAAATAGGATCTTGTTGTGATTCCAAAATAAAACTAATCAGGGTTGGAGTTACATATCCCCTATGAGGGAACGGATTTGGTCATTTCACTGACGTTAGGACTGGTTTTAGTCTGTGCCCGGCCCACTCCTGCTTTAGAGGGCAGACGTGCAGGTGGTCATCTCTAGCTGGTTATGGGTGACCCTTTCCCTGCCAGGTGTCCGTCAGCACTCACTCCTGGCACCTGGATCCTCCCCTTTTGAAAGATTGCACCCTTTTTACCAACTCACTGTATGGCTCTGCGGGCTGTGAGTTCTTTGGATATTTGACTGCATGGTTACAGAATGGCCACTTGCTTAGGTTAGTTGGGTCCGCTCCTTCGTTGCGGTTGCTGCGAAGGCTTGTGCTCTAGGCTCTCAGATCACCAGCTCGGTAGTTACCTGCATGTGGCGCTTTGGGGAAGATTGCAGGGATTAGGGAGAGAGGGAGTGTGGATGTGGCTGCTGTGCAGTTTGTGTGTTTGGGGTTATCGGGGTGGAGTGCTGCTGGAGATAAAGGACAGGGTAGCTGTTGGGCTCACCTTTGGGGTAGGAGATTGGGCATGATCCCACGCTTCTGGATTCTTGACCAGTGGCCTCCTCTAACACCTGCCAAACTGCGGGAGAGGCTCCAGACCTGCCTATAAATAAATAAAGGAATGCTCTAGAGCTTTGGGCACAGATCCCCAGGTAGACGCCTTCAACACAGAGCCAGATTGGCCTCTGGGGTTCTTCCCATGCTGCACTGTGTTCTTATTAGGCCCTCCAGAGGGGACTGTTTCCTGTACCAGGAAACCAGATCCAAGAACTCAGGCAGGCAAATCCAGAGAGAAAGGCCTAGGGGAAACCCCCTCAAATCCTTTCTCACTCCGGCGGGGCTCAACCTCTTGGGCTTCGCTCATCAGCGGGTCCACCACTTAGCACCAGCTCCCTGGTGAGTCCCGCTCTTGACCTTCTCAGAATTCTTCCTCTCTGGGGGTGGAAAGATCGGCACTACGTCTTGGGGCTGGAGTGTGCCAGCAGCAGTCCTCATGCAGTGTGTGAGTGCCCTGAGTGGCCAGATTGAGTGTTCCTTGTGGCATTCACTGCTGTGGCCAGCTCCATCCCCCGAGGGCGGCTATGTCACAGTGTCAAAGGCCTCGTGCTCTGGAGCCTGCTCTGCTCCCATGCGTGCTCTTCCACCTGCCAGCTCTGTGATGTGGCAGCTTCCTTCTTTCTCTGGGTTTCAGTTTCATGTTGTTCAAGAGGGAACAGTAATATTCCTGTGTCTTGGAATATGTCAGATGTTCAGCACAGTGCCTGATGTTTAACTTCGCTAGTTTTTGGTTTTTGTTATTGCCAGTGTTTCACTCAGTCATTTAGATCATTGGTGCTGGTGAGGCCCAGGGGACAGATGCCAGTTCTTATTTCCTTGGCCAGTTCCCCTGCAGTCAAGTTGTTGACTGGAAGAGTGCAGGCCAAGTAGGAGCGAGTGCCCGCACATCACTGCAATGACACTACCCAGGCCGCAGTGAGTACTCGCTCCACATGGGCTGTGCACAGCGCACCACCCGAGGGGAAACAAGGTCAAAGGGTTTTGTAGAGAAAAGTGTGTCTCTGACTTCATGTAAGGTAACATAATTTTTATGCTTGAAAGTGACTTTGGGCCCTACTAAGAGAAGGAAGATACTAAGAAGAAACAGATTAGAGGAGAAAGATTAGAGAAATCAAACTCTGCCCCTACCCTCTCGATGGGCCACTGCGTTGTAGACAGTATGCAGTCCGCACGGCTGTATTGGCAGCCCTGACTCACACGACCACGCACAAAAAGCACGGCATTCTTTGGCATCATTTTTCTGTGTCCGCCTCCCTTGCTTGTCTGGTGAGCGCTGTGTGTCTTAAGACTCCTCTGTGAAGTCTGTCTTAATTCTTTTACCACTGGTAGAGCTGACTACTTCCTCTGCTCTCTTCCCCCTACCTCCCCAAGCAAGTTTTGTCATAGTTTATTTAATCATATTTATTTGTTAATTTTCCCCCCAGTAGAGTGAGTTTATTGAGGGCAGGAACCAAGACGCATTTGCCTCTTTACCTCCAACAGTGACCACGGTGCCTGTACAGAGTAGGCAGGTGCTGGCTGCAGTGTTTGCACAAGGAGTGAGTGTGGAGCTCTGAGGACTGTAGCTGAGAACGAAAGTTTTGGGATCTCCTGGTAAAGCATTGTCATTTGGCCACGGTTTGTGCACCTGCTGTGTGCTGGGCTCTGGGGCTGCATCTGCGGACAGGACAGGGCTGCCAGGTGTGTCACTGTTAGATAGGGATACGTGTGCCTCACTACAGAACTAGGCTCTTCCTCTCAGTTCTTCATATACTCACTCATCTGGGTGCAGTAGGTGCCTCAACTCGTGACTCCAGGAGTGCTAATCCTGCAAAGGGCGTTTTTAAAGGATGTGTGTGTTTTTAAAACTTACTTCTTGCACAAATATTTTATTAAATATGTATTGTGCATATTTTCTTAAATCCATTCAGATGAGATTTTTATGTCATTTGAATTCTGTAGCATTTAATGGAGTCCTGTTTTCTGAAGGTAGCTTTCCAATGTTTCTAGAGAAGAGAAATTCTCTTTCACTCACCTGAGAAAATGGTCTGTATCAACGTCAAGCAGCAGAGGGTGCTATAGTTCAGGAGATAAAGCAGCAAAAGTAGCTCATTGATATATTTATTTTTTTAAACATGGACACAGTGGAGATGCTATATACCTCCTCTTTGCTAGATTATAGCAACTGGGTTAATAAATGTCAACTGTTTGCCTCTTTCAATTTGCATCTTGTCTGAAATGAAATGAAATAGAAATTAAAGTGTTTATGGAAAAGAGTCCAGTGAATATAGGCGAAAGTAGGCTAGGGACCTTTTCTGGAGTACTTCCAGTCCAAAACTGATTGTTAAAACTATAAAAAAATGACCAATATTTAAGGCAGATCAGAAGAGAACACCTTTAAGGTCATAGATCAAATCAGTAGAGAACATCGTGTGCTTTTCTTGTAAGCCTACTGGTAGGAAAACAGCTGGGGGAAATGATACTTTTGCTCTTTGATGGCTGAGAAACATCTAGATTGGATGTACAGGTTTCTTAGACATGGGGATGAGAATTTTTTCCCAGGTTCTAGTAAACCTCTCTTTCTTTGGCATGTAACTGGGTTTGTTGGATTTTCTAAAATCCTCACCAAAAAAGAGTTTTTGTGGCATAGGATTATCGAAGGCTTGAAATTCACAAGAGTCCTAACTATAGGAGTGTGGTTAGAAGAAAAAGGAAACACAAGACTTTTGGACCCTAGAAGGCCACATCAGCCAGTGAAAGAGTTTTTGTTGCCTTTTCTTTGGATGTACGTTTTAAAAACTTTTATTGAGATATACTTTACATATCATAAAATTCATCCATTTAAAGTGTTCAATTCAGTGGGTTTTAGTGTATTCACAGAATTGTGCAGCCATCAGCACAAATTTCAGAACATTCTCATCATCCTAAAAAGAACCGTGTAACTGATATCATTCACTGTCTATACTCTCGCCCCCTCAGGTAACCACTGTTCTGTGTTCTGTCTTTATGGATTTGCCTCTTCTGGATGGTTCATATCAGTGGAAGTTATATGATACATGATCTTTTTTGTGACTAGCTTCTTTCACTTAATGTAATTTCAGTGTTCATCTGTGTTGTGGCATGTGTCAGTACTTCATTCCATGGTGTGGACTACCACAGTTTGTTTATCCATTCGTCAGCTAATGGACATTTAGATTGTTTCCACTTTTAGGCTATTATCAATAATGCTGTTATGAACATTCATGCACATGTTTTTGAGTGGACATGTATTTTCATTTTTCTTGGGTACGTACCTGGGAGTGGAATTGTTGGTCATATGGTAACTGTTTAACATTTTCAGATGCTGCCGAACTGTTTTCTAAAATGGCTGTACCATTTTACATTCCCACCAGCAGTGGATAAAGGTTCCAGTTTCTCCAGATCCTGACTAACACTTGCTGTCATCTTGTTGATTATAGCCATCCATCCTAGTGAGTGTGAAATGATAGCTCATTTGTGGTTTGATTTGCATTTCCCCAGTAACTAATCATGTTGAGCATCTTCTCATGTGCTTATTAGCTATTTATATATCTTCTTTGGAGAAATATGTATTCAAATCTTCCTCCCATTTTTTATTTGGGTTGTTTGTCTTTTTATTACTGAGTTGGAAGAGTTCTTTATATATTCTGAATACAAGTTCCTTTTCAGATATATGATTTGAAAATATTTTCTCCTGTTCTGTGGGTTGTCTTTTAACTTTCTTGATAGTCTCATTTGTAGCACCTAGTTTTTAATTTTGATGAAGTCTGGTTTCTCCATTTTTTCTTTGACCCTGTGTTTTTGTGTCATATCTAAGAATCCATTGCCATGAAGATTTACTCCTGTGCAAATCTTCTTCTAAGAGTTTATACTTTTAGCTCCTACGTTTAAGTCTATGGTCCATTTTGAGTTAATTTTTGTATATGGTGTAAGGTAGGGATCCAACTTCATTCTTTTTGCGTGTGGATATTCAGTTGTCCCAGCACCATTTGTTGAAAAGACTATTCTTCTGCCATTGAATTGTATTGGTACCCTTGTTGAAAACCAGTTGACTTTAAATGTAAGGGTTTATTTCTGGACTCTTAATTCTTTTCCATTGATCTCTATGTCTGTGCTTCTGCCAGTACCACAGTGTCTTCATTACTGTACCTTTATAGTAAGTTTTGAAATCAGAAAGTGTGAGTCGTCCAAATTTGTTGTTCTCTTTTAATCTTGAATTTTCATATTAATTTTACAATCAACTTGTCAGTTGCTACAAAGAAACAGGTTGGGTTTTGATAGGTGTTGCATTGAGTCTGGAGACCAGTTTGGGGAATATTGCCATCTTAGCAATATTAAGTCTTCCAATCCATGAAGATGAGGTGCGTTTCCGTTTATTTAAATCTTCTTGAACTTTTTCAGTGTTTTGTAGTTTTCAATATATAAGTCTTATACTTCTTTTGTTAAATTTATTCCCAATTATTTTATTCTTTTTTATGCTATTATAAATGGAATTATTTTTCTTAATTTCACATTTAGATTGTTCAATGCTAGTGTATAGAAATAGTTGATTGTTGTATATTGATCTTATATCCTGCAACCTTATTTGAACTTGTTTAGTAGTTTTAATATCTTTACAGTAGATTCCTTAGGATTTCCTGTATGCAACATCGTATTATCTACAGCTTCTTCTTCTTCAATCTGGGTGCTTTTTATTTCATTTTCTTGCTTAATTGCCTTGGCTAGCCCCTCTAGGACAATGTTGAGTGAAAGTGATGGGAGCAGACACCTTGTCTTGTTTCTGTTCTTAGGGGGGAACCTTTCAGCCTTTCACCATTAAAGATGTTAGCTATGAGTATTTTGTAGATGCTCTTTATCACTTGAAGAAGTTCCCATTTGTTCCTAGTTTATTGAGTATTTTTATTGTGTAAGGGTGTCACATTTTGTCAAATGCCTTTTCTACATCTATTGAGATGATCATGTGGGTTTTGTCCTTTATACTACTAAATGGTATATTACATTGATTAATTTTCAGATGTTAAACCAACATTCTATTCCCAGGGTTTTTGCATCTGTATTCACAAGGGACATTGGTCTGTAGTTTTCTTGTGATATCTTTGTCTGGTTTTGGTATCAGAGTTATACTGGCCTCATAGAGTGAGTTGGGACATATTCTTTTCTGGTTTTTTTTGCAAGAGTTTGTGAAGGATTAGTATTCGTTCTTCTTTAAATGTTTGGTAGAATTCACCAGTGATGCCATCTGGACCTATGCTTTTCTTTGTGGGAAGTTTTAAAATTACTAATTCAATCCTTTTAGTTGTTATGGGTCTGTTCAGATTTTATTTTGTTTTATTTTTTTGCTGAGGAAGATTTGCCCTGAACTAATATCTGTTGCCAATCTTCCTCTTTTTGCTTGAGAAAGATTTGCCCTGAGCTAACATCTCTGCCAATCTTCCTCTATTTTGTTTGCGGGATGCTGCCACAGCATGGCTGCCAATGAGTAGTGTCCATCCTTGGGAACCGAACTCAGGCCACTGAAGCAGAACATGCTGAACTTAACCACTCAGCCATGGGGCCAGACCCCAGGTTTTATTTTTTCTTGAGACCAATTTGGTAGTTTATGTCTTTCTAGGAATGCATCCATTTCATGTAAGTTATCTAATTTTTGTCTCATAGCTCATAGAATTCCCTTCTAATCTTTTTTTATTTTTGTAACATTGGTAGTGATGGCCCCTCTTTTATTCTTGATTTTAGTAATTTTCGCTTTTCTCTTTTTTTCTTAGTCTAGCTAAAAGTTTGTCAACTTTATCTTGTTGCCCACTTTTAAAATTGCTTCAGCAATAATGATTTATTTACCTTGCCTTTTAGGGTCGATTTCTTTATCCCAGGAGTCTCTGTGGTTGGTGGTTTCTCAATATGCTCCAGCCCCAGACTGCTAGAACAAGAGAGAATGATAGATTTGGCAGTGAAATATACAAATCACCCTCCTGCCCTCTGGATTCACAATCAGGTGAGCAAACTGCCCATTTAAACTTGGAAATCTGAGCATCTCTGCCTCCCACAAAATTTGTGTTCAGCTCGCTTAATCTACGTAAGAAACCTAGGCCTGAGTGAAAGGGTACACGCTCACAAAAGAGCTCCCCCTACATCCAGAATTCAGACTCCAGGAAGGTCAAAGAAGCAGAATCTTTTTGATGCATTAAGGATGACTGAAAGATATTTGGGGACCTGGAAATATCCTCTAGGTTACCAGACAATATTCAGTTTATACCACTTTAGAAACAAAACATTTTACTTTATATGTAAATTTTTGAAAATTGGCTCTGTATGTCATGTAAATGGTAAATCTGTAAATCAGATTATTTTGTCCTAGCCATCCTAAATAAAGGAAATTAAACTATTCTTCTGTCATTATTTGTAGGGTTAACAATCTCTGAGCACATACTGCTGGTGCCCAGAGCTGAGCACTGCTGAATCCATGGTGCCATTGCCTCTCCATTTCAGTCTCTTGAGAATTCTTCCCACAGGGTTCTGAGAGAGAATCCATATTTGCTGCTAATAACTCATGCTTCCCCATAGGACTCAGCACAATCCCACGTGAAGGTTCCTGTTCGTTACCTACTAGAACTCTGCTAACAAAGAATGAGCTCAGAACAAATCAGTTATTTGTCGTCTTAGTTTTTGACCTTTGTCCCCTTGTTACTGCCATCCCCTTCACTTTTAGAGGTGCCTTCTATATTTACTAGTACCCCTATCCCATCCCCGGCGTTTTCTTATCCCCTTTACCAAAAAGGAATGTACCAGTACAAATATGATTTAACAAACAACATTCTCCCCTTATTTTCCTGGAAATGATGAAGAATCAACAAAGGCAAACAGAAAACAAAAACGCTAATAACTTTATTTTCAGCAGAACTTGGAAACACACTCCAGTATACTTTTCAGAGAACTGTTATGTTCACATAGGAACCTCAGGGGAATAAGTAGAGGAGGGAGGCCAACGACAGCAGATCTCATAGAGCACCAGCCAGATAGCACGGGACTGGGAATGGGGCGGAAACTTACAGCCTCTTGTGACTTTGTTAAATTAGCATTTGCTAAGTAGAGCCCCAGGGTGTTGGATGATAAGCCGGTTCACCAGAAGACCACATGAGAAATGGAATTAGAGAGGTTTATTATCACACATCCTGGAGGAAGTGCAGGGCATGCCTCAAGGTCCCACATGGGGAGATCGAGGCAGGGTGCAGGCAGAGAGAACAACAGGACCTGGGGCACATGCCTTTATTAGAGTCCGTGGGTAGAGTGCTTTGGGGTTCCCAGGCAAAGGCCAGATTGGTCAATTCAAACCAAAAAGAGTAGGGTTTTAGTAAGATCCATGGTGATGTTGTCTAAGGGGCACACAGGCGGAAGTCTCTGGGGGATAGGGGAGACTGTCGATTACAAGGGCCATTGGGGAAGTCATATGAGGAACTTACATTTACTTGTCACTCTGCAAGTGTGCTTGCCTGAAGAGCTAGTGTCAGTTTAAGGTCCCCACAGGCCACTTCACTGAACAAAATGGATGGCAAGGCAGCAATACCATGGAGTAGCTTATCCAAACTCTTGGCATAGCCCATGTCTGCAAAAGAGGGTGTGCAAACAAGGTTGAGTTAATTGCCACAGAATTCCCACCTGGATGCAGTTAGGTTCAGTTAGGAGACAGGGTACACAAAGAATCATTCAGACAAGCCATATTTGTAGGAAGCGATATGTCCTCATGGCTGAAGAGAGCTTTTGTGTTGTGAAAACCAGCTAGCTTAGGACATTCTCTTGGCCCATCACCCAGAATAGGACCTTCTTGCAAATAGTTGGTCCCCCCCCCGCAAAAAAAATCCCGATTCATCTCAATCTCATGAAAGAAATCAAAGAAGACATGAGTAATTGGAGAGACATAGTATGTTCATTGATTGGAAGACTCAACAGAGTAAAGAAGTTGGTTCTCCTTAAATTGATTTATAGATTTAACAACACCTATCAAAATCCCAGCAGGATTTTTTTTAGATACAGATAAACTGATTTTAAAATTTACATGGAAGGGCAAAAGAACTAGAATAGCTAAAACTGTTTTGAAAAAGAATAAAGTGAGAGGAATCACATTACTCAAATTTAAGATTAAAATAAAGCTACAGTAATTAAAACAGTGTGGTATCGGTGAATAGATAGACACATAAATCAACAGAACAGAATAAAGAGTTCAGAAATACACTGACACACGTAGGCCCCTTTGATTTTTGATGAAGGTGCCAAAGAAATTCAATGGAGAAATGATAACCTTTTCAACAAATAGTGCTGGAACAATTGTACATCCATATGGAAAAAAAGAACCTAAATCTCATACTTTATGTTCAAAATTAACTCAAAATAGTTTGTATATCTGAGTATAAAACATGAAACTGTAAAAATTTTAGAAGAAAACATAGGAAATATTCTGAACTTGAGGGTAGGCATAGACATGACACCAAAAGCAAGATCCATAGAAGAAAAGCTTGATATGTAGGACTTAATCACAATTAAAAACTTTTTCTGTAATAGACACCATTAAAAAACAAGCTACAGACTAGGAGAAAGTGTTTGCAAATTAGATATCCAACTTGTATCTAGGACTTGTATCTAGAATATATAAAGAACTCTCAAAAGTCAGCAAAAAGAAAACAACAAACAGAATTTTAAAAGAGGCAAAGGATTGAACAGACATTTCACTAAAAAGGATATAAGGATGACAAATATGACAAATAAGCAATGAAAAGATGTTCAATATCATTAACCATTAAGGAAATTAAAACCATATATAGTGGGGTATCTCTACAGACCTTTTAGAATGACTAAAATTAAAAATACTGACAATACTAAGTGTGACCATATATGTAGAACTCTCTTATATTGCTAGCAGGAATGCAAAATGCTACATCCATTCTGGAAGACATTGGGCAGTTTCGTATGAAATTAGATATACACTTACCGCAAGACCCAGCAATACCAATCCTGGGTTTTTATCCTAGAGAAACGAAAGCTCTGTTCGTGTAAAAACCTATACACAAATGTTTACAGCAGTTCTATTCATAATTATCAAAAACCAGAAACAGACCAAATGCCCCTCAGCAGGCGAATGGATAAACAAACTGTGCTACATTCATACAGTGCACCACTGTTCCACAGTAAAACCAATGAACTGTGGAGGCACACAACAACTTGGGTGAATCTCAGAGGCATTATGTCAAATGAAAAAAGCCAGGCTCAAAGGTTACGTATTGTACAATCCCATTTATGTCACGTTCTGGAAGACAAAAATACAGTGATGGAAAACAGATCAGTGGTTGCCAGGGGTTAGGGGTGAGGAAGGGTATTAGCATACAGGGATAGTGCAAGAGAGTTTTTGGGGGGTGATGAAACTGTTCTATACTTTGATTTGGTGGTAGTTACACAGATCTATGTATGTGTTAAAATTCATAGAACTCTAATGCCAAAAGTAAAAAAAAGGTTTACTCTAAGATAAAGGTTAAAAAGATTTTTAAATTTCTAGGGACATAAAAAATATGTATTCTTACGGTTTGCATGTCAAGTTGTGTCTGTTCAGAATAACCCCCACTGCCCACCTTAGCGTTTCCATTGTAGGTGTATCCTCAGGTTTTTACCTTCCGACCTTCCGAGTCCTTCCTTTAGTGTGGCCTCAGCTGCCTCATTCCTTTTTAGATTCTCTTTAGATTTTACACCCATTACTGTCTCTAGGCTGCGTCCTAAGTCTCTAAAATATGCCGCTGGGGTTTGACCAGCAAGGTGTCCATGTGCCTCATGCTCAATGTCACAGTGAGCTTAGCCATCCCTGCTCCCAGTGCCATGAGCCCCCTCCATTTGTCAGCCTCCCACGTGACCTGACCTGGTCCTGGTCCACAGCCCCTGCTTGGTTTCATGCCTCATTGGCATTTCAGTGAGGGAACTTAGTCTTAGAGGCTGTAGAAGATCTCCAAGTGGCATTGCTTGAATGCACATCCTAATTGTAGTGCCTGCTCAGCTCTGCCCGGCGGGAGTCGCAAACAGCCTTTATGGAGTCAGATTTTTCTTGGAACCATTCTGAGGTGGCTATTTTCCTCCTGAGGATTTGTCTTATTAAGTTATTAGAGTGGACAATGGGGGCACGTGAATGTCTGGGTGGCAGCAGGCTGCTCTGTTGGGACATGGGATAAAGTGCCGTAAACGTCTTCCTTTATTTTATCTGCTTTGGCTCAAGCTCCTGGCAGGGTAAAGGTTGCTAGACAGCTATTGTGTGCTGGGCTCCAGTTGCTGTGGAAAAGTTGTTTATTTCACAAGTAGAAAATCTATACCCAAATTAGATACATTGCTGTGTAATTGAAGGTAATGCCCTTTACTCACTTCCGTATTATACTGCGTGTACTGTGAGTCTCGTGCTCATGCCACCCTGGCAGTTTTTATTGATCAACAAAAGACAAAGATGGCTTTTGATTCTTTCCAGATGCTAGCAAATTAGAAGATAGGCCCACTGAAGATTATTTTGTCACTAAGGAGACGACAGGCTTCTTGAGTGTTATCTTTCCCTGGGGCACATTTTCTTGCCAACTTCAGGGTTGAAAATACTCTGGTTTCTAAAAACAATAACCTAAAGACTTTGTTGTCATTATTAAGCATGCTGAAGATGACCACTGGAGAAAATTCTCTCTCTCTGATTTCTTAGTCTCTTTTATTCTTAGATTCTTAGAGATAAAGAGCGAAGTATAGAGGCAAGCGGGGGTGGAGGGGGGAGCACAGAGATGAAGTCTGTTGTCATTGTTAGGAAGAGCCCCTCGGATCATAGATTCTGTCCATGGGACTTGGAAGGAAGGGGCATTTAAAGCACTTCGGTAGCCCGTGTAGCGAGTCCTAGATTGTAGTTACTCCTAACAGAATGCTCCCCTGCTGCTAATTTCTTTTGTCAAAAATGAAAACCCACTTACCATCCTTTATGTAAAAAATCTCCTACATATTTAAAACAGTTAAGTTTAAATAGGTTTTTTCCCCTTAGAGAAAGGATTTCCATTCATCTAACAGTCCTTTACCAAAAAGGACCTGCTTTGTGAATTCAAATAATTTTCCTTTTTTCTTAGGTTTTCTCTAAGATTAACTCTACTTTAAGCTGTGGAGTCCCAGATTAAATTGCTGTCAAAAAGTACTTGCTGCTTACCTGCCATGCAAGAGGCCAAGGTGTGAATGCCAAAGATTTGGTCTTCAGAAAGCACTTGATAACGTTCATACTTCTTAGGAGGGTGTTTATCTAGTTGATTTAGGTCAAGATTGTGTGATGGAATAATCCTGTGCTCTTAGGATAAATTTATTCCTAGGGTTTGTGTTTTAGTGACAGGGAAGAAGGAAGCTGGCAGCCCCAGCACTTTTCCTTCCGTGACCAAAGACCGAAATACCCTCTTATATGGAGTTTGATGCCACTAGAGACATCTGCCCCGCACTGTGTCATGTGATGCGCATCTCAGCTCTGTGAGGACGGGGGTGGTACCCATTTTTCAGATGCACAGCAGAGGCTCAGAGAAGTGAAGGGGCTTGCTGGATTTCAGAGGGGCTGTGATTAAAATTTAGTCTTCTCGCTCCTAGATCAGTGGGTTTTTCTCCAAACTAGGGGTTCTCAACCCTGTCAGATCCAATGCTCCCTTTCTAGAACTATCTTGAAATGAAATTCAAAGTTAATGAATTAATGCATAAAAATTAAAAAAAAAATAACAGTTTTCAAAGGAGAAATAAAGGAAAGTGATTCGTAATCAGAGACTGTGTATTTCAATATATAAGTAGTTGGGCATATCTAAGCTAGAAGATAGAATGAAGTAGATGGCTGTCTGCCAGCATAGAGTCACTGTGAACACGCTGTCTGCAAATGCAGATGGTACAGGTGGTCGTATGGTGACAGAACCATACACACATGTCACAAACTGGGATGTGGTTTTCCAGAACAGTGAATGTGCTTGGTGAAGTTCTGAACCCAACCCAGTACAGTCTACATGGCGGTTACATTCTGGAAAGTTGGGTCAGATCTATGCACAAAGTACTTTGAATTTTTTTCTAAAATGAGTTAGGGTCTGGTCTCAGATCATTGCAAACCAGTGTTCGTCCTACATGTACGTCCCATGGGTCACTCAGAGTCTGTGGGGGGCAGTCCCGTGCATTGCAGATAACAGTGTGCTGCTCAGCTGGCTGTTGGAGTCAAAAAAGCCCTGATTGGTAGCATTTGCTGATTTCTCTGCTGTTAGTACTCCTACAATGGCTGATTTCAAACTACTAGTAGAAACCGGCTCACAAAATGCCTGCAGATTTAACCATCAGCTTAGTAGCAGCCAGCCAGCTCCAGCACACCACTCTTGCTGTGCCCTCTAGATGCCACTTGGGTTCCCCAAATCACTATAAGAATAAAATAGGGTCACTGCAAGTTTCCAACGCCCCCTTCCCCTGCTGGGGCAGTATCGCCCCCATGGAGAACCAGTGCATTCAGCTCTGATGGTATTTCTGGTGTAATTGACCCCACCAAACAGTAGAGGCCCGACCTGGATGGGTGTACATGGTCCTCACCCCCTGCTGTGACGCCTCTGGCTGCCCGTTTTTGCTGCTCCAGGGAGAAGCGAACAGTCCTGAGCAGTGCTGCCGTGCTGGCCTCAGCCTGTGGAGCAGGTCTGCCACCAGGAGGAAGCCCCCAGTGCCTATGCTCCCCAGCCCTGAGGAGCCAGGGCAGCCACAGTGCAGTGACACTTGCCCCATCCTGCCTCTCTCAGCTCCATGGCTTTGGTCAGAACACAGGAGCACCACTCAGAAAAGGAAACTCCCACTTCACAGCTGTACCCTGAGTCCAGTGCCTCTTTCCACAACCCAGTTCATCATCTAAGAAGTTAACAAACGGAAAGATGGCTGAAGCGAGCCTTCTTTTCTCATACTGGAGTGGCTGTGCAGTATGGATCAGCAAGGTGGAGTAGCAAATGGCCTGTGTAATAGACAAGTGGAATCAATTCACAGGGCTCTGGGAAAATTGAGAGCAAGCTGTAAAACTGGTGCTACACACTGATAAAATTGCAGGAGGTAGATGTAGTCAGTTTCATTAAAGAACATTTGGTTTAAGACCTGTGCTACAAAGGACTAAAGGATCTTTTCTTTCCTGCCTTAGTGTACACTTGACTCTGAAGTGGCCGTGAGAGTGGGTGGAGAGTTCTTCTTTGACCCGCAGCCTGCAGACACCTCTAGAAACCTCGTGTTGATTGCAGGGGGCGTTGGAATTAACCCTCTGCTTTCCATCCTACGACACTCGGCAGATCTCCACAGAGCACAGGCAGACAAAGGAAGTGGCTATGCGATGGGAACAGTGAAACTCTTCTACAGTGCAAAAAATACCAGCGAACTCCTGTTTAAGGTAAGGGAGAAATGTGTGTTTCATAGCTTGCTGTAAGCAAACTTGTGTCATGGTATTCCTTGTCCATGGAACTTTCTTCTCTCAGTTCTGTCTTCTCTGCACCGGTTCAAACGAAAGGCTTGACAAGGCTTAATTGTGTCCAAATGAGAATTAACGAACACTCTTACCCCAGACAGTTAAAACGGCTCGTGTTGAGGAGGCTCCCAGGGGAGTGACAGGATAGGGCAGGTTTGGTGGGCTTGAATCCAGAGGTAGATGAACTGAAAAGTCACCAAGGCCCTGAGATTCCAAGTCAGGAGACCTGCAAGTGGGCTTGTGTGTCACAGGAGTAGGTGAGGCGTCCATAGTTTGGACCCAGCTGGGTAAATGAAACCCCCATCAGTCGCATCTGTTGAAATTAAGAACATTCAGGAAGGCTTTCACTCGGATTGCTTTGCAGCTGCAAGGATGTGAACAAAAGAACAGAAACAGTTAAAAGACACAACTGTGGTCAGTGAAACTGCTGCTTAATTGCCAATGCTTGAGAAAAAGGAAAAAGAAAAACTCCCGGGGCGTTAGTAATATGCTGGTTAGCATATTCAGATTTCAATTAAAGCCAAATAGCCCTCTGTACTCGGACGCTCTGGCCTGCTAGGCTGCAAACAATATCTCCCTAAGTAGAGCGCGAGTGACAGACGTGTACAGAATGGGAGTCGAGGTTCGGCGTCAGTGGTTGTGCACATCTGTTTTGATTTTTTAAGATTGTAGTGTGACCAAATATGTTTGACATTCCAGAAGAATATCCTCGATTTAGTAAATGAATTTCCTGAGAAGATTGCATGCAGTTTGCATGTTACAAAGCAGACTACACAAATCAGTGCAGAACTCAAGCCATACATCACGGGTGAGTCCCCTGAAGATGTTTTGACTATCTCCACACAGTTATTTGGCGGACACGCCAGCTGATTGAGTGTAGATGCCTTATTGCTGGGAGTTGCCGGCTGGGAATGTCACTACCTGGGGAATTGAGAGATGATTCATCATGGAGAAATAAAGAGAGATTTAGTTGGTTTTACTTATTATATACAGGTTTCCTACTCCCCACATTAAAAATTTATTTTCCACATTTTTGTGGAAATGATCTTTGCATCATCACTGTAGCATGCATACAAAGAATTTATATTCCAGCTTTGACTGAATGGATTCCATTTGCCATTAATGGCCATTTAAATTACTCGTGGTTTCCCCTGCTTGGAAGGATTTTTCACAACACAGTTTATTTACTTTGTTGAAGGCAGTTTTAAATCTCTACCAAAGATCAGTGAGCTGGCTGGCTGTGTCCGAAGAGTGCGTTATGCTGAGCTTCCCACTTTACTTGCCGTAGTTTAGGAAACCTGGAGATGTACCCTCTGCTCGGGTCTGGCCCCAGGAGCCAACAGGAGCCATCATGTGAATGACTCTAGACTCATTAAGCTTGAGTTACTGAAAATATACACTGTTGTGGTTAGTCCTTACTCATTTCAATACAAACATGTCTGGCTTAATTTGGTGTTTATCTGTTTTTTGGTAGAAGGAAGAATAACGGAGAAGGAGATAAGAGATCATATTTCAAAAGAGACTTTGTTCTATATTTGTGGCCCACCTCCGATGACAGACTTTTTCTCCAAGCAACTGGAAAACAGCCATGTTCCCAAAGAACACATTTGCTTTGAGAAGTGGTGGTAGGGAGCGGGCACAGACAGAAAGGAGAAAGCTGTGAGATCTGCTGAGACAGTAACAGATGTTGTGTTGTAGGATTTGTGGCAAGATGAACTTACCTCTGCTAAGGCTTATTTTTTATGGCTGTGAACTAAGTGACCAGCTGGAGAATAAAGAAGAGCCAGTGACAGACTTAAATGATAAACTTTTTGCAAAGACTTCATTGATTAAACTCTTTTTTACTATATTGACTTTCTTTTATTAATAACTATTTGATTTTCTCATGATGTACTTTGAATTGGTCAATATAGATTTTCTTTCCCCTTAGGGAGAAAAAGGACATATATTTACATTTAATCATATGAAAATGTGGTTTTTCCTGTGAAAAGTGGGCTATCGTTAAATTATTTGACAGGAACTATATATCTTACATTCAATAAACTGATAATTTAAACACATGCTTAATAATTTTATGTTGAAAATTCTTTATAGTCTAATGTCTTCGTTTACCTTACTATGGCCTACAGCCTTGTTTCTTTGGACCATCAAAGTTGCGTTTGGAAATAGAAAATTGTTAGGAAAACTGCCTTAGGGAATTGAATATCCAGCATATTTTCTTAATTTTACTGAACATCCTAGGTGCGTATACCCTGGCTAATTGTTAGTTTCTTCTTAGATGAAGCCTTCTGTGCTCTGTGTCTTGGCCGCCTGCCTTAACGCTACATGTGGGAGGTGGCTTCTTGTTTGGGACAAAGGCATTGGGGACTGCTGTGTCCATGTTGAATCTGCCTTCAATGGCTGGGCTGGCTGGCTGGTGAAACATGCTTAGGAGTGATTAGGGGGTACAGAACTGTTTCCAAATGCTGCTTCTCCTCCTTTTTATTTCATTCCTTTGCCAGGGTTGTTTCTGGCACCAGCAGCTCCTCAACACATACTTGTTGAATGACTGAAAGAAAGCACCTAACATTTAACTCCTTGTCAAGCCTGAGGTTAGGAGGCAGTCCCCAGGGTAGAGAGGATGGTGGAGCCTCATTCCAAGGCTGCTCTGATGAAACTGCTAGAAAGCAGACTGTAGTTCTTAGCTTTGTTTAGATTTTTAAAAATCTAAAAGAAATCCATGGGCTAAGGCCAGGCCATCCTTTCTGTGACAGGCAGGCTCGGGCCCAGGACTGCCTGCTTGCAGAACACTGTGAGGGTACAGGGGGTCTGGGAAGAAGGACAGATCAGTGCTGGGGACCCAGGAGCTCCAGCTGCGGAGATTCTGTTCTGGAGCTGACGAGAGAAGACAGCTTGTCCTTCTAATCTCTGTGGCTGCAGGCCTCACAGGGACTTTGAAGCTTAAATGCATAATTGGTTTGCAGGGCCTGCCAATGCTGGCATTGCCATTGTAGCCTCTGCTTGTTTTGAATTTTGTGAAGTTTAAAGCAGGAATTATTTGTCAACTATTCAGATCCCAGATTTGAATTCAGCAGGAGGAAAGGAGGGCCGGTGACCTGATGGGAAAATCAAATTCCATTCAAGGCAGTGATCATCAGGAGCGTTTTGGAGGTGTAGAGAGTGTGAGAAACTGAGTCTATGAGGAGCCCTGACTCAGCAGGTGGCCGAGGCTGGGCTTCAGGGCTGAGTACTCACAGGGCACAGGAGCATAGCACAGTGAGATTCAGGGATGTGGGAGCAGCAATCTCTTGTGCCAAGCTCCTTCTCTTGTGCCAGCTGGCAAAGGCAGCTGACAGGGGAAGAGACAGAAAGGTATGGAGAAAGTGCCAACCCTGGGCCTTTTGTGTTGGGAGTGGAGGTGCAGGGTGAGCATCTTCAGTGCCACATAGGATGGGAGCAAGGTGCTGCCCACTGCCTCTGTCCAACCAACACCACGGACTCCGTGACTGCTGTTGTCATAGAGCAAGGCCCACCTGTCCTGGGGATTCCAGCTCCGCCCACCACCCTGCCAGCGACTCACTGTCACCATCTGCACACTGTGGAGATGGGCCAGGTCATGACCTTTCCCTAGACTATAGCTCCTTCTGATTCTGTTGTTTCTGGTGCTGAGTGCTGAACAGTATTTCTGCTCTGCTGGCCCGGAATGTCCTGTTGCCCTCACCTACCAGGCCAGTCAAGATCTCTGGTACTCACATTGAGCTAACTCGGCCAAGGTGACTTGGAATTTATAGTGTGGTGGCTGAGAATGTAGTCTAGCGAGAGCCTTTGAGCCAGACAGCCTGAGTTCAAATCTCAGCCATGTCACTTACTAGGTAGATGACCTGAGTAAGTCACTTATGCCTCAGTTTGTAATTACACTTGCAACTGCATATAAAATAGAGATAATAATGCTACCTATGTCATAGGGCTGCTATGGGGATTAACTGGGATAATACATGCAAAGTGCTTGGCAGAGAACTGCCTGAGTGTGTTATTAATTTGCTGTTCCTTGTCCTATTCAGAAAGGATTTCAAGAGGCTGGATGGCTTAGGTTTAGTCTACTCACCTGTAACCATCATGCAGATAGGGCCTTGCGTTGTTCAGTGCTGTGCTTGGCATATAATAGATACTTAATAAATATTTCTTATGTGAGTAAAAGAGCCTGCCCTGAGCTAATGACTGCATTAAAGGAATTCTGAAGGATTTTTCTGGCCCTATCAGTTTGTGAAAAGATGTTTCTTCTTGTGACATGAGACCCTTTCACAGTCTACCCAAGAGACAGGTTAGGCTACTATATGAGCTTTCTCAAATTTTAAGTGTTAGTATGAGTACCACTGCTTGCCAGAAAACAGATCAATTACCAGGTCTTTCCCAAATAGTCCACCATTAAAGGGCCTTTCAGTGAGGCACAGAGCCCTTCCTCACCAACAGGGTGTCTGCAGGTGGACGTGGAGCTCTGAGATTAGGATGTTCCCTGGGACCCTGATCCTGGTCAGTAGCCCCTACTTAAAAAAAAAAAAAAGAAAAATTTCAAAGGTATGCCGAAGTAGAGAAGACAGTAAAATGAACTCCTGTGCATCCATTACCCAGTGTCCGTGATTATCAGCATTCTGCTGTTCATTTTTGTCTGCCCTCACCTTCGTTGTGTTTTGTTGTTGCTGGTGCATTTTGAGGCAAATCCTAGAAACTATGTCACATGACCTGTAAACTCTTCAATATATCTTAACAGACACATCACTGCAACATGACCACAGTGACATCACCATACTCAACGTGAGTAACAGTGATTCCGTAATAGCATCTGAGACCTTTCAGCATTGTTTCCCCCTCTGCCTCAGAGTCCGCACGTTGCATTCGGTTGATAGGTCTTCTAAGTTTCTTTTAATCTATGGCACCTTCTCCCTACTGCATAGACACATATATAGACACTTTTCTCCCCCATCATTCGTTGAAGAAACTGGGTCATTTGTCTTACAGACTTTCCTACATTTTGAACCCAGCTTACTTCCTCAAGGTGTCATTTAACATGATCCTCTATCCTCTGTATTTGATGTAAACTGGTAATCAGGTCTAGAGCTTACTTAGATTCAGATTCAAGATCTTTGTTTGCAAGACTACATCGTAAGTGGTCTTTTGTGCTTCCTATTTCATCACATGAGGAGGCATGAAATGTCTGATTGTCCCAGTTTTAACGTTGTTAAGCTTGATCAATGGGTTCAGCTTTCGTCAGCCTGATCAATCCAGTGTAAAGTTCTCTGTCAGCCTTTCGGCCAATTATCTTAGTAGCTGGTGATCATTGGCTATACCTACTATTTCACTAAGGATTAATTGTCCATTTCTATCATTTTTCCTGCATTTATTACCTGTGATTCTTCTGTAAAGAACTTTCCCTCATTGACTTAGCCCTAAAATGAGTCTGAGGAGGGAAGACAGGATCAATGCTTGATTCTTTCCCTTATTGTCTATTATGAGTTGGTGCCCTAGCCACCTCAGTGATGACTGGTGAGATTTTTTTAAAGTATCATTATGAACTCATGGCTTTTTATACATCTGGTGGTTTTCATCCATTGCAGTCAATTTTCCCACGTTCAGCTTGTTTCAGGTTGCTCCTGCTGTGTTAGTGGTCCACACTAAGTCACGGGGGTTGATAATGTTCTGGGCTCCTAGAGTTGCAAAAAGTGCTCTAATAAACAGGAAGGAGGAAAAGGAGATGGGTGTGGTGTCAGGAAGCCACATGAAGAAAATGTTTCAAGGAGGATGGACTGGTCACCTGTGTCGTTCTGCTAATAATGACAGGAAAGATGAGTTCTGATGAGCAGCCATCAATTTAGCATCTGGAAGGTCTTAGTGATCTTAATCAGATGGATGGTAGAGTGAGAACATTGGAGTGGGTTTAGAAACAGCTGGGAGGAAAGAAATTGTAATGAGTGAGTGTAGAAAATAGTTCCAAAGAATTTTACTGTAAAGGGGAGGAAAAAGATAGGATGGGCTTCATTTTTTTAACTCATTTTTTAAAATTGTCATTTTTTTAAACTTTTTATTTTGAAGTAATTGTAGATTTATAGAACAGTTTCAAAGGTAGTACAGGGTTCCCATATACCCTTTACCAGCTTCTCCAAATGTCAACATCTTACATAACCATGGTGTATTTATCAAAACTAAGAAATTAGCAGTACAGTTAAATTGGTACAGTACTATTAACTATACCACAATTAGTTTCTTTAGGAGGAAAGAAATAACAACCTGATTGTATGAAAAACCATGAAAGAGTCATTTAGTGGGACTTCAGTTGGGGAGGTGATAACTCTTTCTAGAGGATGATAAATTGGTTAACTTATTCATTGAGCATCTACTATTGCACTGTGCTAGAAATGAAAAGGAAAGTATAAGACAAAAATTATCTTGAGGAGCAAGTTAAATACTTTGGGAAACTATTTTTTTTGTGATTGAAATGGAAATGCTTTGGGGGAAAAATGATTTTTTTGCAACTATCACTGATTGAAAGAGAAGCTATGGAAGATGGCTGTCTGGGTGAGTCATTGGAGCGATGTTATCCTAAGGGTGGAGGAGCGGGAGGAGGTGGTGGAAAAGGTTGGGGAGAATTGTTATTACTGGACACATAGCTGCAAGTGTGTATACATGCAAAGATGTGAGTACCAACATACGCGTGCGTGCAGTGATTGTCAAACAGTATCCAATGTCACGTGCCTGACATTTCTGCCTGACCTTTTTTTTTCTTTATGAATGGAAAACAGCAATTTCCTTTATTCCTGGGCATTGCAGATGATCATATGCTGATAATTTAATCTGAGAGCTCTTATTTCATTTTATTTTAAATGAAACTCATAGAAGTATACTGTTCTTCTCTTAGAGAAGCAGTGATGTGTTGTTTTTAATATTACTCTTTCCTAATATGCACATAGGCAGCACGCGTGGTGATGACACATAAAGATACCCGCTAGCCCACCATCAAATCAAGACCTGCATTTTAAAATGTTTTGTGCTCAGGAGTCCAGACTTTCCTAGTAGTTGAGTGGCCATCTTGATTCAGTCTGTTCTGAGTTCTTAAAAACCCTGCGGGAGCCCATTAGCCAAACCTAATCTCTTCCATCTCATCCCATGCCCCATTTTGCTATGCTTGAGTCTACCAAGATTTTGTCCATTCTTTTGTTCTTTTTTAATTACCCGATAAATATGGTTGTATAAAAATCAAATAATATAAAAGTACCTACACTAAACTGCTGAAGTCCTCTGGTCCCCTGTCCCACTCCCCCACCTAGAATGAACTTCTGTGTAAAGAGCTTGCTAGACATTTTACGATGTGTTAACATGGAATACATCCATAGATATGTGTACTTGTGGATTTCATTCTTTTAACACAGTCCACATTATGGATATATACCATAATGTACTTAAACATATCTCTATGACACACATTTAGTCTGTTTCCAGTTTGGGGTTATTACAAACAATATTGCGGTAAACAAACTTGTTTGTATAATTTTTGTGCGTGTATTCTTGTACAATTGCCAGAAGTATCATTTCTGGATCAAAAGTTGACTGGTGGATTGCCAAATTACCCTGTAAAATGCCTTACCGATTTATATGCTAATAGAGTATGAAAGTACCCATTTCCCTACCTTCTGGCCAACACTAGATAGTCTAAATCTATAAACTTTTTCGTAGTCAGTTGGGTGAAGGATTTCTTTTTAATTAATTTCCTGATTGCTCCCTAGCATCTTTTCGTAAAGTGTTTTAGCCATTTCTCTTTTTTCTTTTGAGAATGGTGTGTGCACGTTATATCTGTTTTGATGTCTAATTGATTTGTAACTCTTTATAAAATTGAATGAATATAATCCTTTGTCTGTTATATGTATTGCAAGTATTTTTTTTCTCACTCTGTTACTTGTCCCTGAATTCTGTTTGTTATAACTTATACCAGGGTTTTAAATTTATATATAATCAAATGTCAGTCTTTTCCCTTGGCTTTTATAGATCTCTTTTCTTCTGGTACTTTTACAGGTTTTTAATCTGTTGGGAATTTGTTTTTGTGCTTGATAGGGGATAGGAATTGGACTTTTTCCATATGGCTCTCTAGTTGCTCAATACCACTTATCAGATATTCCCCACTTTCCCCAATGGTTTGAAATGCCTCCTTTATCAGATACTAAATTCTCACTTACAGAAAGATTTTTTTCCTAGACTCTCTATCTACTCTGTTCCCAAGGTCTATTTATTTGTTCCTGCTCTGATATCACACTGTTTTAATTACTCTAGCTTTTCACTATATTTTGTATTTTCTTTACCACTATTTTTTTTTTCATCTCCAGGTTATTTAAATACAAATAGATCTTCTTTGTAGCAATACAACTTCACTTTCACAAGTAAAGTTATAAAGGAAAAGTGATGGGAATAGCTCAGGTTAGTTAACCTGAGTTCACTGGTGCTGTAGATTTTGGTTGGAGACAGCAGTGCTTGGCATTTGGTGAGAATTTCGTTTTATCTCATTAAATTACTCCACGGCATTGATGTGAAGTAGGCCGGGTGAAGGATGCTGCCCCATTTTGCCAGTAAGGGAAATGAGACGGAGTGGTTAGATGGCTTGCCCAAGCCCACATGGCTTGGAGTGACGAAGCCAGACCTATGGGACTTGGTCGTCTCCACCTCTCAGAGGACTTCCCTGTCCACCTACTCAGCCTTGGGCTTGTTCCAAAATCCTCCCCACTACTAAAGGGTTGGGCTCTCCTCCATTTTTAGAAAGATCCAATTAACCAGACCACCTCATCACCAGAGCATTCCAGTTGGTGAGAACAAAAAACTTTTTAATCCAAATAGGACTCTCTGTTCTTTAGAGACTGTAGAAGCCTAGAAAGAAGAAACAAAAAATGAAACTAAGTTTGGGTGGCAGTGTGGTATGATGGAAAGAACTTGGTGCCAGGCATCAAGAGACCTAAATCTTCCCTATTCTGCAGCTTGCTTCCTGCATGACTCACTCCACCTCTGTAACCTGCTCTCCTTATCTGTCAAGTGGGTGGGACTACGCAACTTCAGATCCCTTTCAGCTTTCCCATTCTACAATTTCATGATGGAAAAAAGGGCCTTAGAGATCAAAGGAAGTTGAGGTTGGCCATTCTGATGAGAGATGGCTAAGGAGTGTCTTAACTGTCTTCAACTATTTGATGAATTGTTGCAATGACTGTTGTTTGCATCTCCAACATTGACAGAATAAGAAGAAATTGCCTTGGACTGAAGCAAGGGAAAAGCTTGGTTTGATGTAGAGGACTTTTGCATTGTCCTGCTGATTAAATTCTAGATTTGGGGCTCAAGAGAAATGGTGGAGTCACCATTAATAAGAAAGAAAACTGACAAGATTTGCCTGCTGGGGCTTCAGGTGGGCTGGACTGAGACAGGGGCTGAATTAATGGTTCCCCAGCTTCACGAAAAGGAAGAGTTGTAGACAGTTAGTAACTTAGGTATTTTGTGGATCCAGAAACTGGTGAGCTTGCTGGTTGTCCTTCATTCCAAGATGATTTTTTTGTTCTTTTCGTTGATGAATCAACAAGATAGGAGGTACCTAGGACTGAAGATTCACAAACAGAGATTCATTATGAGAAGTATTTGAATATCCACTCTGGTGAGTGAAATATATTTCTTACCAGCATTAAGCCTTTATATTATGTAGAGGCAGCAGAAAAATCCAGAGTCATACTGATCTTAATGACTAGTGAGAAACATATTTAAATACAGTGTAAGTTTTACTGCATTTATTATAGGGTGAAAACCTCTTCTTCACCAGTCAACCAACGTGGGATCCGTGTTCTTAAGTCATCTCTAGATTGATTGAAACCCTTTACCCATTTCCAAGACAGTCCCCCCAGTTGACAGCCATGGCTGTAATTGCTAGCATCACCATTAAGAGTCGTTTGGGCCCCTGAGACCCAAGACAGATGGTTCCAGTCTTACCCCTGGCATCTCCCCAACAAGCTGCCTGTTTCCTAACAACCGCCTCCCTCCAAAAATTAAAGACATATTCTTTGGGCCTTAAGGAAAGTATCAAGACTTATGTTTTAGTGACTTTGTAGAATAATGTTGAATTAGTCATTCAAATCCTGAGAACTAGTCCACGAGAGAGGCTCCGGAAAAGTTCTAAACAATGGCATTGTCCCTGGAGTCTGTACCTCTGAGGAGTGCCTTTGATAAGGACAGTGCTCATCGGTTCCTGGTATGGCTGGTAGCTTCAGTACCTCCCTCACTCTGCAATCGATTGCATAGTCTAGTCAGTTTTTGCTCCTGAGTTACTCTCAAATCTGTCCCCTTCTTTCTCCACTGAGGCACAAACCACCAGCATTCTCCCCTGGACTAGAGCACTGGCTTCCTACCTTGTCCCCTGCACCCTCTCTGGGTCCTCGGCACACCTTTCTCATTCAGCAGCCAGAGAGACCATTTAAAAATGCAAATCTGATCTTATTTCCCTCCTTAACGCGATCCCATTGCTCTTACCGCCATGGGGACCAGAGTCCCTGCGTGGTCCCCGCGGCTCTGCCGCAGCAGGCCCTGCCCCATCTCTAATGTTGCTGTTGTGCCCCCTCCCCGGCACACCCACACTCTGCAAACCTGCCTTATAGACTTCTTTCAGTCACTCGAACGAAAGCTGCTTTCTTCAGAGTCTGCCCTCGAATTCCTCCTTTTCAATTCTTGCTCCTCCTCATTACTGACACTTAGACAGCACTTACTGTGTCCAGCCATTCTCTAAGCGCTTGGCATATATTCATTTAGTTCTCACAACAACTATTATCCCCATTTTACAGATGAGACAACTGAGGCACGGAGGGGTTAAGTAACTTTCCCCAAGGCCCACATCTGGTAAGTGGCAGAGTCAGGATGCTGGCCAGGTGGTGTGGTTCCGGAGTCCGTGCTCTTAGCCCCCACACACACTGCCTCCCTCTGGACTGCTTACCTGACCACATCCCTCAGGTCTTGGCCTAAACTCTGACTTCCTCCGAGAAGCCTTCCCTAACCAGGTCACCTCTCCCTGTCCCATGCCTTCACGGCATCCTGCACTTCTCCACGGCACTTCTCACAGTTACTACTGGTGCTGCTCCTTGGTGTCTGTTGTAAGCTCCAGGGAGCTGGGATTGGGTCTGGCTCGTCCACTGCTGTCTTCCCAGCACCGAGCACAGTGGGGCCGGGATTAAAAGCTCTGTGTCTGCAGTGAGTCATCTGATCCCTCGAGCCCTCGTAAATGCACAGGTCTCCCACGCGGCCTGCTGCTCTGCTGGAGGGAAATGCCGCACCACACCGTCTGCAGCGGCTGGGGAAGCAAGCACCTGCCAGGCTCAGAGAGCCAGCTGCCTGTAGCCAGAGTTAGTTTCTTAGTCTGGCCACAGAAATGATCGTTATCAACAGGAACCTGTGGTGAACATCGCTTTTGCTTCCTCCTCTGGCAACAGCCACCTTGCACTCCCAGCCAAAGGCTCTTTGGGTCTTGTCCTTAGAGCTAGAGTTCACGTGCTTCCCTGTTCCAAACTCGGAGCCAGGTACAGGAAGCCCAGCCTCTCCTGGGAAGCTGCCTCGGTCGTTTGGGCAGGTCACTGAGCGGGCAGAGTGCTAATGGCCAGGGCCCACCCTGCACGGCTCACACAGCAGCTCCCAGCACTTCCGGGAGAGCTGCTGGCAACCAGAGCTGCTGAGACTCCTGGGGAGGTGGTGCTGGGCTCCCTCCAGGCTGTCTTGCACACCCTGGTCCTGCTTTCCCCTTCGCCCCTCACCAGTCCTTTCACAACTTCTAGTCCCAACTGCTGCCCATGGCCTGCTCCGGGCCGTGAGCCCTGGCAGGACAGAGCCAGACTGTGCTGCTCCCTGCAGTCCCTGTGGCCAGCCCAGCCCAGGTTTCGGGTCAACATATTCCTACTAATAAGCACAGCTACATCTGAGAGCTGCTTCTGAAAGATGTTTTGTGGTTTAGAATAGGCCATAATTATTATGTTTAGATTAGAGTATTGATAAAATGTGCTTCATAAGAAAGGAATTAGACTGTCTCCTTCTGATGTTGTCATGAAGCTGGTCCCATCGCATAACATAACATGATCAATTTGGAGATTTGAAAAAGTCAGACAAGGATTGAACTGATGTTGACTGTTTTGTCACTTATAAACCACTAACAAAGATTTTATAAACATTATTACAGTATTTCTGTTAGTCAGGATGGGATATGCTCTGCCTCCGCAGCAGATGAACCTCCATCTCAGTGGCACATAGCAAAGGTTTATTTATCCCTCACGTCATGGTCCATCTTGAACTATGACAAGAGCGTTGGAGATGAAGAGAGGGCTGGGGTTGCACGGGCTCTTTTCAAAGGTGAGGCCCAGAAGTGGCTTACATCACATCTGCTCATGTCCCATGGGCCAGAACCCAGTCACATGGCCCCAAACTGCAAGAGGGCCTGGGAAGTTCAGGAGCCCCTGGGTATCGGTGAGCACGGACAGTCTCGGCTGCGTCTGTTACCTGCCAGCATTATGAAGAACAGCTACATAGAGAGCCCTCAGCACGGACCAAGCTCTAGCACATCTTATTAACGCTCACAAAAGTCCCAGGAGGCGGGTGTCCTTAGCCCCATTTCCCACATAAGGAGATTGATGCTTGGGGATGGAAGGAATTAACCTGAGGTTACACGTGTAGGTTCTGTGCAGTTAGCGTTCTAACCAGCTCTGTTCGATTCCAAAGCTTGGCTGGGCTTTTCCACTGAGCCCACGATGGAACAGTCTTCCCGCCTTACTAACAGAGGTATGCTCAGGCCCTCCCACGTCCACGCTTTGACCATGTGGCCATGTGCACTTGAGAGCAATTGCAGGGGAGGAGGACATTTCCTCTATCCAAAGTGGGTTCGTCTGGCAGGAGAACGAATTAAATTCACATGAGACAGAATAGCAGGAGAAAATTAAACAAAGCTTTATAACATGTATACATGGGAGAAGTCAGGCAAGCTGAGCAACTCGCCAAAATGGCTGAAACCACCACTTAAATATCTAAAGACAAAGGAGGATGTTGGGGGTGGAGGGGGAGTCGATCATGGGAGAGTACCACACAAGTACAGTAAACAAAATGCAGATTTAAGTCCTTGCCTTTGGCCTTGATTAAGAGTTTCTAGAGAGAAGGTCACCCCCTGTCTTCTTCCTGGTACAGAGAGGGAGGCACCTTTAGATAGAGATTTCCTTTACAATGTAAATGTCTCCTAACAAAGGGCAAGCAAGTTCTACTTTTCAGTTGCTTTCCTGTCTGCAAAGAAACCAGCCTCAAATAATCATGCCAAAGAGACATATCTTGGGGTGGCCAATTCCAGTCCCCACACAATACACCTGCATTTCTTTAAGCAGGTTTGATAAGAATCCCTCCCCCTCCCGGAGTGGCCTGTGCGTGATAGGAACCCCACCCACCCCCCTCTCCTGAACCTCCGGAGGTGCAGAGTGGGTCCTGAAGACACTTTCCTAGTGAGACTCAGAATTCAGCCACAGCTTCATGGGAACATCTCTTCTGTTCCTGGAAGATACTTTTTTTTCCCTCTAAAAACCTCCTTCCACAGGCAAATGACTGGGCTGAAGAACTAGCAGAACCTTCCACGGCGGTCTCTCTGTTCCCTCCCTGAGGCTGGCCTTGGCCTCCATGTCTCTGGTGCTTTGGACTCCTTAGAATACCCCTGGGCTGCACAGTGGTGGCAGCAGGGCCTATCGCAGTCACTTAGGTCCCCAGTGCAGTCACCTGTTCACCCCTGGGCACTCTCTGTTCTTTCCAGACCCTCCGTGATGGCTGCAGCCCCAAAGACTAACCGCCACAGGCACAAGCCTCCTCATGCCAACGCTACAAGTCCTGCAGCTCCTACTGGTCACGGGGCCTGGTCCGTGCCAACGATGGCCTTTTACCCATCGGCAATGACAGGAAAAGAACTTTCCTTCAGGAATCCGCCCACTGGAAATGCACATGCAGGATACTGGGACTGGGTTTTACGGGCTGTGTTATTTACCTTCTGTAAAAAGCATTTCAGTCCACAAGGAACAAGCTGTGGTTCTATTCATAGTGACCCTGTGGCCAGTGGGTCTCACCCTTGGCTGCACTTTAGAATCCTGGGAGTGGAGGGTGGGGTTACAAATGCCCACGCCCCAGAGCAACCACTCACATGCTCCGGGGTGGGACCCAGGCACCACAAATGTTCAAGTTCCCCCAGTGCCTCTAAGGTGCAGCCAATGTGGGAACTGCCTGCCGTGGATTGATTTTCTGCCAGACAGCAGCAGCGGTGTGAGGAAGTTGGGGGAAAAACAAGGCCTTCAGGAATTATTGGTCAGCCTGGCGCTAGGGCCAAACTCCCCGAGGAATTCAAATTAGCTACAGTCACCTGTAATTTTTTTCCACAACAAATTGAGCCAACATAAACGTCATTTAATTATTCAAAAACGTACCCAACACTGAATGACGCAAGGCTGTTCCCCTGAAGGTAAAATCGTATGCTTCTCAAAGCTGTGAAAGGTGAGCGTTGTTTTTCTCCTAGCTTGTGCTAACTAGCATATTTTTTAAAGGTCGTGATCCTCTAAGATATGGGGCTAAGAAATAATATTTTCATGAAATCAAAACTCTGTGTAGATATTCCTGAGTATAATTGTGAAAAATGTCATTTTCCCCCCACTATTCCTAGTTTACTAAGAGTTTTTATCATGAATGAATGGGTGTTGAATTTGTCAAACGCTTTTCTGCATCTATTAAGATAATTATGTGATTTTTAAAAAATTCATTTTATTGAGGTCACGTTGCTTTATAACATTATATAAATTTCAGCAGTACATGGTTATATTTCAGCCTCTGTAGAGACTGCATCATGTTTCCCACCAGATGTCTAGTTGCCACCTGTCACCATACACACGTACCGTTTACCCTTTTTGCCCTCCCTCCGTCCCCGTCCCCTTCCCCTCTGATAACCACCAACCTGTTCTCCGTATTTATGTGTTTATCTTCCACATACGAGTGAAGTCATATGGTAATTGTCTTTCTCTGTCTGACTTACTGCACTTAGAAAATGTAATATTTATTTACTTATTTTTGAGGAAGATTAGCCCTGAGTTAACATCCTCCACCAATCCTCCTCTTTTTGCTGAGGAAGATTGGCCCTGATCTAACCTCTGTTGCCAATCTTCCTTTTTTTTCCCCTCACCAAAGCCCCAGTACATAGTTGTATATCCTAGTTGTAGGTCATTCCAGTTCTTCTATGTGGGATGCCACCACAGTGTGGCTTGATAAGCGGTGCGTAGGTCCACACCCAGGATCCAAACTGGTGAACCCCAGGCCGCCAAAGCAGAGTGCGCAAACTTAACGGCTACGCCACTGGGCCAGCCCCAAAAGACGTAATGTTTAACTAGTTGTCTTCTCTTTGAACAGAGCCTTTAAACTTTCCCAGTAAGCTTTGGGGGTAGGGTGGAGGAAGTTTGCTCAAAAATCAAGAGGAAAACGACTGTGCAATGTGGCTGTACAAGGGTTTTCCATTCTGCCCTATGAAAATATATTACATGTGTTTTTCATTTTAGCAAACTAGCAAACAGGGAAAAGATTTGCCTTGTTAATTAACTTACTTAAAAGCCTGGAAACATGCTTAGAAATGGATGCAGGCTTTTCATTTGTTTTAAAAAGGTATTTGTCTCCACCAACCCCGGCCATGGGAGGTAGCCGTGCCCTGAGTTCCCTGGTGGCTCCTGAACCCACATTCTGTCTTTGTGCAAATGACCAGAAAGCAGAGCGTGCTCAGCTGGCCCTGCTGTTTCCCACAGGAGCTTCATGTTCTTCCCCAAAATCGTCACGCTGCCAGGAGTTAGAAACTTCTGGAAAGCGAATGTGGGACATGGGGTCGAGTCCTCTGGACGTAGGAAAGGACTTTTCATTGCGACATGATAAATACTCAACACTCACAACGTACTGAACTCATCAACGATTTATTGCTTTAAGTAACTAAATGAGAAAGAGAAGAGACAGGCTGTTGTTTTGGTCAAGACACTCGGCATTCTCTCTCCAAGGTTTACCAGTGGCATCTACTTAAAGCCTTCACAATACTCTCCCGACAACATAAGCACATGACAGCAGACATAGGAAACAACCTGGCCAATGATACACCAGTTAAAATAGCACAGAACGGGCTCCCAACCAGTCGGGTTGCCCTGAAGTGACAGAAAGAACGCGTGTTCATATGATGTCCTGAATACAAAATCTTTAAAAAAAGTTTTTGGCATTAATACTAACACAGAATACTTTCTTGTACATTCTGCAAGAGCAGGGGCACAAACAGAATTACCTCTTCATTTCCAGAGGACCAGTCTTTATGGGAATACTTTGAGGAAAGCCAGGATGGGGCACCTCCCCTCCCCAACGTCATTTTCTTTGCAAAAGCAGCAGGGTCCGAGGAGTTTAGGTGGGGAAGGGCAGCTGTGGGGGCTCCAGGGGTCTTATAATCACCAAGTAGCTGCAGAAAGCAGCAGAGTGTGGGGATGAAGAACCAACAGCCTTGGTTTGTAGCCAGGGAGGCCCGTGGAATTATCCCAATGCTCCCTGGAGGCCCTGGGGGGTGGACACAGGCACTGGATGGTCCAGACCCTCCCACGGGTCTAGAAGCATTAACCTGCCCTCTTGCATTCTAACACTGGGGCATATGACACGTTTCAAATGGATGTGCAGAAACCAACACTGTCAGGGACCCGGCCCTCGGAGGGCGCAGGTGAGCTCACAAGGAGAGGTCAAGCCAAGCCAAAGGGTAACACACAACACCAGGGCAAACCAGCCCTTAACCTGGAGGCTGGCAGGGTTCCCCAGGTTTGCCACCTCACCAGGCTTCAGCGCCAACTGCTCGAGACTCAGTTGTCTTCTGCTGTAGCAGGCTCTGCAGCCACTTCCTCAGCACCTCCCTCCCTGGCATCCTCTCCAGGATCGGGACCAGACTGCCCACAGCAGCCCCCCTCCGGGGCCCTGCAGTGGCTGGCAGGACCGTTCTGCACCACCTCACCCCCCACACAGAGCCGGCTGTCAGGATGTGGCTCTTCTCCCGTGACCTCTTGGATGGGGACCTTCATCTCCTCGGGGGCCCCATCCTCCTGCTGCAGACCCAGCACACAGTTTCCCACGTCGTCAGCTTTGGAAAACTGGTCTTCTAAATTCTTCTCATTCTCTTCTGCTTGTCGCTTGTCTCTGGCGCTGAGCTTCCCTTTGGATTTCCTCATCTGCCTGGTGTGCATGTCTTCTCGGGAGAAACGCCACTGAAACTAGGAATCAGAGAGGACGGGGAGAGAGAAATGCAGTCTCTGTGAGCTGATTGTTGTCGGCAGTTAGACCCACGTCACTTCGCGGAGCAAGACACACAATTCCAGGACTCCTGGAACACGACCGACACCAAACCCGAATCACAGCCCAAACGCATCAGCCCCACCGCCAGGGCCTGCTCGCCGGGTTCCACGGTGTGATTTTAGACATGGATTTCAGGGCTTTGCAGGGGTGGAAGGGTATTTCTTCCCATTGGCCCCCTCCCAAAGTCTTGGGAAGGGGAGTCCTGGAATCCTGGTATCTGGAGGACCAGGATGGGAGAAGAGACGGGCCTGCCTTTCCTCAGTGCTGGGGTGCTAGCTACTCGCTTCCGCTCTGAGCCGGCTGTGGATGAGCAGGCACCGGACAGGCAGTGTCTCCCCGGATTACCTGAGTCAGAGGGGCACGGAGCATGGGGCTGCACTGCGCAGATGTGCCCGCAGGATGGTGGGGTCACAGCCCCGGAGCGGGACTGCTGTGGCTGAGAGGCCCACCACCTCCCCAAAGGCCCCACTCCTTCCTGGGGCAGCCTACAACCAAGGACTGCCCAACCAACAGCCCAGCCTGCTTGTGCCAACTCAGGAAACTCCAAAAGGCCGTCCCAGCTCCGGAGCCACCTGGAGGGTTGGTGAGGCCACTTCTGGGACTGCCTCACAGCCCAACCTCTCCCCCTGCCCACTCTGCACCCTTCTTTCCCTACCGGTGTCGTTCCCAAGTGCACTTCCCCGGAAAACCTCCTCCATCCAAATCGTCTCAGACGCTGCTTCCCAGGGAGCCCGACCCGCAACCCAGCATTTCCCATGGTACAGGGAAGTCCACAAAGGCTCAGAGAAGACCACGGTCGCGCAGTCAGCGACAGAACTGGGCTAGAAGTAGGTCATATCGACGCTGCGGAGTGAGACTGCCGGCGTGAAGAGTCCCAACGCCGCCACGGACCTCCTGTTCTCACCTCTACAACAGGGACAGGAACTCTAACTTAAATCAAGGTCAGCAACTTGATTCTCTGTAAAATCAAGGTTCGTAACTTTTTCTGTAAAAGTCAGATAAATATTTTAGGCTTTGTGGGCCATCTGGTCTCCGCTGCTCTACCGTTGTGGCACAAAAGCCATCACAGATGATGCCATGAAACGAGTGAGTGTGACCGTGTGCCAATAAAACTTTATCTACAAAAACGGGTGGTGGACTGGGTTTGGCGCAGGAGCTGCAGTCTGCCAAGTCCCGCCTTAGAGGGTATTATGTGCATTCAATGATGACATAGTCTAAGTGATGGGCGTAGCACTGTGCCTGGCACCTAAGTACCAGACGTGCTGTTACCGTTACTGACACCGGATCTAAGTTCCACAAGGTCAGGGATGCCGTCTGTCCTACTTACTCCTGTCTCCCTGGGATACGGCACAGAGTGGGCACTCAAAAACCATCTGTGGGATGAGTGAGTGGAAGGACGAGAGTGCCCAGCTGAGCCGGCTACACTGCATTTCAGGATGAAACAGTCCTGTAATTTCAGAGTCAAAACATAGCTCGGGTTTCAGTGAGGAGGCACTGGTGCATCCAGAAGACATCAGGTCTGGCTGATCTCCGAAAAGAGAAACTAATTTGAGGAAGAAAAGAGGGGAAAATATGTAAAGTCCTGCTGAGTCTGCTGACTACGTGAACTGCCCCAGAGGAAGAGAGTTTGAGAGTCTGTGCACCTGGAACAAATCTGGGCGAATGAGCTTGAGCAGACAGGGAAGCAGGAAGAAGGGTGTTAAAGAGAACACCTTGGAAGACTCAGAGAAATGGGTCGCTGTGTTTATAAAAGAGGAATGTGTTTTGAGGGCTAACAGCTCAGCAAGGACTGCAGCCTCCTCTTCCACACCCCAAACAGAAAGGGTCCCCCCAATCTTTCTGAGCAAGGCCCCGATGACTTCTGTCATCCTGGGGGGTCAGGATCCTCAGGATGGCCTCTACCTCAGAGGGGGGCCAGTCCACTCTGAGTGGGGCTTGTGTCCTCAGTGCTCACAGAGTCAGACGGCACAGAGCTGTGCAGTGTGCACCAGGGAAGATGGCAGCCACAAACTCTTCAGGGTGTGCCAGGACCGGTTGTGAAAGGCACAAAGAAAAAGAGAGAAACCCTCAGAGGAGAGATAGCTGGGTGGGCAAGGGCCAGAGTCGGGACCCCCAGCTGGAGGGAGTGGTCTCTCTGGGAAGAAGAGGATCGTGGCTCGAGACCCTGGGCAGGCGACTTCGCTGCCCTGCAGGTGCAGCTCAGTGACCTGCAGGATACACGGGGGTTTAGTTTAAATTCCCACCATAGTCATTTCCTTCTACTTTAGTCACACCACACTGGTTTCACCAAATATGGGCTTAAATCTTAGACATTCTGTGATTGAAAGAAAAATAAAGGAAGCCTTCAGTTCTGCCGACTTCTTGCTAAGCTGGAGAGGGGAGCCCAGGAATGCAGCGGCACCGTCGGTGGAAGACGATTTCTTAAGGCTTTACCACATCGGAAATAATTGAGTGCTTTGCTAGGAAAACCCAAAAATGTGCTATGTGAATTTTTTAAAATCTGCTACCTCTGCAGATTTCTCAGTAGTAGAGATCTGTTTCCTCAAAACATTTGCCTAAACACTCACAGCGTTCTGAGATTTCACAAACATGTGAGTCTCGGATTTAACATCTCGTGGACAAGACTGGTAACGGTGACCAATCCATCAAAGTAGAGAAGAAGGAGTGAGGGACATGCTGAGGTTAAGATTTAACATTTATCCTGCCTTCCTGCCTTCCTCCACCCTGCCCTCTCCGCAAATCCCTGAAGAAGTTGGGTGGACTCCTGTTTACGGATTCTCTTGTAGCACAGCTGACGGCCTTCCCTCTGGGGATACTCTGAGCTGCTTCCACACAAGCCACGAGTTCCAGCAATGGGATCCCTCTCCAGGGAGCTGGTGCCTCAGACCCCCGGCCCAAAGGTGCCCCCTTCAGCAGAGACTGCCAGGCAGGCATCTTGAGGCCCTGTAACCACCGGTTACAGGATGCTGACTTCCGACCTCAGCGCCACTGCTGCCGCCTCTGACGCCAACCCTCCACGGCTTGTGGGCACCTCGCGACCATGGAGCATAACTGCTGCCTCGTCATATGCAGCTACCGCTGCCTTTAAGTCCAGCCCAAATGGAGGAGCCTTTCTCTTTTTTTATCGATGTCCCCACCCCAAACAGTCAGAGCCTCTGTATTTTGCATGTTTTTAGAAAAAGGCCGGTTAAGCCTGCCTATTACAGTACTCTGAGAAGCAGTTAGGGAAACCATCAGAGAAGTTGGAGGAAGTTTTACTTTTGCCAAAAAAGTGATTGCTTCAGCTGAAAAGCCCTAAATGCTAAAACGTCAAAGCATCCTGGCATGGCGGCTAAGACCCCGGTTCAAATCCCGGTTCTGGCTCTCGTTAGCTGTGTGTCCTTGGGCAAGTAGTTATTAATCTCTCCTAGACTCAAAGTCCTCGTCTCTAAAACTGCAGTCCCTGCCCCCAAGCCGCGGTGTGCCTCTGGGGCCCACTCGCACTATAGTGATATGAACAGCGCCCTCTGCAGTTGGGCGGCACACAACTGTGACAATTCCACCTGCACCAGTTTCCCACCTCCACGCTTGTTATTTTCTAACGCAAACCCAGATCTTCCCTCAGGGAGGCTCTTGCTAAATAAACAACAGGACTTCCGTAGTTCCTCTGGATGCTGGCCATATCCAGCTTCCTGTAGAAGATCACATTTGTTGATCTCCTGGTACAATGCGCCAGGAGGACGCAGCCCGTGGAAGAGGCCTGTGGCAGGCATGCCAGCCACCTTCCCCAGGACCCTGCCCGGGCTGCTGGGCAGAGAGGATTTGGGCTGTCAGCCCTGAGCGGGGTGGGAACTATTGCAGCCAAGGTCTTCCGTCCTTCAGAGCCCTCATAGGAAGACCTGCCACCCCCAGGCCTTCTGGGACTGCACCGTTCTCTGTGTCCTCAGATGGGCTGTGGTGACATCATGGACTCCCTGTGCTGCCTGGGCCCCCGTCCCGCCACAGCTGTCTTGGGTACTGCAGCCAGGTCCCAAGGGCGCTCTGACTTCCGTCTTCCCTTTTCCTCCTCCTCTCCTTTGCGGGGCGTTCTTGTGAAGCAGGGAAGTAACAATGGCTCAAACTCGTGGTCTGTATAATCTAAAGCTAAGCGTTCCGAGTTTCAAAGGCAGACTGTAGGGTACTTGCCAAGGGAACAACAAGCACCTGGCCAGGTGCCTGTTGGGTGTCCCACACTGTGACTAGGGTTCCCATTTCCTTGAATCTCCAAAGCAGCACTCTCACTAGGCACTGCTAGCACCATTTTATAGATCAGCACATAGATGTGCAGAGAGGTTAAGTTACTTGACCAAAGTCACACAGCTAGAAAAGAGCAGAACTGGAATTCAAACACAGGTGTCTCTGGCTCCACATTACCCTTCCAGCCTCTCATTCTTGGTGAGTGAAAGGCTTGAGACTCTTGCCCTAGAGGGAAGGGAGGGGAGGAAGGAAGGGAGAGGCCACACACCTTTGCATGGCTCAGCACCTCATCAAGGTGCCTCAGCTTTCAGCAGTATGATCTAAGTTGTGTCTGCTAGGTCAGGTGCCTGACTCATTAGGCCAAGGGGTCAGCTAATGGAAATCCAGATTTAACTGCCATTAAAGATACTTTTTTTGGTTTATTAAAAACACATCCACACTGAAGGCTCCCTGACAGGCCCATTTAAAAAAGAAAATCAATGATGATAAAATGTGAATGGTGGTGCACAGGTGAGCCTGGGAAGGGCCCTAAACCATTCCACTAAGACACTGGCTCTCAGACTGGAGTGGGCATCAGGAGTAACTGGAAGGCGCCTCCTACCCACTCACTCCCCCAGGGCCCAGAGTTTCTGACTCAGAGACTTTGCACTTTTAACAAGCTCCCAGGTGAGGCTGACACTGCTGGCCCATGGACCACAGTCTGAGAACCACTGAGCTAAGAAAAACAGCCCCCACGCCTGCCCTCCCACAGCCGCCAGCTCTGCCCTCCATGGAAAGGCTTCCTCCAGCCCCCGGCCTTCCATCCTCACAGCTGCTGCCGTCCCCTCCCAGGCTTCTCTTCCTGCTAAAGCTGGGGACAGTCATGGTCTTTAACAAAAATTGCTCCAGATCCCAAGGCTCAAAAAGCTGACTTCTTAGAAAGCAAGAAGAGGAGCGGGGGGATGCGGCAGCCCCGGGACAGTGACAGCTTTACATGCACACAGTGAGGCAGGCGGTCCAGCCCGGAGCACACATTCCATGTTTTGAGTGGTCCCAGAGGGAGTCACTAAACTCATCAAACAAGCAGGGTGTCCGGGGCACCGGGTGTGCCTCGGTGCCTAAACCAAGAAAGAGTCCAACCAGCCGTCCGTGTCAGAAATACGGGCGGAAAGGAAAAAAACTGCTTCCCTTTACAGCGGTGTGGGTCCTGAGTCCACGTCAGCAGGGGCTAATGGATTTAATTCACACATTTTAAAAACTGTCCGTCATCTGCCTCCACTTCAACTGGTTTAGTCGGAAGGAGGACTTCTCTGGTGCCGTACAAATCACCTGCTCCCTTCGAAGGAGCTCGCTATTTGCTTTGAAAGCCACACTCACCTACGCACAGAGAAGTTTCCTTGAAAAGTCTTGATGGGAGAATTTTGTCCATTTTGCTGATTAACGAGGACTAATACACTATGTCCTTGGAGTGCCAATCCTGCGATCTCTTTACTTAAATGTCAGTGCTAGACTTAATACATAGGTCCTGGGCTCAGAATTTGGATTACTTGCTCATTGATTCAACAAATATTTGTTGAGTATCAACTAAAAGCCAGGTACTGGGCATACAACAGGTAGAAAAAAAGCTTTGCTCCAAGAGAGTTAATGTCTGATTCTACCGGTAGAGGATAAGCTGATGATCACAAAGAATTAGAGACCTAGAGGACAGTCCGAAAGAGAGGAACATGGTTCTTCCCAGCGTACCACTAAGGAGCCCGGCCGAGTCTGGCGGGAGAGAACCTGTCCTCAGAAAATACAAAGGAAGAGAGTGTCCTAGGCAGAGGGAACAGCCAAGGCCAATGCCCTGGGGCAGGGAGGGACTCAGAAGAGCATGAAGGCCAAAGGTGCTGAAGTGCGGAAAATGGGGCTGATCACACGGGGCTACGGCAAGGGATTCCATCTTTAAGAACAACAGGAAGCTTCAGACAGTGTTTTAAGCAGTGGGGTGACATGATTCAATTTGTTTTTTTAAAAGATCATGTTGGCTCTGAGTGGAGCCCATGTCTGAAGGGGACTTGTGCGCAGAGGATTAGAGTAGTCAAGGTGGGCGACAGGGAGAGGTGAAGGGGTTCCAGTTTCTAGGACCTAAAATAGACATGTCTTAGGACAGACTGAATACTGGGGGGCGGGGAATGGGGTGGACATGGTGATGCAAGGATGCCCTGTGCATGGGCGGGTGGGTGCCTCTGAGCCCATGGTAGGCCATGCCTCTAGGTGGGGGAGATGGGCCATGCCTCTAGGTGGGGGAGGCGGGCCATTACTCTAGGTGGGGGAGACGGGCCATGCCTCTAGGTGGGGGAGGCGGGCCATGCCTCTAGGTGGGGGAGACGGGCCATGCCTCTAGGTGGGGGAGGCGGGCCATTACTCTAGGTGTGGGGAGGCAGGCCATTCCTCTAGGTAGGAGGAGGTGGGTCAGGTGTGGGGGAGGGCCAAAGTCTTGAGTTGCTCTGAGATTGCTGAGTGGTGACAGCACAGGTGGAGCTGGGGTCCCTGGGGAGAAGTGAGGGCAGAAATGCAGATGTAAGAGTTATGGACACAGAGGTGGACAGTAAGCCTTTCTCACTCTGGTGATGAATGAGATTTTTCTTTTTTTTCAGGAAGATTAACCCTGAGCTAACATCTGCCACCAATCCTCCTCTTTTTGCTGAGGAAGATTGGCCCTGAGCTAACATCTATGCCAGTCTTCCTTTATTTTGTATGTGGGATGCTGCCACAGAGTGTCTTGATAAGCGGTGCTAGGTCCGTGCCCAGGATCTGAACTGGCAAACCCCAGGCCACGGAAGCGGAGTGAGCAAACTTAACCACTCCGCCAGCCGGCTGGCCCCAAATGGAGATTTTCTAAGGAGGAGGTAAGAGTGAGAAGAGAAATGGGGCTGGATCTGAACCCCGAGGAACCTGGTGGAAAACCAGGAGAGTGGTGGGACAGTGCCAAGAGGAAAAGGTGCTTCCAGAGGTGGGGAGTGGCTGACAGTGTCAGTGCTGCGGGGAGCCCACGCGCAGTGAGGACCAGATGGCGTCACTACCATGGTCATGGGGGTACACAGACCTCGGGGGAGCAGGATGCTGACCCAAGTCCCCTGAGGAGTGGATGGTGGGGACGATGAGATGGAGAGAAGACATCTGGCTGGAAAGTCCCCTCTTTGAGACTCCACCAGTGAGGTGACTTAGAGAATCTCGTGGAGAACAAGCGCTTGACACCCGCCAATGCTTGGAATGGGCAGGGCATAAGTAAGTACTTTAAAAGAGAAAGCAGTCAACCCATATTGGTACAGCTGATTAGGGTTGGAAATAACTCCCATCCTCTCTGGATTTTCCCTGAGGCAAGTAATTCTACCTTCTTCCAGCAGCTTTAAAACGCTGCCTCTAAAATGTCTCTGCCCGCTGGAGTTTCCACCGGCTTGTACCCCTCTGTGAGATGCATGGCCTTTACCAAAATCAAACCACGTGTCTCTCCTTCGGGATCTGCCAGCGCCAAAACCAGGAAGAGCCAGCAAGAAAAGGCAGCACCACCGCCCTCTCTTAAAGGCAGAAGCAGGGCTTCTTTTGGCATCTGATAGAGACCTCACGTGCGCTGTTGTTGAATGTCGCTCTGTGACTGCATGCTGTCCCTGTGGGCCTATGGCTAAGCTGTAACTGACGGCAGTCCAGGGCCAATCCATCTTCCAGCCGGTGGCTGACTGCTCCTGGTGGTTAATGGCGGATTTGGCAGTTGCCTTCTGGTCCTCTGCTGCTGTCACCTGTCACATTAGCATCTCAGAGCTTGGAGAGAGACCTTCCCCTGCACTCTGCCCCATCTGGCTTCAGGTTGCCATTTCCCTGGCGTTCCTCTCATGCATGGGCCCCCCCTGGATTTGTTGGCTGGCAAGGGGCTGCTCCAATCTGTTCACTTGCTGGCTGCTCCCGTCTGGGCTCTGTGTCCAAAGATGACGAGAAACCAAGAGTGGGGAGCGTGGGACGGTGCCAGCATGAGGAGAGGGGCAGGTCCAGAAGGTTCTGCCAGAGGGCGTGGCCTTGGCCATCAAAGGGGGAACGAGCTGGCTCCAGGTGACCTGACTCAGGCTTTGGCAGGTTCCCTCAACTCACTGGTTTCTTCCTGAGCAACTGGTGAACCCCCCCCAGGAAAAGCACCTGCCGGCTGCACAGCATGGGGTGTGAGGCTGCAGACACAAGAGTCATTGGACACAAGGAGGACCTGGGCTCCACTTCAGGAAACACGGGAACAGTTCTGAGAATGGCCAGTCTCTCAGTGGACTGTGTTTCCAGGACGGTTCATGTGACGTCCAGTGAGGGGAGAAAGTCCCCTGGTGGTCCCAGGACAGCCTGGCCTGAGGACTCACCGCCACAGGCTAAGGCTGGCCTCTGCCTACACCAGCTGCTGTCACTCAGAGGCCCGCGGGTCAGGGCCTGTCCAAAGGGGGTCCAGCAGGTTCTCTCTGCCAAGATCACCAAATTCTGATGTCCCTCGGGATCCTACGGGGCAGGCCACAGCTCCAGCCAGCTTGTGATGAGGTTAAGAAACAGAGAAGCTGGGCGCGAGCTCCAGCCACCGCACCCGTCAGGCTGAGCTGACTTACACCCCGTGTTTACCTAGTGGGAGCATCTGGCATGCTGGGTGTCTAGAAGACCCTCTCTCCTCCGCTCCCCTGGCCTGACCGGCAGGAGACTGGCAGACAGGCCTCCAGCGCCCTCACCTCTCCTATTTGGACAGCTGCAGGCGTGACCAGTTTGCCAAGGGGCTCAGGTGCTCCAAGGGCTCTGAAGGCCCTTGGAGGTGGGAGCAGGCGGCCCACCCAGCTGCTGTAGAAACTCCCCTTGAGGATGGTGTCCCCTAAGGAAAACCGAGGAATGCGGCCGGGGTCCCTTACCTTTGATTCCTTCTTCTTCATTTTCTGAGGTAGACACGGTCTCTGAAGAAAGACAATCTGCTTGGTGGACACATTCCCCTCCCTGTAACACACAGGGAGCTGAGAATGAGTTACGTTATACCTGGGGGAACCCCAAACCTCGCCCAGACGCTGCCAACCCTAACTTTGCAGGCTAACCACCCACAGAAAGGAAGGGCTGCCACCAGCAGTGAGAGGTCAGAAGTCAAGAAGCCCCCCTCCCACCCCAGGGCCCCCACCCTTGCTTCCAGGGGGCTACTCAGAGGCCCAACATAAGCTCTGTGGGCATCTTTGCAAAGTTAGCTTCGTAGCTGGAAAATTCTCTTCCCTTGATATGAAATAACAGCTAGCGTCTTCGCCAAATGATGACAAACTGGCTTCTTCAGTGAATCTCAAAGGGTGGGAGGCCTGTTCCCAGTCTGTCTTTGGTAATGAGGCCACGGAGGGGCCTGGTTGGCCCAGGACGGGTGCGTAGATGAGGACCTGGGTGATGAGCTCTGGCCATCAGCCGTCAGAGAACAGCGGGCAGAGGGCCTGGCTGTGCACAGGGTCCCAGCCACCTGCCTGATTCACCTTCACTGAGCAGCAGGGCCACATGGCCCCTGCAGGTGCACAGATGAAGGGCAGGCATCCAGGCAGGGACTGGCATTAACAAAGCGGGCGAGGGGGAGCTCAGGAGCACCACTCATATTTATGGCACAGTGGGTATACTTTCCTCCCAGAAAGGCAGGACCCTATGGAGCTGTCTTTAAAGATGATAGAAATATTGTTTTGTCCCCTGCCTCCACCCTTCTGATCACTTTCTTAAATCTCTATTTTGCAAATGTCTTCTCTGCCGAGGCAATGTGTCACTGCATGGAGTGTCAGAGGGATACGACTAACATTTCTTATTTGGTTCCCGGGCTGGGCTGGGTGACTTCACACGCAATGGCTCATTTAAGCCTCACCACAGGGCTCCAAGGACTGGGACCACCACTTTGACAGACAGGAAATGAAAGCTCTGTTAAGGAGCAGGCTTGAGATCACACAGCAAGGATTCAGGCTTGGATCTGCCTGGCTCCATGCACTCTCCACTCCACCCCGAGGGGTCACTTAAGGCACAGGAAGTGGAGGATTGGGGAGAATTATTTAGCAGGTGTGACTATCTCAGACAGAGGAGACAGAGACCTGTCTGCACCCTGTGGGTTTAGCTCAGAACTAGCTGGGGCTTCACGTTCAAATACATTCTCATCCTGATTCTTGTCCTCTGGAATGGATGGTGGGGAAGCGTTCTTCCATCTTATGGAAGGAAACTGACTCAAAGAACCTCATGACTTGGCCAAGGTGGACTGTTTGCAAGTGGCAGACTCAGGACTTGGGTTCAAGACTTCAGGCCACAAATCCAGGGTTCTTTCCACTTGGCTGCATCGCCTTTTGCCCAAAGAAGCCTTGGCAGAGAAACAATATGGCAGCTCCCAGTGGCCAAGGGTCTAAAGGGGACTGCAGACTGGCTCTTGCAGGTGCACGGACCCACCGTGCCCCAGTGTCAGGAGGGAGACATGTTGAGGGCCCAGACCTGCTTGCGGAGGGACCCAGGAAAGGCACTGATTGTCGCCATTATTCTCCAACCTCAGTCTGGGCTCTGGGGTTATACCTCCTTTTGTCCCCTCAGATCACCACCCTTGCCTCATGCTGTCCATCATCCTGCAACGGTGAGTATGCAGCCGGACTGGGGGAAGGTGGCACACTGAGGGCCATGAGGTGGGGCATCCCTGTAGGTCAGCAAAGAGGTGGCCTGGTGTAGGAGAAGGAATGCCTGACACTGCAGACTGAGGTTCTAGTCCCAGGGTCTGCCACATATTGGCTGTGTGGCCTCAGGTACATGATCAAGCCTCTCTGAGCCTCAGTTTCCTTATCTATAAAATGGGAATCATATCTATACTTACAATCCCACAGGAGAGTTAGCAGGACTAGTTTAGATAGCAAACCCAAAATACAGATGGAAGGCCTTTTAGGGTTGGTATGGCTGGGATAAGCCCATGGGCTCAAGGGATGGAGGGTAGAGCCGAGGATGGATAAATGAATGTGACATTATCAGGAGTACCACAAGCAAGGGCCAAAATCCAGGTCTTCACATCCCCTTTGTGGGGCTGCTGACCAGTGCCACGATCTTAGGCAAGTCCTTCAACCCCCCTGGCCACACTTTCCTCAGCTGTAAAATGGGTTAAATAAAAAAAGTCCCAGCTCATAGGATTTTTTGAGGACTCAATGGGATTTTTACATGCAACGTGCCTACCCCGTCCAGCACAGGGCACACAGTAGGTGCTGACTGTCTTTTGCATCTGAGAGCCCTGGGCCTCCTCAGCCCATGTGGCTTATCTTCGCCATGCTGGGCAGTAATGACTCACTGACCAAGGTTCCCCACGTGGGAAAAGGGGTGCAGGGAGTGCTCCTGGAGGGGTGGCTAAGAATCTGAAGTCCTGGCTCTGCCACTTCTCTGTTGGAGAGTTTATGTAACCACACCAGCCTCACAGCCTTGTCACAAAGATTAGATAAGTGATGTACATGAAGTGCTCATTGGGAACAGTGCCTAGCAGAGTAAGTGTTCAATAATAATAATAATAATGGCGGTTATTGTTACCTGGTCGTCTTGACAACAGGAGTTGGTAGCACACAGGTGAGCTGCCAGCCATAGGCCGCCAGAGAGTTCAGCAGGGGCACGTAGTCTGTCTGCACCTCGACGCCCTGGGGAGAAAGGCCACTGTGAGGGCTGCTGCTGCCTAAGCCGTCACCTGAGTGACTGGAGGGGATGCTCAATCTGCTTACTCAACAAAGCAGAAAGGGGCGGGCGCCCTGCAGCCTGGAGGCCCAGCTCCGCAAGGCTTCAAGAGTTCGGAACCCAACTGCCAGTACGGGATTTCTCTCTGGGCCCCCACTCAGTCTGTGCAGTGGGCAAGGATTTAGAGCCATAGGACTAATTCATCAGTTTTGTTTTCTTCTTGTCTGGATGAATAGCCTCTTGTGCATTTCACTGAAGAAGCACGATCACCGTGCCTCAAAGACGTATTTGGGCCATATGACAAGGCACGCTGCTCCAGGTGATTCTGGAGCGCGTCGTGGGGAGTTAGATTACATCTGACAGTTGATCAAGTCGTTTGCATCCAGCCACAGCAGCAACACACACACACATACACCCCATACACATACCATTTGTGTTACCGTCCTGCCATTAAGGGGTAAATGAACACTGCTGTGTTTTATTTCATATCATCGTGGGTAGGTAACACTGCCTTTCAATTTAACAACTCAGCCCTGCTCCCACAGGGAGCGAACCCTAACCTGAGGCCCCCGCACTGGGTTCCAGGTCACGCTTTCTCCCTGCAGCCGGCCTAATTTCTTACTCTGGGCTCCTCACTAACATTGAAAGCACAGCTCCCGCCCCCGCCTGTGTCCACTGGGCTCCCATCTCTGTGAGGAAGGCTTTGGAACATCTCAAACATGTGTCCAGATTCCTTCCAAAGGAGGCGGCCGTGCGGATTTGTTCAGCTGGTGTCTCGGAGCCATGGTGGGTGCAAAGATGAATGACAGCAGGTCCTGCCGCTGGAGCTCACAGTCCAGCAGAGGCAAGAGCACAAACATGCAAGAAACTGAAATACAAAATGGCCCAGTGGCAGGGCCACGAGGCTTCGAAGGTCAGCAGAAGAGGAAGGATGCTGGCCGTGGTCAAAGCAGGTGTCCTGGGGCTCAAGGCTGGGCAGAAATTGGACAGGCAGAGTTGGGGAAAGGGCATTCCAGAGGGATAACTCCAGCACGGACACATGGAAGACCACGCTGAGCCTGGAGCACCGAGGAGGGTGAGCTGAACTCAGGAGCAGCCTTGCTCAGAAGAGGACCATCGGTGGTGAGTGGCTGTCCTGCTGGAGGCCTTGTGGGAATAGAACCAGCTCATCTGGCTGCCCTGAGCTAGGGTGCTGGAAGAGAGACGAGGGAACAACCAGCCTGCCTCTTCAAATGACAAAGTTCCTGTCACTGAGCACTTGTCTCAGTGTGGCTACCATGTCGCCTGAACTGCTGGTGACTAATTTATCCTTCAGGAGCCTCAGTTTGCTCAGCTGTATAAAATAAGCCTTGGACGATTTCAGAGGTTCTCCAAGCATGGCCCCCGAGTCAGCAGCATCAGTATCACCCAGGAACTTGTTAGGAATGCAGATACTTGGGACCCCACCCCAGACCTGTGGAATCAGAAACTCTGGGGGTGGGGCCTGGGAATCTGTGTCTTAAAGAGCCTTCCTAGTAGTTCTGATGCAGCTCAGTGTCTGCAGTTCTGTAGCCAGAATCCATCAGCTGTTACCTCAAATCAAACCTTTACCATCACTCTCCAGGTGAGCAGAAAAAGTAGAGAGACTGTGAAAGGATCAGCTCTGTTAGGACACTGTGCAGCGGAGGGATGGAGGGGAGCCCGGGAGACGGAGGGAAGGAGGGAGGTTAATGAAGAGGGGAGCAGGAAGGGAAGGAGGAAAGGAGAGAGGGTACAAGTATAACCAATCTATGGGCGGGGGATAGGAGGGGACCCCATTCTGGCCCCATGCCTGAAGCCCCACTCAGGCCAGAGCTGGCAGCAGATGACCCAGGGACCCTGCTCTTTCTGCCCAGGCCCCTGGCCCCATGAAACCTCCCTTCCAGACCAGTACAGCCAGTATCCCTCATGCTGGGCATGCCCCTCACCACCTGTTGTGGCTGCTTTATCCTGAGAACCCCTGCCCCCATGCTTGCAGTCCTGGTTTCAAGAGAGGAGGGAAAATATGTTAAATCCACACTCTCCAGCTTGGCGAGGTTCTGATTACTTGGGCCTATCAAGAGTAACCTTCCCACTTTATCAAGAGCGGTGACAAACCCAGCACAATCAGACAGTAGCCATGGCAACCAGGACCAGCTTTGGGGCCTCACAAAGCCCTGAGTGGCAGAATGGAGTCCTTTTATTGGTGGCTGTGCCCCGGCCAGGATTTCTCCCCGGTCTCTTTCTCCACGGGCACCCTGAGCCGCAAGACAATGGACAACCCGCGGCAGCCTGACCTGCTGCTCAGACGGGCCTCGCACGGGCTGCCTCTATTTTGCTCTGTTTTATTTCGTTTTGTCACCATCTTAAAGAGAAAGACAGCGGGATTTTTCCCAAACAGTTTTTCCCCTCAGGGTAGAGTATGTCAGCCAGAGGGTGCAGAACCATAAAGACTAAAAGGAAAAGAGAAACACAACAACAAAACAGCCCTGCTTGAGAGAGCCGAGGGTTCCATCTCAAGTGTTAATATCTGGCCGTCACATGGTGGGTTGAAAAGTAAAACACAAATGGTAGGGGGTGAGATGCTACATGCTGCCAGACTCTCCCACTCCAACTATTTGGGCTGGTCTTGATTTAATTAATGTGGAGCGTGGTTTTCCATCAGCATCTATCAAAGCCGGTTTGTCTATTATCAATACAGTAAGAAGATGACATTTCTAAAATATGACATAAGCCCCATGCAGCCACTGGAACAGGCTTTCAAGTCCATTAGCTAAGAAAAGTGGTGGGAAATCTATGTGGATGGAAGGCTCTCTTTGATCTGCTTTTCTGCGACACTCCAATGAGAACAGAAAAGCACAAACAGCACTCCAAAGCCAGCCTGCTTATCACACAAAAAGACATTTCTTTCTGGGAGTAGGAGCAACAATTTTAATTAACTCTCCACTCACCTGCGTGGATATGTAATCTCCGATCACACCTGGAGTGTTAAAAAAATGGAGCATGTCCTGTGGTTTTTCAACGTGTATAAAAGGAATTCATTTGTATTTAAGGCTCTTCTTCCTTTGTTCCCTATAATTTCTCCAGTGGTCACAAATCGATGAAAGAAACAGGACATCCAGCACAACCTTCCCTTACCCCCCAAAAATGATGACAACAGAACGGAGAGCTCATGAAGAAATGCATTTGTCTTCTGATCATTTTTAAAGATCCTCCGCACAGGGCAATAATTAGGGGGGAACACACGGGTGCAGTGAGAAAGTCTGTAGCCTGAATGTCAGTTTGCTCTTCTCTTTTCTCCTGCTTTAGTTTATGGAAGCAATGTGGGAGAAAAGCAGTTTCAAAGAAAATACTTTGCTCCTTATACATGACTGTAAATGAAGAGAGCAATTCAATTTCCCGTGTCTGAAAAAGTGTGGGGGACCACTTCTGGGATGGTCTCTGTATCTGGAAAGTGACTGGGGACTATTTGCCTCTGTCCCTGACAGCCACAGGGCTGGGCCCTAGCTTTTCACTGAGAGGGCACGTACAGAGCCCGGCCATAAACACTTGTGGGTCTTGTGTAAAACTGTTACCCAAATACTACTGTGCAACGCTTATTGGCAAGGTACGTTTCTACTACTATTTCTTTACTCATCAATTTTAGATATCTTTTCATTTCCTACCATGGGAAATGAAGGCTCAGCACTCCCATACACATTTCTATCTTCTTTCTTAATGCCCCAAATGGTTATAATGTAATTTTAATTAATCAAGTCCGTGTTTGTGTTATTATAACTTTGTAAATATATCTCAATGCTGGGTCAAGTAATGCCCTATGACCATGCCTTCTTTTTTTATATAACCCTTTATTTTTCCTGGAGTTAATCATGACCTCAATTTTTTCTTTCCATCTGTCTGGTTGCACATGAACCCATCACTAGTTTATTCCACATGTTCCAGCACCTCTATTTTATGCCTATTTATAAATATCTCACGTGCCTAAATACACTAGTTCTATTTTTTTCTACTGAAGACATCATTTCTGGAGCTTTCTATACCCTTGCTCCCATCTGCTCTGGCTGCTTTCTGTAGGTTCTCCCTCCACTGCTGTCTATGGCTGGTGTTTTTTCTTTCTCAGTTTCTTCCTCATTTTGCTGGAGCACATCCTCTACTGATTTCCTAGGAACTGATGCCCCAGATGTCATTTGAATCCCTACATTCCTAAAAATGTCTTTGTCTTCACCCTTAACTAACAGTTTGGGTACAGAAATCTGGACTGAAATCTAACTGTCCATTAAAATTTTGAAACTATTGCTCCACTAGCTTCTAAATGTCAGCATTGCTATTGAGATATTTATTTGGATTACTAATACTTTGTGTAACCTATGGTGTTACTTTGGAAGGTTTTAGGATATTTTCCCCTATGCACTTCCAGAATTTCACAATGTGCCTTTGCATGGGTCTTTTTTTACTCAAAGGGCTGTATACTTGATGGCTTTGCAACCTGAGGATTCTTGTCCTTCAGTTCTGAAAAGTGTTCTGTTTTTTCCTTTGATTTTTCTTTTTTGCTGAGGAAGATTCACCCTGAGCTAACATCCATTGCCAATCTTCCTCTTTTTTTCTTTTTTTACATGACCTGATGCCACAGCATGGCCACTAACACACCAGTGGTGTAGGTCTGTGCCTGGGAACCAAACTCGGGCTGCCAAAGCAGGGTGTGCCGAACTTAACCACTAGGCCACCAGGGCAGGCCCTCTTTGATAATTTTTTTCTCCTCCATTTTCTGTCTTCTTTCTTTCTGGACTTCCTATTAGTCAAAGTGTAGGATTGATATTTTAATTTTATTACCTTCCCCAACCCCCATTTTCTCACTCCTTTTATTTCACCTTCTGAAAGATTTCCTTTACTTCGTTTTCCAGCCTTTTGATCATGTTCTAAAATTTCCTGCTGCCTTATTTTTAGGATCCGAAAGCTCTTTCTAATCTTTTGTTTCTTTTTTATAGCATCTTGTTTTTGTTTCATGGATACATATATTTTCTCTCTATATTTTAAGTGCTTTCTTCTGCCCCCTGCACTCTCTCTACACTTACTGGGGTGGAGGGGGCAGAGACGGGAGCCTGCGATCTTACCACACCATACAAGGACTTTAACCAACGCCCTGGTTTTCAGCTCTGCGGTTCACTTCCCACCATCCCGTGGTGATTTGTGCTTTGAAGACCAGAGCTTTTCTTGGATTCTGCAAGAGAAAATGGCTCCCTTCTACACCCAGGCTGCAGCTTTCTTCGCTTCACTAAATCGTAAATTAGCATTCTTCCATGCCCTCTCCATCTTCTAAAAATTTGATGAAATCAATCATCCTCTTCCAATCTTTTAGTTCTTGTATCTATCCATCCATCCATCCATCCATCCATCCATCTACAGTGAATTTCATTACACGTGGGAGTTAAGTTCTATACCAGGCCCAGACACTGAATTATTGAATACTGAGCCATTGTTTCTAGGAGAAACACAAGGTTAGGTTCCTGTGAGCCCCTGGTCATATTTTTGTCAACTAATGAGTACATAACCTTGTTTTATGTGTTTCTGTTTAAAGACACCTTGTTTAATACATATTGTTGATCATTAACATTGAACCTCATGGCCAGTAGCACTGTACTCACACCTGAACAAGGCTGACCTAACACACATATTGGCCCCATTAGGCACATCACAGCCTTCTTGTGCTTAGGAACGCTAAACAGCATGTCAGCATTACACGGCAAAAGGGACACTTGTCTACAGCATGGGAGCTGAAATGAGAAGGCAGAGTGTCGCCTTAGCTGGGAACAGGCACATGACTGTTCAAGTCCGCCACTCCACATATATCTGCAAGGGACTGTGAAAGCACCATGAGTATTGATTTGGGGGTTACAAATAAATTTTAGCAAGCAGGATTCGAAAATATGAAATCTGTGAATAATGAGGATTGACTTCCTATCTACCATTCCTCTCTAGTATCATTTCACTGGGATTTTTCAGAAGAGGAAAGAAATAGATGCCTATGTCCAAGTCCCCACATTTAACACAATTTTATTATTTTAATTTTTAAAGGGCCTTCTGGAAGCCCTTTCTAACTAACTTAGAATCCAGAAGCCATAAAGTATAAGTAATAAATCTGGTGACATAAAAACCCTTCTGCATGACAAAAGACAAGCAAAGTCAAAAGACAAATGACAAGATGGGAAAATATTTGTAGCTCATAATACAGACAACAAAGAGCTCCTAAAAATTGATGAGAAAAAATATCCAGTTATACCAATTCTAAAATGGACAAAGATAGGAAGAGAGTCACAGAAAAGGAAATTCAAATGGCCACTAAGGACAGGAAAAAATGCCCAAATCTCACAAATAAGAGAAATGAAAATTAAAACGACCCTGGGATATCATATTTTCACTTATCATCTTGGTAAAAACCCAAAAGTTTGACAACTACTTGGTTGACAAGGCTGTGGGGAAGCAAGCATTCTCCTGCATCGCTGGCAGGAGGGCAAACTGGTTCAACCTCATGGAGAACAATTTGACAGTATCTTTCAAAATTACAAATACATTTACCCTTTGACCCAACAATCCCATTTCTGGGAATTGAACCTATATATAAAAAATGACAAATGTCCAAAGTTATTTACTGGAGAACTGTTTGCAATAGTGAAACACTGGAGACCAGCCAAGTGTCCATCAACGTTGGGCTCTTATTAAATAAATTGTTTTATCCATACGATGGCTTGGGGGCCTGGGGAATGGCTGCTCCTGGGTCAAACCAGGGCATACAGGACAAGGAGGACAATGAGAGAGAATGAATGCCATTTTAGACATGCTGAGTTTTAGGAATGTGTGGCAAGGTCCGGGAGGCAGCTGGATGAAGTGGGGTCTGTGGTAGAAACAAGAATGCTCACCCATCCCAGCAAAAGGCGTCCATGTCCTAGCCCCTGGAGCCTATGAATATGTCGCCTTCCATGGTAAAAGGGATTTGGCAGACGTGATTAAGTGAAGGATCTTGAGATGGGGAGATTATCCAGGCAAGTGCAATGTAATCAAAAGGGTCCTCCGAAGAGAGAGGCAGGAGGAGGGGGAGAGTCAGAGAAGGAGGTGTGAGGACGGCAGTAGAGGTCAGAGTGACTGGCCAGGAGCAGGTTGGCCTCTAGAAGTTGCCAAGTCAAAGAACAGATTCTCCCCTAAAGTCTCCAGGAAGAATGCAGCTCTGCCACCGCCCTGATATTAATCCCTTAAACCCCATTTTGGACTTCTGGCCTCCAAAACTATGAGAGAATAAATTTGTGTTGTTTTAAGCCACCAAGTTTGTAGTAATTTGTTACAACAGGTATAACAAACTAATACACAGGCTAAAACCAAGGAAAGGTTAGAAGGAAGATTAAGACCCAGATGCATTGGCCAATGCAGGGTATGAAAGCTCAAGGAGGGGTGAGGCTGGCTGAGGACTGGATCTCCTGGTGAGAGACGGAAGCAAAAGATGAATAAAAAACACTAAACTGGGCGGAATCAGCTCTTGAACAGTCCAGGGTGGGAAAAATCTTAAGAAGAAAGATCCATACCATCTAATGTCTTGAGAGGGCATGCAACACAAAGCCTGCAAAACCACCTCTGGAGTGGACGGTGGGGTCTCGGGGGACCACGGCCAGGACATTTCAGGAGGGAAGTGTCAGACGGCAAGAGGGTGAGCAGTGGCTGGTGGTGAGGACGAGACATGGCGTGTAAACACGCCCTTAGGAAATCTGGGGTTTGCCTTGACTGTGCCAGGCTCAGCAGAGACCCTGGCCACCATGGCACATGGAGAAGATACGAGTCACGCGCTCACATGATGGAAGGTAGAGATGCAAAGGTGGGGCAGGAAGGGAATGCCAAGCTGGAAAGAAGGGACATTTCACCTCTATTTATCAAATGGAAAGTGGATGCTATAACACTGGGACAGTCTTGCAGAAAACTCAGCAAATCCTTCAGTATCCTAATGGGCAAGGCGATACCTGGTACCACTACTCATCATTATGAATCTCCACATTCAGGCAACTTGGCTCTGTGCTGGGCACCTGGGAAGGAAAGATGTGTGAGCCTCTTGTCTTGCCCCAGCCGATCCAGGTCTTGGGGGCAGGGAGGGGAGAGTAAGCATATGGTTCCCCAACCGGATGGAGGCCACCATGAGATGTGCTGGAGGGAAGGAGCGAGGAAGAAACAACTGGCCCCTCAGTTCTCTCTGGGGCAAGGGCAAAGCCCAGCAGCTGCAGCATCCCTGCTTTCCTGGTCTTCATCCTCCCCCCGGCCTCCAGCAGGACCATAGCCTCTGCCAGCCGGAGGGAGGGCTGAGGATGCTGGGCCCGCTGGAGATGTTGTTTTCCTCTTTGTTTTACTCACAATGCCCCAGAAAAACATTTTGCTGATATGTAATTAGGCCAACATAATAGAGTCTAAGAAAGCAGTCGCTCTCATTTTAGACAACTTTGGCTTTCATAACATTCAAAGAGAATACATTAAAAAAAGGGGGGAAAAAAAAGCTTAGTTCTCAGATGTGGAAAAGGGAGCAGATGAAAATACATGCCGTGTGTAGAGGCTCCCGTTCCAAGCCGCTTACCCACCCTGCTGGTTAATTCACATCTTTGCCTGATTTTCTCCACCACACAAGAAAGGCAACAGACTCCCTAGCCTTTTGGGAACCCAACAAAATAATAATTGTTACCGAGACACATTATTTGCAAAAGTGGCCTCAATTATTACCTCCCTGTATCCAGGCGTCTTTACAGCATAACTCTGCAGCTCCTCCCATAAAGAGACAGAGTCCATTTCTCCACCCTTTGAATCCAGGCTGGTCTTGTGTCTTGCTCTGACCCACAGAAGGTGGTAGACGTGACCTTAGGGGAGTTCTGAACCCTTGAGGGGCCTTGCTGCTTCCACTTGCTCTCGTGAAACCCTGCCTGTGCTAGGAGGACAAGCCCAGGCTAGCCTTTTGGCTGAGAGACGCATGGCCCAACCAACCAGCAGACGTGAGAGGTGCCACCTTGGACCAGCTAGCTGTCAGTGGACCCGTCGGTGACTGCAGACACACGAGCGAGCCCAGGTGAGTCAAGTCTAGGCCAGATCAGCAGAATCACCCAGCTGACCTGTCAACTCACCGGCAACAATAAAGCGTTGTTATTTTAATTCACTAAGTTTGAGGGGCTCTATTCCACAGCAGAAGCTGATATATTACTATTATTCTAGGAAGAGCCGAATGCCCAGGCAAATCTCTAGGAGGAAAATCGTAGTGAAAGTCACCTCATCCGATCTGAATGAAATACAATGTAATAGCTGTTACTGAACAGAGCTCAGTGTTGCTAATTTTTCACCACCCTCCAAGCTGGCACACCTAGCCCTCATTTCCTCCATACCAGACACACTGTGACCTGGCATCACTTCGGGAGCCCTGAAGTCTAATTTATGATACCCTACCGTGAGGCCCAGCACGGCCACCAGCCTACCCTGGGAGGGAGAGATAAAAACCCACACTGGGGAAGAATGTCCTAGCTCGAGACGCTGCCCTGGCTTCTCCGAAAGTACCATGCACGCCGAGCTGGCAGGAAAACCAAACCTGCATGCGCAAGATAACACCCTCCTGGATTCTAGGACAAGCGAGGTGGTTTGGTCCTAGTACATGCGGTTTCTCTGAAGTCACGTACACAGGAGCCAGAAAAGGGTTGTGGGGCGGAGGGACAGGATGGCATGCCATACACACTATCAGAGCTGTCTGCTGACATGCGCCTGCACTGGCAGAATGAGAACCTGGCCAGGTGCGTTATAATACAAGGGCTCCCAGATCACACTGGAGGTGAGGAGGCCAGATGTTTCGAGGTTAAGGGGGCGAGGGCTGGGGCCGACTCTGACCACTAGCAGAGACAGACGCTGTAGTTCTGAGCACAAACAGTTAAGCAGCTCAAAGCTGTTACATCCTGTGGGCTGCTCAGCGGGACCTCATACTGCGACAGCACGAGCCTTACATCCTCCAGAAGCTGACATTTTCCACACAGGCTGAAAGCATCAGGGGTGAGCCTGTCCTCTCCAGCAGACTTGGAAACAGCTTTGTTTGATAACAATTAAACAAGAAACATTCTCTCCATCCAGGGACTTGCCAAGTCCATCCCACTTGCTTTGATGAGCGAGAGGAAATTAGACTTTCTGGGAATACATAGGATTTCCCACTTTATTACTCACTTTAGACAATACGAGGTGGATGAAGGATCACACTTTAAACCTTTCTTTCTTGTTTTTCCATCTTATCTACTACCTAGAAAAGAGAGAATTTAAAAAGAGCTTTCCCACAGCATATAATTAAAAAGTATTTACTTTGGAGTAGAGTGGGGGAGGTCTGTCAGCAAACTCCCTAGAACTTAAAAGTTCGTCAAAGTCCTCACCTTCAACTATAGTAGATTCCTGACAGCACACCAATAATCATGAACGCTAACCCAGATGATGTCCCCGAACAAAGGTTGGTTCAAAATCATAATGGAGGAGGAAACGGAAGTCAAAGGGTTATTGCACCGTCACTGGGCAAGCTAGCAACAGACAAAGCCACACGACACTGGGCTGTCGTGGCATTAGGTTCACTCTGGAAAAAAAAGTGGGTGGAACTTGCAAAAAGGTGCAACGTTCAACAGAACTGATTTTCTCTCCCTGGCTTTCTCCACCTGGGAAATTCAAGGTGCCACATTCCCACTTCAGCCTACGGTCAATATTTTCTTCAGTCAATTCGTGGTGACCCAATTGTCAAGGTCTCGTTGCTATGGTTACCACAATTCTAACTCAACCCTCTGCTCATACTCCCCTCTCCCTGAAGCCAAATTATGTTACATTAAATCCCACAGTACATCCTCTGAGGACCCTGCTCCTGGTAAGTGGACTTCCAATAAGGCTTCTGAGGTGCTGGAAATCTCCAACAGGAATATCCAAGCTTCAGGACATGTCAGACTCCTGACTGTTGAGTACCCCTTCTATTCGCTGGCTTGCTACTGCTCCATGACAGCCTGAAGATAAATGCCCCAGAGCCTGTAACAGATGCACTCCTGGGTTTCCATCAACAAAGCGATACCCCATCTTCCACTTCAGCTGAAGAGCATGTTTAAGAATTCTGCCTCAAAGGGACCACTTGACTTATAAGCAATGGGTCAACCATGCACCCCCACTTATTAAAGCTGGAAGGGAGCAGGGTGGTCCTGCAGTCTAGCGGTTCCAGGATGGCTGGTTTTTTAACATGCAGATCTCTAATCTCCACCCCCAGACCTACTAACTCTGAATCTCCAGGGCTGGTGCCTGGAAATGGGTATTTTTAGGAAATCCCCAGGTGATTCTGAGGATCAGCAAGGTTTGTGAACCACTGCTCTAGCGCTGCCTGCCCAAAGCAGGAGGACCACCTGCATCACTCCAGAGGGATGGTGACTGGACATCTGAATCACACTGTCCCTGGGAGCTGACAGCCTTGGGCCCCAGCCACTTCCACTGCTGAATGGTTCTGCAAGAGCTCTCCAAAGGGACCTAGTTTTTCCCTTGCAATCAAGGAAAACAGACTCTAGCTCCTTTATCACAGGTTGGCCTCTCAAAGATACGGAGCCAGCTACCTGACTGCCCTTGTTTTTCCTTCCTCCAACATAAATATGCCCAATTGTTTTCAATCATTTCCAGGCATATCCTCCATCACTGTTCCTCTCTTCTGTCCACTCCATAATCTATCTGTGTTTCTCATTAAATATGGCAGTTGTGGTGGACATAAGACTCCAAGTCAGCTGGCACCAGACTGAAGAACAGAGAAATTAGTACCTCCCATGTGCGTTTTCATAAATACAGTCAGTTCTCTTTTATAAGCAGGAGTAACCTCATGTTGTTCGGTATTCTTTCAACTAATGTTTGTTGAAAACTTGTAACATGACAGGAATTAATTTGGATCCAGGGAACATGAATAGCAGGAATGGCGAGCCCCTGACTCAAGAAGTTTGCATAGAAATTTAAAAATTAAATAGTTCTAAAGTGACGTGGGATATGCTAAGTGCCACAAGGAAGGGAGAGAAATCCCACTGATGGTATCCAAGACGATTCCACAAAGAGTTGGGCCAGGAAGGGTAGGCATCTCAAAGGGGAAGACTTGGGGTGGAGAAGGCACTCAGCAGAGGGCAGGAGAGAACACAGACGGAGGGACAGAGCCAAACAGGGTGTGATCTGGAAAAGCCCCCTTTGTCATAGCCCAGGCATCTAGAGTGTTTGGAGGGGAGTAGTAGGTACACTGTTCATCCATGTTAAACTCTTTTTCATTAGAATTGCTGTCAAATCAGGTATTCTCCATTCAGCATTATAGATTTTTTTGAACTTAAATGCAATTGATTTTTTTTTTTTTGATCCTTAAATGCATCCCATTACATTTTATTGGGCTGGGTTTGATCCAACATTGATAAACCAATAGATAATGAGATCGGAAGGGGTTTAAGAAGTCAGGGAAACCTACTCAAAAACGAAGCTGGATTAGATAAGTAATTTTCAAGGTTTCTTGTTTCTTTTCCTTTTTTTTTTTAAAGTAGTGAATGCTTTCCACAAACATCAGTTGTAATCTAATTTAGAAACTCCACAGGTGAAAAGAGATAGATTCATAAAAAGCAGCCCTGGATGATGTTGGTGTGGGTAGGTTGTCCAGAATCTTCCCCTCTCTCTACTCTCAAACATGCCCTTGATCCTTTTCCCCCATGCCCAACTGGAATGTTTTTGTAGAGCCCAAGAGCATCCACGTTCTTTAGATCCTGATGGCCACCCAATATACTCCATGGCCTCCCAGCTTTGCGTCTCCACAGGTCCACCACCTTCTACATCTCTACATGAAAAAGATGTGAAATGGGATAAGGCACAGGGTGGTGTCATAGGGGCCATGAACCTCCCTCCCATTAAGGCATGTCCTTCTGAGTGTAGCCTCTCAACCAGCTAAGCTCCATCCATAGGCCCTTCTTTTTCATTTAGTTTTACTAAAATTCTTGGCCAAGTAAATTTCAAAAAGAACAAATTCCCAGGAGTGGCAACGAATGATTGCTTAACTACAAGAATGCTCTCCAACCCTCTATACTCATTGATTTAATAAGTTCTTCTTGGAGAATCATTTGCCCAGTCCTCACCTGTGGCTCCCAGACTGTCTATGAATTTAAAGTTCTTATAGGGGGCTACATAGAAATCACGAAAAAGAATGTGGGCAGCCTCTAGGAGCAAAGACCAGCCTCTGGCTGGCGGCCCGGAGGAAACAAGGACCTCAGTCCTACAACCGAAAGGAAGTGAATCTGGCCAACAACCTGAATGAGCTCAGGAGTAGATTCTTTCTCCAGTGCCTCCAATAAGGAACAAACCCGATTCCAGTCTTGCGAGACCCCGAGGAGAGGACCCAGTCAAGCCCACTTGGACTTCTGACATACAGAAACTATTAGATAATAAATTGTTTGTGCACATGTTTAAAGCTTTCATAGAATCATGGTCCACCCTGCTAATCTCAAACACATTGGGAAACCTAAAGATTGACCCCTTCTTACCACACTGAGGGGTGCCTCTTCCTTCTATTTCTGTGGCATGCACTGAATGTTTTAAAGCACACTATTTAAAAAAAAAATAAAAGCATTTGTCACAAGATTGTGAAAATGTGACAATTGCTCTCACCCTCCTTCCTCTGTGGCAAGGCTCTAAATTCCCGGTGCCCCATGGTCTTCAGCAGAACGCACACTTGCTTCTCCTCTGTCATCAGCTTTAAAAGGTTCCTGGTGATTTAGGGCCTTTCACCACCCCTCAGGAAGCTTGACAACAAGAGAAATTATTTATGGGTGTGGAAGGGGCAGGGGGTGGGCATCCATTTTTAATGACTGCTCTCCTTCTCTCCGGTTAAAGGCATCAATTCTTCCTGCTCGAATTTCCTCCATTCATCAGGTTTTCACAGTGCCTGACACACAGTAGGAACTCAATATTTATTTATTGAATGAACTTTTTAAAAGGTCTAACTTACTTGTATAACTAAATTTTGTACAGGAAGTAAAAAATGGGTGTCTGAGAGAACAGGAGAATTGAGTTTATGGAAGAAAAAAGTGCAGACAGAGAGTAAAAGTCAAATTCTTCCTTTCGTCATCCCACTGTCCGAGCTGCCACCAAGTCTAGTCGTTTTTAAAATACCTCGAAGAGCCCCCCTCTAGTCCCACTCAGCGGCAAACACTGTTGGCTGCCAGAGCCAACAGCCACTTGGTAGCCCAAGTTCCCCTTCTGAGCCGACACCCTCTCCAGTCCCAGCTAACCATGATCCTTGGCAGTGACGTGGGTCTGTGACCCAGCCCTGGCCTATGGGGCCCAGGGGAAACTCTGCTTGGGGGTTCCTAAGAAAGGTTTGACTTGTTAATAAAAAAGAGCACATGGCAGGAAACGCCACTGTTCTTCCCACTGTCATCAAGTTCACATCAGATGCTTGGAACTGCTGCAGCCACCCTGGGATTAGGATCATGAGATGAGACCTGGCAGACAAGCTAAGGACCAGAATGCAGAAAGGTGACAGCAGCTGGGGCCCTGATGATGTCCTTACACCATTGAAAAGCTGAGTCTGCAACCACCCCATCTTCCTCCAGACCTGCCAGGTAAGATGAGATGAAAAACTCCCTACTGCTTAAGCCACTTCTAGTTGGATATTCCATTGACAGAGGAAAGCATCCGAACTGACACCATGACCCCCGCCCTTACTCTCACCTTGGGACCTCTCTCCCAGGCTTCTGTTGGCCATTACCCCATTCCACTCCACCTCTCCAAACACACATCCCTTTAGGGCCAAGTGTCCGGACACACGGCTCTCGGATGAGATCCCCACTACGACCCTCTTCAACCTACTGCACACTCAGGCTCCTGCCTTGACCACAAATGCAGACATGCCTCAAGTACACACCACTGGGCTATAGCCAGGCTTGCTGTACCGGTTTCCTAGGGCTGCTGTAAAGAGGGACCACAAACTTGGTGGCTTACAATAAGAGAAATTTATTCTCTCACAGTTCTGGAGGCCAGAAGTCCAGCGCCTGTGTCACTGTGCCAAAAGCAAGATGTCGGCAGGGTCGCGCTCCCTGTGGAGGTTCTTGGGAGAGAATCTACTCCTTGCTTCTTCCAGCTCTGGGTGGCTGCTGGCAATCCTTAGCTGGTGACTGCATCCCTCCAATCTTCAAGGCCAGCGATCTCAAATCTCTCTCTACCCTGCCTTCACATCCCCTTCACATCTTCTCTCTGTGTGTCAAATCCCCCTCGGCCCCCTCTCATAGGGATATACGAGATGGTTTTAGGACCCACCCATACAGTCCAGGAGAATCTCCCACCTCAAGATCCTTGGCTTTAATCACATCTGCAAAAATCCTTTTTCCAAATAAGGTAACGTTTACAGGTTCCAGGGCTCAGAACCTGACAGCCCAGGAGGGCAGTGTTCAGCCTACAACACACGTGCCTGTGTGTCTACACCCACCGCTGCGTATCTCTGGGAGGAGCTGCCTCTGGGAAGGGAGAACCAGGGAATGGAGGCTAGAAGGAGGAGGAAGATTCACTTTTTAATATATATACTTTTAGACTGAAAGAATTTTGTTTGACATTATTATAAAACCCACAATAATTTTTACCTCAATTTGCAACATAATTCACATGGAATTTTTTTACGATATATTCTATCTTAGTTCAGGTTCCCCAGAAGCAGATCCTGACAGGAGGATTTGCCTGCAAGTGACTTATTAAGGCGGTTCTTCCAGTGAGGGAGTGACAGAAGCGGGACAAAAAGTCGAAGAAGCCAAGTAGGGTCTCAGGTTTACACACGTCTCCTGAACAGGGGCTCAGCCTCGCCCCACGGGAAACTCTGCAGGGTAAGTTGTACCCAGAAGTGTCCCGACCTGAGACACGGCAGCTGGGCTTTCACACACCCACCCTCCTCAGCCATGGACAAGGACTACCACGGGGCATCTACATACACAGGCACTCCCGACTGTCCTTGCCTGAGCCAAGCAGGCTCCTAGCTCAGGGGCAGGGTCAGCAAAGACGTACAGGGCGGGCTGCTGGGAGCGCAAGCACATTGGTAAAAAGAGATCCAAGGGCTCTAGAAGAACACCAACGTTATCCACTACGTGTTCTGATTGTGAAAAAAATTAATTCATGTGCTTTCTCTTCCGGTCTCCCTCTGTTCTTGCCACTTCCCACCAGCAGGAAGCCCCCTCCAGCTCCCTTGGCTCATCCACATCCTGACTGTTGACAGCCTGCTGAGGCCCACTGTGTCCACAGGCCTTGGTCAGCCTCTGCCTTCTCCCGGGGCACTTCCAGCCAGCAGGACACCGCGGCACTGAATGCCTTGCTACTTATTTCCCACCTGGATGCTCCTTGAAGGTGGGGGCTCAGCAAATGCCCCTCTGTGTTCCTGTCCTAGGGCAGCAAAGAGCAGGTCACTCTCTCTGACCCTCCAGGGTCTCCCAATTCCCTGAGAGTTCTCTGTTCAGTACCCACTGATCCCCTTCACTGTATTTTAACTCCTACATAACCTTCCATGAGCACCGGCCACCCCTGGGAAGTGGCAGGGCTGGTTTTGATGCCCTGGCCCCTCATCTCTGTGTCTTGCCACTGCTACAATACACATGACATTCCATGACCCCCAAGCCAAGCACCGCTGCCAAGGAGGCAGAAGGAAAATTCTGTCTGACAAAGATAAAAGAGGGACAGACAGCCACGCAGAGTTCCACCACGCCAGCACGGGGTCAAAGATTCAGAGCAGAAGTCAGGACTCAATGACCTGTTAGAAGTTTTTTTTGGTCACTGTTTTTAAACACAATCCCCATCATTTGGGGAAGAGGAGCGACTTGCTTGGGGAACACAGACCGTATAAATTAAGCTGTCCCCGCCAAGTTCCTGACAGCAAAGAGCACCAGAGGCCCCTTCAAGGGACAAGAAGAAAAAGGATTTCGAAAGTTCAGGAGAAAGTTCAGCATGGCCTGGTGGCCAGAAATGCTCGAAAGGAAGCTGGCTCCAGGTGGATGTGTCACTCTAGAATAAAAGCTGGAGGCAACTAAGGAAATCAGTGAGTCTGCAAAGATGGATGAGGGTGGGATGTACGAGGACAGGAGGGAGGTCCCTAACTCTACAGGGATGGTGACAAAAGTAAGGCAAACCCATAAAGAGGAGGAGGAAGGCTAAGTCTCAACTGAGATGAGGTGCATGTGACCACATCCATGTATACGCACAGGCACACCTTTTAAATTATGTTCAAAACAAGAAGGTGTACCAAAAAAGGATATGTTGAAGACAACAGAAAGTAGAATCACTCAGCTCCTAGTTTACTTTCTTTTCTACAAGGAGAAAATGAGTCTATCTAAAGCCTAAAAGAAAAAAGGATGTGGTAAAATGTAACTAGTGATCTTTTAAAAATTAATTTTACGCAAGTAAAATGAGTACTTCTCTCTATAAAAATGAAAATATTACAGACAAAGCTACCTCCCACCCTTCAATTCCAGGTCACACGTAACCACTGTTATCAGGTTGATGGGTGCCCTTCCAGGCCTTTTTCTGCATTTGCATATACTCACAGACAATACATCATATTGTCTTGTGAAGTTTTTTCACCATTAATGCATCACATTGTTTGTATCTGTACTAGTCAGGATTCCTGGAGAAACAGAACCAACAGGATGGATAGAGATAGAGACAGAGAAAGAGACACACAGATCTACCTATATCTATATATATATATACAAACATGTATATACAGAGAGAAAGATTAAGAAGAATTGGCTCAGGTGACTGTGGGGGCTGGCAAGGCCAAAGTCTGCAGGGCAGAGGGTCTCTTAAGGCCCTCAACTGATTCGATGAGGCCCACCCACATCATGGAGGATTAGTAATCTGCTTTACTCAAAGTCTACTGGTCTGAATGTTAATCACATCTAAAAAATACCTTTACCGCAACATCTAGATTGGTGTTTGACCAAACAAACAGGTACCATAGCCTAGCCAGGCTGACACATAAAACTAACCATCACAGCATCGTTCTGCAACTTAAGCTGTTTAACAACATTTCCTAGAGTTCCTTCCATGTCAGTTTATACGAATGACCACATCCATAAGAAGGATGCACCATCCTTTATTTAACCATTCTCCTACTGATGGACATGTACCTTGTTTCCTTTTTTCTATTACTAACAATGCTAAAATAATGTCCTTGTATATGACTTCTTTGTGAACAAATGCATTTGCTTCTCTAGAAGAGAAGGATATGAGGTATGGACTGGCTGAGTCATGGGTAGTCATGGATGGGCTTCTAAAATTTTTGAGAGAGGTTGGCAACCTGCCCTCCAAAGCAAATCTCAAAGTCTTAAGTGATGAATTTACAATGCATCAAGCCTAGATGAATGACATTGTAAGGACAAGGTGCTCAGGCGCACCGGTCAGCACACTAGCGTGTCACTATCAAAGGCGAGAGGGGACGCAAGGAATTTGAGCACAGTGAAAGTCCTGAGACAGCTGCTGGCATAGATCTAAGGTTATCCTGACGACCTCATCTGTGCTGTGATCTGCTCGGGGCTGGAAAAGGAGTGGAGTTACAGCCGGGACGGGTTTGTGTCTTCAGTCCTGGTCCTTTGACGGCAGTGATCACTCGTGGGAAAAGCTTCTGTATCACAGGAAAAAGGCAGAGAACTGCTGTCTTTGGCACTAAAGGCTATGATCTCAGAACCAAAATAATTATCTTGGAGAAACTGTGGCAATGAAGAAAAGTGCCAGATGGTTTAAAAAGAACAAATATTGGCTCCCTTGTCAGAGCAGAAGGTGGTAAATTCTAGATACCATAAAAAATTGATGTCACTCCCTGGCAAATCCTAGGCTGGATTGTAAAAGAGAGGGTTGGGGGCCTTTGGAAACAAACAGTTCATCTCCGGAAGCCTGCAGAAGTTCATGAAGAACAAGTGGGACCCAATGTGTTGGACACAGTCATGGGACAGGTAGGGTGGAATTATGCCCAGCGTGGATTTCAGTTACAGAAATGCGTCTTACCAAGGCTCTCACGATTCCTTCAGGGATAAGATGGTGACATGTTAGATGGAACAATGGGGCCATCTATAAGCTCTGTGGAGGCGTTTGGGGTAGCATTAGGGACCGGAGGAGCGATTCCCACAACATGCCAAAGGACATGTCCTCCATCCAGTCTGTTTCACACTGGAGAGGAAAAAGTCTACACAATACCCGTTAGAAATGCCTCATGGATGGACGTTTACCCCACTCACAATTGCCTTTAAATGTAGGCTGTGGGTTTCCAATGAGAAAAACATAATTATTTGCATTTGACTCAACTCTCCCTAGCCCAGCCCCCTCTGTGCTTTTACAAGATCAAGGCCATCGGGAGAGGATCTTTCTTATTGATGATACCAGGTGACCAATAAAAGAAAGTGGGGTTTACTTGCTATATGTCAAGTATTACCTTCACAACCTTTTAATATATTTGCTCTTTTAATTCTCATCAACTTTGACAGGTTGTTACCAGTGTCCCCATGTATACAACAGAAAATGGAAAACAAAGAGGGAGTGGGTCACTTTTCATATGCTCGGTTATTACTCAGCTGGGAATGAGAGCGCCAGGAGACACACCCAGGCCAGACTCGACAGTCTACATTCTCTTTCCAACAGACTGTACTGTCTGCGGAGCTGTGAAGAGCCAGATGCAGTTTTTGTGACTGTGTGTGTGTGTGTCTGTGTGTATGCACGTGCGTGTAGAGAAGGAAGCCAGCAAGATGTGGCTGAATTGGAACGGTACATTGGCACACAGAGATGAAGATAATAATATGCACAGGAGTAAAGGGGCAGAAAAGGGACAAGTCAGTCCCAACTGTGAGCAAAGAGAAAAAGCTGGTTAGAGATGTTTTGTGGTCAAAGCCCAGGAGTTCGTGGGCTGGCCTGGGAGGACAGTGGTTGCCAGAAAAGCAGGGTCAACCAGAAGCCAGAGGGACCTGCCCAGGGCTTGAACAGGAAAGACCTCCCCAGAGGCCAGAAGAATGGGGAAGAGAGGAAGCAGCTGGGTCTCAAGGGTGGAAGGTGAGGGAGCTGGACAAACACCCACACGCCTGGAGGGGCATGCCGAAGGGGGCTGTCTGTGGGTCGGAGTAGGGGTCTGACAGCCTCTTCAAAGAGCTGAGGCATGGGCAAACCAGCCCTGGACGGGACCCTGCTGGGCTGGGTAACAGCTATATACATGTGGTTCCTCTTAGGCAGGGATTCTCCAAGTGGGCTGAATACGACGCTCAGGGGAGAGCCTGGACATCTGTGTTTTAAAAAGGTCTCCACATGATTCTGACACAAGCTCAGTTCTGAGAAACACTGGTCTACCCTTGGGCTGAACCAAAAGGCCTTCAACCTAATTCAGGAAGCTTTCACCAGGTGCCCTGAAGAACAAAGATGAACATCACCAGCCCAAGAAACTCACAGTGAAGGGAGGAAAGAGGATAAATAAATAACAATGATTATAATAGGAGCCTGACAGGCTTACGCACAGAGAATTATGGGAACACAGAAGAAGGGTCTTTAACCCTGAGGGAGTCTGAAAGGCTTCCTGGAAGAGGTGACCTATGAGCTGACTCCAAGGCTGCCTATACCAGCTTTAAAGAGAAAGAGAAACCCATATACCAAGGGTACAGTCTGCCCAGAGGGGATCTTCCCTGCTTTTGCCCTTGAGAGATGGTAACCTCAGAGGCTGATGCTGCTAAAAGGGACAGAGGTCTATTTCTACTGTGGGAAATTCAGGGATGCTCCAAAGACACCAGAGAGAAGAGCAAGTCTGAAGACTTGGGTGGGGAAAATTGGTAAACAACATCAAAACCATTAATCCACTTGTCATCATTATCATGATAATTAAAAAAATCTGTTTCTGCTTACCTGCATGCCAGTCACACTGTATATCATAACGTGGAAATGGGATGAAATAGAGGCCCATCCAGTGGTGTGCTGGTAAATGTTTACAACTGGCTCAGGGGGAGGGGCAGGCGGGGGGGCGGTGAGGGAGGGGGACTTCATTTCTAGCGTTTGCCAATTTCAGTGGTGTAATACTTCCACTGTGGCCAGTTTCAAGCTACTGATCTGACTGACTCTGTCACTGAATATGGAGCTGGGAAGAGATGCACAGAATTGGCTTTGCAAGCTGGTGCACACCGCTGGGCTTTAAAACCCTACTTCATTCCAAGGAGTCCTAGGGAAAAGCCAAAGCATTCCTGAAGTGTGTGAGTGTATGTGTGTGTGCGTGCACAGCGGCAGAGGTGGGACACAGGATGACGACAGGACGACCCAAAATTAATATCACCAAATAGATTAACGCACAAAAATAAGAAGTCAAGAGGAAAAAAGTTCAACTACGTGATAAAGAAATAAACTTGACAAATAAACCTAATGGAAACCAATCTGCACGTCCAGGAAAAGGTTCTGAATAAATGGTCTAACTTCTTAACCTGATAAACCCTAAACTTCTTAACCCATAAAATTGACCTCTTTTCAAATTAAAAAGACAACAGTGTCCTTATTTTAGTTTGTAACCTTATCTCCTTCCCACAGACATTTCAGGTAGTGTGCATTCACTGTTACCCATCAAGGTCACAGTTAGTTTCCAAGGCTAAAGAAAGATAAATTATTGGGGTATTTTTTCCATCACCCCTTCATCAAATAACACACTACAGACATATGGTGAGACTGGCCCCAGTACTGTACTTTTAGACACTGCTTTGTAAAGCTGAGTGTGCATAAGGATTCCCCAGAGGGCCTATGAAAATACAGATCGCTGGGCCCCATCTCCAGAGTTTCTGATTCAGCAAGTCCAGGGTGGGTCCAAGATTCTGCATTTAAAACAACTTCTCACGTGATGCTGACGCTGCTGGTCTTGGGACCAGATTTTGAGCATGACTTTGGATCACTGCCATCAAGTCATCTTTCTTGAGGAAACCACAATGCCCTCCCTTAAATAGCCATTTTAACGTGCAGACAGCAAGAGATTTTACACACGTCCCCGTGGCTTGTCAATCGCTTCCACACATGCACCTGTTATTGGCGCAGCCACACATGGATTGCTATGAGGAGCCAAGTGTTACAGAGCAAACTGCGCGTTGAAGCATGCGGGCCGTGTTCCTGGGTCCTTAAGAGCCTCGACTGCTACCCCTGTTACTTCATATTCCACCATCGCCTGGAGCCTTCACTCTCCCACGTGCGGTGGGCTGGAGGAACAGCACCGCCCCCATCCTACAGTTGAGGAAGCTTAGGGTCCTGAGAGAGGACATGACCTGCCCTCACTGGACTGTGCATCTTAGACTGAGCATTTTAGACTCATTTCCTTTGCACCCCATTTCCAATTAGGGGCAGGGAGGCCCACTGGGACCAAGGTCAGATGGAAGCAACTGGTGGAGGCTGGTCACAAACCAGGTTATCACCTGACTCCTTACTGACCTTGCTACACACACCCCAGGAGTCCTAGCTTCTCTCCTAACTGGCCCTGGCTGCTGTATTTTTGGAATTCCTGTTTCTGATTACCAGTTTTTCTTTGTACTCCGTTGCTGTCACACTGGCAAGCAGTTATTTCCATCATTGCTCAGATGCAGGCATGCCCCCAACGGCCCTGTTCCCCACTTCACGCCTCCTGGGAATGGCTGCAGGCTGAAAGGCTGGCTAATAGTGCCCTCGGGGTGCCTGGGCCCAGCAACCAGATGAAGGACTCGCCTCCAGGCTGCAGTTCCAAGGGCACAGGGTGTGGCGAGCACTGCTGTCTGGTGGGTCCCGGGGCCCCACACTCCTCACAAAGAGCTGCATCCACATCTGTCTTACTTTGGCATAGAGAGCTGGCTTGGCAGGGGCCCCTCGGGGTGATGCCAACCCTGTGTTCTTTCCGGGCCTCCTCAAGAGCGTTCTGGAATCAGTCCTCTATGTTCAAACAGCTTCTCCCTTTACATCCCAGATGCTGGGTGGACAAGAGACTAGTCTAAAAAGACCAGACTTCCATAGTTAAAGAAATGCCTTTAAAGTACACACCAGAGAATCTCAGAAACAAAGCAGCTCTTCCAAGGTCCCAGAGGAACGTGGCTTGAGGAATTCCTCTGTCCACAGCAATTTGGTGACCTCACAGGTCAACATTTCTTAAAGGCATCCTCCAGCACTTAATGTGTAACCTTGGGCCAGGGACCTAAACTCTCCGTGCCTCAGTTTCCCCATCCGTAAAACATGGGCAATCACGTTACTTCATGGGTTTATTCTGAAGATCAAGTGAGCATGTGTGCATAAATTTCTTCTAAGGATACTTGGCAGAGGGAGCCATGGGGTCTACCTCCAATAATGATGTTGCTCTTATCATCATGGAGGCCACAAACTATGGGTTCACCTCATTTATGTCACTTAGAGTTTTTAGTTCTATGCAAATTAATGAAAGGAGAATCTCTTTCCACCCATCGTCCAGCACACACGAAGTAATTTGCCTATAGAAAGGGAAAAGTGGGGCCCATCCCTCCCCCCCGGGGCGGTGGAAAAAGGGGCACGGAAGGACGAAAGGGGTCCTTATCGGGTCTACCCGGGTCAAACTGCCTGTCGGAGGAAAGCCACAGCTGAGCAGCAGCCACAGCCAGGTCCAGCGAGCGGATAAAAGAATCATTGTCCAAACAAAAGAAGCGCCCCTGCCAATCCCCCACTTACTTCCAGGACCGTCCATTGTTCGACAACAATAGCATCATAGCCCTGCATGGTTTTGCTATCTTCTGTGGAAACAGCTTCAAAGATGAATACTCCATCTGTCAAGCCGTGTAAGGAATCTGTGGAAAAAGAGAAAGGCGGGGGGGCTCTGTAAACTGTCTGTGGCAGAGGCCTTACAAGCAGCAAAAATTTTCACTGCATTCATTAATAATCCCAATCAGAACATCTTTTCAGCATGTTAATTAAAGAAGGCACACACAGCCACGGAATCTAGCCCCATCAGAATGAATGAGACTAATTTACCTCGCAGTTTTGAATAATATCCTTGATTTTATGAGCCCAAATTTCATTGTTAGCAATCACCATTTGATTTCAGGCGTTTACCTTCCTTTCCACGCTCCAGCGTCAGGATGCACTGGGGAGAACTTATTCAGGGTAAAACACAGTCATTTAGAGACAGTTTTTAGAAGAAAACTATATTTAGGTGGAGAGATTTTTTTTTAAGGGGGGATAGATATAACACACCAGATCTGAGCCTGTCAGACGCATTCTACACGCGTTGATTCTTGGAAGTTCCCATGATGTGGGCTGCTGTACAGATAACGCTTCAGGCAGCTCTTGTCAAGAGGGGGAACTGGAGGGAGGGGGGGAATTTTCCCAAGTGATTTACTACTGAAAATGTTTCCTTGGGCACTGCTCCAGTCTGTGGACAGGTTCTGAGGTCTGTACAACTCAACAACGTCCACTAACCATACAGGACGATTCTAGAACTGTCTTAGGCAATGAGGGTATACAAAAAATCACAACAGGGTCCCTGCCCCTGCGAGAGACATCAAGGGAGGTGCTTTCAGCCCCTTTTTTGGTGAACGGCTCCTAAATGCCCTGGATTCATTTAGATAAGAGATTGTGGGCAAGAGGACGGGACTGAGAAGCAGGTGTTTTGGGTCGGTGCTCTATCGTGAAAAGTGAAGTGACCACATTCAGGAGCTTGGTCTTTCGTCTGTGAAATGGGGTTGTGGGCAGAGAATTCCTTTCGGTCCCTAGATGCTAGTCTACGAATCACTGCTTGACCATTCTGTTACGGACAGAACTGTGTCCCCAAAATTCATATGTTGAAGCTCTAACCTCCAAAGTGGCTGTATTTGGAGATAGGGCCTTTAAGGAGCTATTAAGGTTAAATGAGGCCATAAGGTGGGCCCTCATCTGATAGGACTGATGTCCTCATAAGAAGAAGAGTCACCCCTCATTTGCACAGAGGAGATGCCACATGAGGACCAAGGGAAAGCAGCCGTCTGCAAGTCAGGAGGAGAGGCCTTGCTGGAAACCGGAGTTGCCAGCTAGACCACGGACTTCTAGCCTCCTGAACTACGAGAAAATACATTTCTATTGTTTAAGCTATCCCATCTGTGGTATTTTGTTAAGGTAGTACACATAAAAAATGTGTTTAATGATATACTATTTTTGCTTTAAAAGGACAATTCACAAAACAACGTGATCATGTTTTTCAGGCAGGAAAGGGAGACAAATTCAGAAAGGTCTCTGAATCACACTGGAGTCCAGGAACTGCTAGCATTTTCCAGAAGTCACAAAGAAAAAGATGGACAGATGTAAAAACATAATCTTTAGCTTCTGTCTTCCAACAGACCTCAAAAACAAAATCAAAAGGCTATCAAAATGATAAAATTATTTGCAACAACAAAAATAAATAAATGGCTAAGTTTAACATTCTCTCTATATAAAACTTTTACAAATCAAGAGTTAAAAATACTAAAATACCATTAGAAATGGGCAAAGGACATCAACTAGCAACTAATTAATTAATTCTCCCTCTCTCTCGTGGTCATTCTTTTTTTTTTTTTTTAGGAAGATTAGCCCTGAACTAACATCTGCTGCCAATCCTCCTCTTTTTGCTGAGGAAGACTGGCCCTGAGCTAACATCCCTGCCCATCTTCCTCCACTTTTTATTTGTGGGATGCCTACCACAGCGTGGCTTTCTGAGCGGTGCCATGTCCGCACCCGGGATCTGAACTGTGGAACCCCGGGCCGCCAAAGTGGAACGTACAAACTTAACTGCTGTGCCACCGGGCTGGCCCCTGGCCACTCTTTCTTGATGGCCATTTAATGTGTCATTTAATGACAGGGATGTGTTATGAGATATGCATCCTGAGGCCATTTCATTGTTGTGAGAACATCATAGCGTTTACTTACACAAACCCAGGTGGCATAGCCTAGTACACACCAAGGCTATATGGTACTAATCTTATGGGACCACTGTCATATAAACAGTGTTTGTCATTCACCGAAACGTCATTATGTGGCCCATGACTGTATTGAAAAAAATTTTTCAATCTCTCTTTTGTTTATCCAATTGGCAAATTTTGAAAAGAAAACACTCACTGGCGGTAAGGGTGTGGTGATATGGGAAAGCTTACTGTGCTCAGGGAATTTTAACTGCACACTCTTTCTAGAGAGCAATTTAACAACATCCCAAGAGCCTGAAACAAAAAGTCCATCCCCTCTGAGAAGAAATCCTTTTAGTCTGTCTTGAGGTAATAACCACTAATGCTATCAAATATTTATCTACAAGTATTACTTAGAAACTTCTTAAAAATATAAATAGTCTAAATGTTCAACAATCCAAATATTTAATCATAAAAAAGGAATTAAATACATTAGGAGATTTCCATACAATTACACACTATACTGTCCTGAAAAAAAAAGTCACAGGAGTTTAATGATTCAGAAAAATGCTTTAGGGACAACGTTATGGAAGAAAAAACAGGATACAAAACCACAGTAGGAGCTGTATGTAAATTTTTATGTTAAAAAGTGTTAGACAAACAAATTTGAAGGAAACACATAAAATGCTAGCAGTAGTTATGAGTGGTGGAATTAAGTATAATTTGATTTTTCTTTTTTATCCTTTTCTACAGGGTTAATACAAGAGTTCATATAGGCAGAACAAAAGTAAACAGACAACACAGATGAAAAAGAGTTTTCCTTGTCTGTCCTCTACATGGCTCTTGAAGGCAGACTAGAACCATAAAATTTTAGAAACTATGGGGTGGAAATCTTAATGCAATCTAAATATGAAGAGCCTTCCTTACAATAGTCTAAAGAACGGAAGATAAAACCTCAGAAGAGTGAGCACCATGTCACTGCAAGCATTCAAGCTCACACTGAAAACCTTTCAGCCACTCACTCATTCATTCCAATACCTATAAGCACCTATCATGTGCCAGGTACTCTTGCAGTCACTGGAGATCATGAAGGTAGCAAGACAAATGAAGTCCTGCCCCATGGAGCAAGGGAAGGGAGACAATAAAATAATGTCACAGGTGAGAAATGCTATAAAAATATAAAGGGGGCTAAGAGGAGAGAGTGAAGGTGGAGGCAATGGTGGTGGCTATTTTTGCAAGAGGTGTTCAGGGTAGGCCTTCCCATGTTGAGTAGAGACATGAACTAACTGAACAAGCAAGTCCTATGGATCTGCTCGGTTTGAGAGTTCAGGGTAGAGTACACAGTTTAAATAGAAATGCAGAGTGAACGAGGAGCAGCCAAGGACCAGAAGAGCAGCAGAAACATGAGAGAAGAAAGTCAAGACTAAGAGGACTGTTAGGGATACCAGCCAACTAGGGGGTTATCCACATGACTCGCTTGGTCAACAGAATATTAGCAGGTGTGATGCAAGCAGGGGCTTGAAAAGCACTTGTGTGGTTGAGCTGGATCTCTTATGTCTCTGCCACCACTTTGAGAGCACAAGCCCCAGCTAGCCAGTTGGTTCCAGGAACATGCAAGACATGTGGAGCAGAGCTGCCCCTGTGGTGCCCAGCTTAGATCAGCTGACCTACAGACCTGTGAGTGAGCCCAGCTGAGATCAGCAGAGCTGCCTCAACAGAGCTGCTCCAGCTAACCCGCAAATATGTGAAAATAAATTTATATGTGAGAATAAACAGAGCTCACAATGAGCTTAAGCTAACGAGCCCTGGGGTGGTTTGTTACACAGCAGTATTGTGGCAACAGCTGACTGATACAATGCCCCACTTAAACTAAGAAACACAAGACCAGTGTACTCTGCTGGGCCTGGAGATATTCCTGATTATTCCAGAATGATAGAGAGGCTTGACTAGCTCAACAAACCATAGCTGTAAGGGTAACTCCTGGAGCACAGCAGCCTTATCCTGATAATATTCCAACTTGACAAGCTAATACTCCGTTTCAAGTAAGATGGCTGTGGGTTAACCAATACTGTGCTCTGGTTTCTTATTTGTTTCCTATCCTGAGAGTCTGTTATCAAACAGCCTTAGCAAAAGTGCTAAGCTCGCTTCTCTCATCTGCTTTACTAAAACGTTTCCCCCAAGTGTTGGTTCAATGCCCTCCCGAGACCTTTTACCTAGGTGACCAGGGAAGAACAGAGCTGCTCTTCAGCTAAACCACATTACAAGTATTTTGGGTTCCAGGACAAACATGGACCAGAGTCCAGCTCATTTTTAAAGTTCTGGGTAACCCAGGTCCTGCTGGAGCCTCTGCCACAATAGGGATGCCCTACAGAACCCCTGCGAATGAAGCCTTCCCAAGTCCTGACCTGGGGATGCTCAGGACTAGGGGATGCTCAATGATTCCTTCAGGTTTGTATCAACACAGCACAAATTCTCTCAGGGCTTCTACAAAAACATGTTCTATCCAATCTCCAAAGTCTCTACCTACAGATCTCCTCAATGGAAAACCTCCCAGCCCTTTCAGTGTGCCTACCATGTGCTTTAAGTATTAGAGAGCCCAATGTGACATAAATAATATCATAATGCTGAGCCCGCCAACAGCACTAGACAGCAGAGTTGAGATCCAGAAGGGAGAAGGAGACACTGCAGCCCATGCAGATTTTCTTTCCCACCCCCTACCTGGCTGTCCCTCTTTCCTCCAGAGTCACAGGCCTGGGAGGAGGGCTCGGTGGTCAGTGGGGAGAGGTATGGCTGGGCTTAGGGACATGAAGTAGGAACAAACCAGGTCCTTATGTACCAGCTACCCCATCTGGTGTCTGCCTTCCAGCCTCTCAGCCCACTGCTCTGCAGTTCTGAATCCAGAGTGCTGATTCCACCTACTTAACTATGAAGCAAGTTCAGAATGGCTGTCAAAATTTGGTCATCTGTAACAGCAAAAAAGCCAATGAACCACAGAGAGCTAGACAGCTGGGCTTTTAAGGAGCCCCTTGTTTTGACGGCCTCGTCCACTCCCCGTCTCCTCATCACCCTCCCGGCTCAGCCTCGCTGTAATGTGCACCGAGCTGCGTATAAATAGGTCTATCGGAGAGTGAAGGCTCCTGATATAAAAGGTTAAATCGCCCTCCATCTATGGAAAACACTCCATTATCTCTGCATTTTTTATTAAAGTAAAGATGCTTCCCTACTGTGCACAGAAAGCTATTTGCCCTGGTATTGTATAAATATTTGATGCTGGTCTTTTGGCAAAAGGCCACCTTAACATTCCAAGCTTATGACTTACAAGAAGGATGTGGGAAAAGGAGATTTGCCCTATTATCCCAAGAGGTAAATTCTAGGAGGCAACAGCTCTTCCCATGCAGCCTCAGAGACATCAAGACTCCGTCTAGCAAACCAACCTTCAGGCTCACCCTACACGCTGTTCTTCAAAAGTCTAGCCTGAAATGTGCACACCACAGCAAGTGGTCAATGTATGCGACTATAAAAAATGTTACTGTTCTTTTAACAAGCTAGGTTGGACTAAATTTTCCCCACTAGGGGGCCGGCCCAGTGGTGCAGCAGTTAAGTTTGTACGTTGCACTTAGGTGGCACGGGGTTCACCGTTCGGATCCAGGATGTGGACCTACTTGCTGCTTGGCAAGCCATGCTGTGGCAGGCATCCCACATATAAAGTAGAGGAAGACGGGAACGGATGTTAGCTCAGGGCCAGTCTTCCTCAGCAAAAAGAGGAGGACTGGCAGCAGATGTTAGCTCAGGGCTAATCTTCCTCAAAAAAAATAAAATAAAATAACTGATTTCCTTGGCTCTCTGAGGGCCCCTTCTCCCCATCAGAGGCTGCACGATGCTCGCAGCACCACCTTGGTTCCAGGAATGGCATGAGCCAACTGCATAATCATAATTGCACATGTTGTCATATGGACCTGTAACCCCACCGCAAAGGCAATTGCTGTCCAATCAATCCCGGACAATGGTGCCATGTTTCTTCCCCAGCACGCCACGGCTAACTCACTGACATTACCAAAAGAGTGAGCAGGCCTGCTCCTTTTCTTACTTCCCGAGCCACACTGCAGCTCTCGGCCTGCCTTCCCGCTTGCATCCTCAGTTTGTAGCCGTGAATGATCCATAGGAGATATTACTCTTCTTCAGTTACAGTAAGGGTTAGCCTGCAAGTTCAGTGCCATTTAACTGGCCAGATGGGGAAGAAATGCTCTGATTCCATGCTTGCTGGATGTGAGGCACTCGGCCAGGAACAGTTCACGGTTTCTTATTGAATCCTCCCCAAAATTCTGCAAGGGTTGTCATTCTCTCTTAGTGGGTGAGAAAATGGAGCCCTCAGATTTACATCACTTGTCCACGGTCAAATGGAACGCAAGGGCTAAACGAGACCTGAAACGTGGTCTGTTTGATTCAAAGTCTATGCTCTCTATGCAACTAACAGATATTTACTGAGCTACCAAAAGTGATGTAGCAGGCTCTGCTGCTCCTGCCTGGGGTGGGCGATGAACGGCCTAGGTTCCCAGCCGGGTGGAGCAGGTGCTCTCTGACCACTATACCTTGGTGTTTTGGGCGGCAACTCAGTGGGGTCACAGGCAGATGGCCTCAAGGCTTCCGTTTGGGCCCAAATCTGTGCAAAGGCCATGCCTTCTTGCATGGGGCAAAAAATAAATAAAAACATACTTGTAAATGGATAAACTATACATATCAACAAAAGGGATAGTATACACCAATGAGAAAAAATGACCTGCAATAATATGTAAAAATGTGGACGAATCTAACAAATATAATGAGTGGAAAAAGCCAAACACAAGAAGGGCACACTCTATTTAAATAAAGCTCACAATTAATCTATGGTGTTTCAGGGCAGGACTGTGGTCGCCCCTTGGTTGAGGGACTGCGAGGGGCATGAAGGGGTCTTCAAGGGGGCCTGTATGTTCTATTTCTTGATCTGCTGCTGGTTACCTGGGCGTGCTCACCTTGCAAAAATCCACTGAGCTGTATCCTTACAATCTGCACAGTTTTCTGTACGTGTGCTATACTGCAATAAAAAGTTTAAAGATGTGCTGCTATGGATACAAGAGGAATACATTTAACGGCATAAGTGAATGTACCCCTACATTATTAAGTGTATCCTGTGGAACAGAAGCCATGCCTGTAACCACTAGGCCAAACATTCCTGGAGACGGTGGTGTCCCAAGGGAGTGGCCACTGGGGCCACCTGGAGCCTCATTCTCCCTTCCTTTCCATTCCCCTCAAGCCCCAGCTCTTCACTCCCCATATCTGCAGGTTACTAAGTGTCATCTCAACACCCCAACACTAGGCTCTCTCCTCACTACCACTGGCATTACTGAGCATCTTCCAGAAGCCTTTATTGGTCACCTTCTGTATACAGGGTACAGAGTACAGGCACTAGGATAAGAAGAAGTACAGGACATGGGAGCTGACCGAGGGTTTCCAAGTATGTCTGTATAAATTGTGTGTCCCTACATATAAATCATTTGAAAGACGCACATTTTTATATATGTATTTTGCAAATATAAGGTAATGCAGACTATGCTAGGCATCAAAAAAGGTGGTATAAGTACCAAATGTTATTTGGATTTAGATGCAGCTGGGACATCGGGGAGAGTCTTAAGAAAGACCTAATCTTTTCACCTTTTAAAAAGGGTAGGCATGGAGCGACATCCCGGTATGATGTGTCTCCCGAGGTGATGCCACAGGTAGAACACAACATCATCTGGGAGGTATTGAAGTCATAAATGGTTAATTCATCAAGGCCTTAGAACTGAATTCTAGTTTATAGGAAAGAGGCTAGAGAAACAAGATAAATGACATCAAGAGGCCCTGACCAGACAATTCCAGAACGCAGGACATCCTGCAGGATAGGAGACTAGGTTTATTTTAAGCAGTCAGGGTCATAAAAACTGACTCTTCTAGGTAAAACAGAAGTGAGGACATGGTCACCATCTGCAGTGCATGTCGCTGGAATGGATTCTGGTTTGGATAACTGGCTACAAAGGACATTTTTGAAACAACTGAAGATATCTGAATATGGGCTGGATGAAAACGATACTGCCAGATGGGGAAGGACAGTGGGGCTAGGAAAGGGTGGGGGCAGGGGAGAGGGGAGGAATGGGGAGGGCCAGGACAGAGCCAAGGGCAGGGTAAGGGGAGTAGAGTAAGGGCAGAGTGAGGTGGGGACAAGGAGACAGTGAGGGGAGAAGAAAGGGAATACAGAGCAAGGAGAGGGCCCGAGGGACAGGGCAAGGTAGCTGGTGGCGGCGGCAGCAGCATCGGTGGCCAGTGACGGCAGCAGGGATCCTGCAGGCCTGGAAGCCCTGGTGAGAAGTCAGGCTCCCAGGTGGGTTTGCGGACAGTGGGCACCCAGCTCCACCTCGCCCTTACCCCGTGACTCCTGGTACCTGCCCGACTGCTCATCAACAGTCTTCCCTCCTGGCCTCTCCCACCCTCTGGAAGCAAAGATTCTGGCCTTCATCTCTCTGGCTGGAGTGTTTCTGTGTGCCTGTCCACACTGCTGTCTGACCAACCCCTGCTGAACTGCTTAGACCAGCACCACTGCAGAGTAACTGCTAGGCATCCACTATCATCATTATATGCTTTGCTTTCATCTGGGCCCAAGGGCACAGCTTCCCCGGCCCAAGACACCGGGTCATTCCAAGGAGAGGACCCCTGGAGATCACGAGCAGAAGCCCGAACATGAGGACTGCACAAGCCCTTCCACATCCTGGGGGTAAAGACTCTAAAACAGAAGCTGGAGACTTAACTGGATAATTCGGACTAAAACATCACCTTGTTTATGGGACAAAGTTCTCATGAATTTTATGACTCTGTGGAAAATATTTTGAAGTACAAATATCCACTTAAGAGTCAAGACTAGTGCTTTCCCAGATGGCAAACAGCTTAAAGACGTGCTCTAGCTCTGCCAGGTTTATTGGTAAGGACACTAATTATCTTATTAGAAATAGGTTCCTTTCATAATGATGATTAGCTTGCTTTCTTTTTTAATACTGGGAAAAGAACATATGCATATTTCATCCCTGGCCAACGGAAACCTTGGGCTTCTCCAGAGCAGAAACGCCCTAACCCACTGAGCATTAATCCCCAGTCACACCCTCCCTCCCTCCCGTCAGAAACATAAGGCTGAAATTCTGTTTGAATTTTGGGGTGGCTTAAAACTAATTTTGTTCTGAGCATTGTGCAGCAGTCCCCGAGACAGACGTGCAGCTATGGTGGCACTCTCCACGTGGGCAGCCCTGCGGTAGAGATGTCACGGGCTCTGGGCAAGGCTTCACAGCTGCACTCGCCAGGGGAAATTTCATGTTCTGTCTTCAAGGCAGGAAGGCTGGATTTAATGCGGCTAAAGCCAGGGGAGGATGTAGAAGCGTTTCAAATGCTCAAGTCAAATCTGAAGAAAAACTGTATAAATTATCTGTGTTTTTGGGACTCAAGGTCGGAGAACGGGGTAAGCGGGAAGAGTGGAGATGAACTCAGCCTTGGTGGCCAAAGCCATAATGGCTAGGGAGACAATAAAGGGTGCTGTGAACTTTCAAGGTGACCTCTCATGGGGCTCAGCTTGCCCCTGACACACTCGGACAGTAGAGCCAAAGAGAAAACTTCCCTTTGACACCCCTATTCTGCTAAGGGGGAAAAATTGCCAGTGGCCACCTGTGTAGTTGTTACCTCCAGCACCTCTTGGCACGTCTTTAAGATGTTAGGACGACTAACCAGTGGTTTCCAAGGGGGAAATTTAAAACTCTGCATGGCCACAAAGAGCCTCTACAGGCACCAAGAGGAGATAAAGGGAGCCGATGGTGCGACAACCCAGGATGGTGAGGGGTGCCCCTGCAAGAAGCAGGAGGTGGTCTCCCCTGATGCCAATGAATGAGAGCTGTAACCATCTGGCCCCAGCAGATGCCACTGGTGTCTTACGGCGCATCTCAAAACAGACTGTGACCTCCCTGGCTTCAGGGAACTCTGCAGGCACCCGGGGAGGCCTCTTTGTGCAGAGTGAGGTTACTGACCTTGCGTCCAGAGAATGGAATTGACTCTCATTAGTTGTACTAATGAAATGTATATTCTAGAATTGCACTGTCTAATACACTGGCCATTAGCTACAGATGGTTATTTAATTTTAAACTAATGAAAATTAAATAAATTAAAAATTCCGTTCCTCAGTCATACTAGCCACATTTCGAGTGGTCAGAAGTCACATGTGGCTGGTGGCCACCATATTGAACAGGACAGATACAGAACCTTCCCATCATCACAGAAAGTTCTATTGGACAGTGCTGCTTGAGTTTTTGTTTGTTTGTTTGTTTTTGGTTTTTTTGCTAAGGAAGATTTGCCCTGAGCTAAAATCTATTGCCAACCTTCTGCTTTTTGTATGCGAGCTGCTGCCACAGCATGGCCACTGACAAAAGAGTGGTGCAGGCCCACGCCTGGGAACTGAACCCAGGTTGCTGAAGCAGAGTGCACTGAACTTAACCACTAGGCTACCAGGGCTGGCCCTCAAGATGTAGCCTTAACAAGCCAGTCACCTTTCTTATGTCATTCATCCATGCCACAAATGGCTGTGGCCCACTATACTATACAATGCCTGCTGCTATTATATTAACACGTTAACATTAGACATTGCTATTTAGATAGTAACAAGTGACTCACGTCCAAAATTAAGTCCAGCTCACGCCGTACAACCTTCTAAGACTTTGGATGATTTAAAGCACGTACACTCAGAATTGAGACTGATATCTCCTCTAAAGATGTTTTCTGGCATTTCAAGGATTGCAAATAATGTAGAATTCAAATCCTGTTCCTGACTCTGCTTATTCTTGGAGCGCAAACTGCTCACCAACCACCACACGGTGTGGTCGAAGCCCCCTGCTAGGATTTGCTAGGATCAACGAATTTGGTGTTATGTTTCACTTCCTTCGGGATCCTGCTGACTGGCAGCCCTCAGAATCCGCACATGCTGGCATGCTGGCCCCGCTCCCCAAATTGCCTCCCAGCTTTGATGCACCCCAGTGACTCAACCTGCCTCCATGTTAACCCGAAAAGCCTTCTTTTGCTTGACACTTCTCCACTTCGGGCAGACTTCCTCTCTGCCTTCGAAAAGCTGACATCTATAGTGCCACTTCATGCAGCAAATTCTCAGAGATAACCCATTCTTGGGGAGGGGTACTGGGTGCCACGAGACCCAGGACCCGTGTGTGTCCCGAGGGAGTTTACAGAAACCAAGCTGTTAGGTTCACGTCTCTGCTGTTAATTCGAAGGTGCTGCTACTGCTATTTCAAACTGTAATAGTGTCTACAAACAATTTGCACTTTGCAGCGGCATGATCCCCGGGGGGTAATTAACAAACCTGGGGAAATAATCTTTTTAAAATCTTTAAAAGTAACATAGATTGAGGCCACCATCAATGAAACGGAATCACTCCCCCTTCTCTGTCATTTTAGAAGATACTGGCTGACTCCTAGAGAGGTTTAGCAAGCATAGGTGGAGGGCTTTACAGAAAATTCCTCAAGACGTGTTAATCAGAAATTAAATGCCACATGTTCATCAGCGGCAGAGCTTTCTGAATGGGGCGGGCTCTGAAGATGGGCTAAGATGACAAGAGTGAGCAGCAGAGTTCGTAAGGGTTACCCAAGGGCTGTGACTTCCATACCGTTGACCACGCCAAGGTAGAAGACCGCGTTCACCAGCACGCCTCCTTTCCGGAAGTGGTCACTCATGTGCTCCAACCAGTTGGCATCCAAACTGCTCACCATCTGGCCGTTCCTGGAGACCCGGAGAGGGATGGTGACAGGATAGTATTGCCGGCACTTCTGATGGTTCTTCGGTTTGTTGAAAAGGGCGAAGATCTCCATTTCTGCTGGAATTTGTAAAGGGAGAGGGGAGAGACGAGGTCAACCGGTGATAAAAATCTGCCTCATTGCGTCTAGTGGAATCTCTTAGGAGCCTGAAGAAATGATACCAAAGGTAAAATCTCTGTTAGCTTCACTGTTGCCGAATAATAAAACTCGACCCCAAATACTAAGTTAGGGCGCCGTGAAAGCGACGTGGACCTCAAAGGTTGAGCTTCAAGTTGGGGACTCAGGTTTTGAACCTGGCACATAATAAATATCTGTTATCTGGGATTAATTTGTACAGTGAGGTGTTTGAGAAAAGGACATAGTAGACATTTCTAGAAATTCATACAAAGATGTGTTTTGAAAGGAAAAGCAGATATATTTGGGTGAGAGCTGGTTTTCAAAAAAAAAAGTAAATGTGCAGAGGCACATAAAAACAAAAATACGGCTGTAATTCCAGGAAACTTGTACACCCCCGAACTCACTATTTATAAACTGCAGTGGTGTTTCCTGGGGCCGAACACATAATACTTAATCAAGTACATCAAAAATACATCATTGATATGTAAAAATAAATATGTTCCAGTAAATGAGGGTTCCTGCCTGGAGTGGCAGGTCGCTCAAACAGCCAAGCAGGCGCGGGAAGCACGGCGCCGAGCTTTCTGTTCCTTGCTTTATAGCTCAGTTCTTCAAAAATCGATACTCACTCCCACCCAACAGCTGACCCACGCCTGCCATACGTGCTGCCGGCCATGAGTGAGCACTACCGGCCTCGGGGAGCCAATACTTGGAATTTCAATCTAAGTCTGAAGGTCTATTTTTGTGTTACTCATTTAGTCAAGCAATCAGAGTTCATCCAGCTTAAAAAGCTTTGGTTACACAGTCTGGTCAGGAATATGCTTTGGTTTACAAAAATATATATTTGGATAATAAGAAAAGCCTCACTTTTCTTTTAAGGAAACATTTTAAAGGTCATAAACAATGGTTGATATTAGCACAAAGGACAAAGCACATTCACGCTCCCTGCAGGAGACACCCGGCCTAGACCCACACGCTGGGACGCTGTATCCCATATTTCACAATTTTTGCAGTATCCAAATGCTAGCTGAATTATTACTTCTTAAAATGGATTCACTTTCCTTTATTTAAATAAATGCATTTAAAAAGGAAACTTTGCTTCATGATTATAAAGGAAACAACTACCACTTGCCATAAACAGGAGGGAAGGATAAGGCACGTTAACACCAAATATGCCCATCCAAGTAACATCTAAAATTATCTCACATAGTTTTTGTAATCTGGGACAAAGGAAGGCTTTTCAAAGCCCAATCTGAGCACATATCAGCAGAGATTTCTGGGGAGCAGTGCTGGGCCACGAGACTTTGTCATCAGCAACAGTGAAGCTAAAAGGGGAGTCATTTCAAGCTATCCATTGGATAGAACCAACTAGGAAGGGAAGGTGCCCATCTTCACAAGTGGCCACCTGGATTTTAACAATTGACTTTGGCCTATTCATCATCCCTACCCCAAATTACTTTTCTCAGTCCACTTGCCTGACTCCAGCCAGTAAACACTTTCACAAGAGAAATTAGGTCTTGGCGTACAGAGCTGGCAATCACTCGACTATTTTGTGACTTTGAAATACACACATTAGGAATGGAGTCATGCAGAGAAAGGTTTGTAATGGTGGGGAACTAAGCTATAGATTGGAGCTGGGAGACAGGAGGTGATCAGGCCTTTTCCAGTCCTAGGTGCCAGAGGTTCAAATAAAAGCCACAGCTACTAAAGTCAAGAGGAGAAGCAATGGGATTTCCTCAAAAGCAGACCTTGTAAGTTTTGGGTACCAGTAGTTTTTCTGGGAAGTGATCCCAGGAAAGAGAGTGAGGGAGTAGGGATGGAAAATAGGGAAGCGACGAAAGCCAATGGAAGGGACATTAACGATCAGCTTACGTCTACAGCAATCGGGGCCCCTGAGACACCACACAGAACACACTGCAGGTTGTCCTACCAAGGGGCAAGGAAGCTGGGGCATTTGTCCTCAGTGACTGGAGGCCACTCCTGAGGCATTAATTCCCAGGGCAGCTGGCCTGCGGGCGTGTTCCCACTCCAGAGAACGCCTGCAGGGAGAGGCCAAGAAAGCTGACCGCAGGTGACCTCAAGGTGGGCCAGAGGACCAGTCACCATGGTATGCTATGGTCAAGCATAGACACACACAAACGAAAAAGAAAAAGAAATCACAGCCTCTATGTGGGAGAAGTAAGTGGGGAATTTGGAAACGGCCAAAGTCCAAAAGTGCATGACAACACTTGATCATGCAGAAGGATTCCCCATGAGAGACAAAAACACAACTTTCCCAAATGCGTAACGAAACAGAAAAAGGGGAAGGCCAAAAGGAGAAGCGAGAACACTGGGCTTGGGGTGGAAGTGGATGCTGCAGTGCTGACGGCGCCCCCCCCTTTCCCGCTGGAGCCTCCCCAGGGTGGAGGACCAAAGGCAGAGACAGAAATACATTTTTCAGGAAGGAAAGGAAACACTGTTAGAATCAAGAGCCTCCAAAGCATTAGTAGTGATAAAATATTGGGAGAAAGCTGATTTCAGATGTGTAAGCCTTTGGTCCACTTCCCTGCCCCACTGTCTCCCTGGCCACGATCCTCTCTATTCACATGGAAACCAGCCAAGAGAAACTGACCCAAAATGATGCCCTTTGATGTTTTAATATTCTGATTCTCCAACACACATCCTTACATGAGCAGGCACCAGGGATTCCAAAAAGAAGCCCCGCATTTGTTTAAATTTTCTCAGCTGCTCTGTGACTCTGCCATGACCCCAGTTGCAAGATTTTTCCAGACATGGGACAGAAAGTCCCAAAGGAGGGGGAAGGCATTGTTTCTAAGAATGTTCTGAGAACAGCTGAAGAACTGGCCTGGCAGAGCACCCCAAGAACATCAGGACTGTCTTTTCTTATATTTCTATTTCTGCCTTGTTGTCTTTCTCTTTCCCCCTGACGGGGGGGTCCTTGCCTTGTGCCATTTAGATCCCCTGTGTCCAGAAAGGTCCCTGTAATATGGTAGGTGCTGCGAATGTCTGCTGGATTGACCTAAATCACACAAGTACGGGAAGCTAGCGGAGGAAGAAGGGGTGTGGGGCTCATGGGGTGCTGCCAGCCTGACAGCCAGGTCCACTCAGGCCTTCTCTGCCCCTTGGGAATGGGAAGGAACGAGGCAGATGGCCAGCTGTGAGGCCCGTGCCAGGCAGCAGGGACTTAGGCACGGGATGGCAGTCTGCAGTCCGTCTGCAGGAAGGGCCCAGAGAGCCCGTGACTTGCAGGTAATAGGCGAGCTGGTTGGGTCCTGGTGGTCCAGGAGACCTCCAGGCTGGAGGGAAGGGAGGGTTCAGAGTCTGGCTTAAAGGGTGGGGCTCCAAGGCCTAGACTGGGAGAAGGAGGAGGCTGGCGAGTTAGCTGGGTGGAAAGGAACAAGTGGGAGTCAGACTTGGCCTGGTAGGTGGACCAAGTGGGGTCTAAGGTCAACTGAGGTCAGGGGCAGGTGAGCTAAGATGAATGGTTTGCACTGGGAAGGCAGCGCCATGAGCGCCATGGTGGGAAGAGAGGGCCTCGGGCCTGTCCAGATTCCTGAATCTGGGAGCAGGCTGCCTCAGGCTTTGATGGGGCTCTGGTACTAGAAGCTGGGCACCTCTGGGCCTGGGGGAGGCCTGATTGCCAGAGCAAATTGTGGGACCCACTGCATGCACAGCAATCCACAGAGTCCACGTGTAAGGATGACGACAGCCACAGGCACGTGTCCTGTACTTACCAGGGCTGTTCACCTTCACCATCTCACGTGACTCCCCCAAGCTCCACAGAAGGGGCTGCATCGGTTCTGTGCCCAGAGGCCTTAAGCGGATCCCCCAGAAATCACAAGCTAAGCGGCAAAGCCAAGAGTCTTTCAAACCCCAAACTCTGGGCTGTTTCCCAGATCGAACAAGAGGCTAATTTCACCAACACACAGAAGCAGAAGCTGATGACCACGGGTAGGAGCTCAGTAGCTGTTTGTTAATGGACTGAGTGAAGGCCAGAAAGATGATGGCAGGTGGCAGATTTGGGAGGGGGCAGAACCACAGGGTAGAACCATCCTGGGGGTGCAGGGAGGGGAGGATACTGGCCCAGCAATGGAAAGGGGGCCACGCATCAGAAAAGCCAGACTCAGGAGGGTACCTCCTCTCTCCCTGACCATGAGCTGGCTGCCAAGGAGGCTAGGGAATTAAAGCCCCTCGGCCAGGCAGCACTGCTGGGATCACGGGCTCTGGCTTCTGGCTGGCATTTCTAAGCATCCTAACCGAGTAGGTGCAGAGCAGGAAGGGCAGTGCTTGGAAGACTTTTCAGTATTATTCTGGTGACAATGAGAACAATCTGAATTTGTGTGAACCCCTCTGGCCTCCTTATTCTCCGACTGAGGTTGCAGCTACAGAGACACTGAAGGAAGGACAAGATGGACGGGAACGTTGGAGGCCACGACAGAAGTGACAGTGGACGTCTGTGCCGCCTTCCTAACCTTTCCCTGTGCTGGCCTGTTCACGTCAAATGAAGAAAGCAAGCGCCTCACCCACAGAAATGCATCACAAGGGGCTGTGCACGCTCTTCTGAGCGGAGCTGCTGGGGCTGTGTGTGTGCTCATGATGAAGGGAGCACGGGGCTGTCCCCACCCCAGCTCAGGTGATCTCTGCACAGTACAGACACCAAACCAACAGGAAAGTCCCCGGGACGAGGAAATACAAGTCAATGAGCTGGAAGAAAACCACATGATGGGCCTCCCGAGGGGCCTGCGTAGGCAAAGAGGGCACAACCCCTGGAGCAGAGTGGCCCAGAGCCCAGGGGACAGGGAGGGGCAACTGCCCTGTTTCCGGATGGAGGATTCGCTGCAAGCCCCAGCTGAGCAGCCGCAGCCTCGACTCCGAGGCTCCCCGAGGCCTCCTATAAAGGAAATAAATTAAACGAGGAGAAGAGGAGGGGAGGGAGACTCCCTCTGGATTTTTTTTAATTGTCTTGCTGTGATTGCCTATTTAAGCCCACCTGGCAGAAAGAGGAGTAAAAACACTTCACCGTCCTTAGGGGGCCCTGAGAGAAAGGCGAGCTGGAAGCTGAGCAAGCAGCAGAGAGGGGAAGCTGGGGGTGGGGCGGTGATGCCGGTGGACTTCCCAGGGAAGGAAACAATGACAGGAGACTTCCCAGGAAAAAGATTAGGAGGGAAGCTGGGGTCGGGTGAGGGCCATGACCAGTGAGGACAGGGTCCCTGGACGTTCGGCCTTCAGGGGGACTGAATGCTCAAGCTACGAGATAAAACTTATCTCTAGGAGGGCATGCAAGGTGACTTTCCTTATCTGTGAAATGGGCATAATAAGAGTATCTTCTGTCTTAAAGCTGTTGTGAGGTATAATCCAAGAGGACACATGAGAAGAAATTATAGCGCTTTACTCAGAGGGCTGCTGCCGTGGTGACTGCTGTCTGTCCATCCCCAGAAAGCCCATGCATGTGCACTGGTAGCCCTGTGTGTGTGTATTAACTGATGAAAAAATCCAAAGGCTCAGTTATTCCACAAAAAGAGGAATAAAGGATAACAGTCAGCTGCCCAAATTTCAGAGAGACCTCCTCAGCAGAGAGGTAAGCACTGTGTGTGGACAACAGACAGCTGCCTACCTAGTGAGCTGGGCAGGGGGTACTGCAACACCCTCCACAGCTAAAGTTCCCCTCCACTGGGGAGTTGACCGCCTCCAGAAACACACACATTACTCCATTATTCCCCAGGAAGAGGAATGGATCTTGGAGGCAAAGGAATCCTGGAGAAAGATGGATTCTGAAACGTGGGAAGTATCTGAAAACTGCCGAGGGAACCTCAGTATTCACTGCCCCCTTCTCAAAGCCAGGCTCCTAAGCAGAGGTGCAGTCAACGGTCAGGACGACTCAGCCCGCGTCCCAGTAATAACAGCTCTCACTTCTGAGTCAAGCAGTGCTAGGCATTTTAAATGTACATCTCACTTAATCTGTCAACAAAAAACTATCTTTTTATCCTTATTTTACAGGGTAAGAAACTGAGGCACAGAAGGGTATCTTGCCCAAGACTGCCCAGCTAGAAGATGGTAGCCTGGAATGTAAACTGAGTCTGCGTTAACCACTATGCTACCCGCCTCTCCATGACTCCTGCCCTTCTGAAGCCTCACCCTCCCACGGCCCTGGGTGGTAGAGAAGGGTTCTAAGGAGGCCCGTCTTCCTTCACAGGATTCTGAGCACACATCCAGCTCAACAGCAATGAGAAGATGGAATTTTCTAGAATAAGCCTTGGACATTCACCAGGAGGCACACACAGGGCCTAAATGTGCTCTCAGCTACTCTGGAGGGAGCAGAAGTCTACCTCCAACAGTATGAAAAGTCCCACGAAGGAAGAGCTCTACTTCAGTACACATTCAAGAAGGATCCAGGCCTTGATTAGACAACAGTCTTAATATATCCCAGCACTGGGGTGTGCCAGTCTCTCCCTCTAAATCAACTTTGCGAATAAGTCCCAGAATGAACCATCCCACAATTTTCTTTTCAGGAAGAAGTGACATAATAAAAGAAATGATTTCACCTTCTTTTCTATTCTCAAAGCCTTAACTGTTCCTCACCATTTATAAGAGGCTAATCTCAATAAATAAATAATAAATAATAACCATAAATAAATAATAACCACATTAATCAAGGAGATGATCCAGAAAGGCTACAGAGAAAGGCCTCCTAAGGCCTGGGGGTCTCCTCCTGTCAGTCTTGTTATTTATGCACCTTCCAAAGGCCAGAGGAGGCCTCGAGCTCATCTAGCGCCCTGCTCTTGGGAAACGGCTGGATGCTAGATTTCCCGGAGAAAGAAGAGGAAAGGGAATTATGGGAAATGAAGAGAAACTACACTCCCTGTCAACTGAGGGCCTCAGTAAATCTTGTTATAGGGTTTTACACGGGACAGACCAGGTAGAGAGGTGTAATTAAAGGGATAACGGTTAAGCCCACCTGGGGTCACCTGCTGAATCTACCAATTTCAACAGTACCCTCTAAATCTCAGTCAACTCCACTGTAAAATGGGCAATGCCAGGGCTCACCCACATCCGAGGGCTATAGGGAGAAGGAAGAGATCAGTCGTATAAAATGCTTATTGGCACAGGGCCCGCTATGCAGGAAGTGCTAACAAATGTCAGCTATTATCATCCTGGTTGTGTTATTTGAAATCCAACCTAAAGCACAGGCTCTAATGGCCATTACAACGTGATTAAGAGGATTCCCAGACTGGTGGCCTCTCCTTGGCAGAGTGTTCTCTCCACGGTGCTGATCTGTCAACTATATAAATGCCCTGAAATCTGGTTGTTTACAGCCCAGGCATCTGAATCACCAGTCTCCTGCATGATTTGTCCTCAACTGGCTTTCTTGATTTCTTTCTTTAGGCAGACATTCAAAATAAGCAGACCAAGAGCGGCGTGTACATTCTGCAATGGTGCCCAGCACGTTAACGCTTCCGGTGTGAGAACAGGGTCGTTCAAGGGCAGTGCGGGAGCAGCGGGGGATGAAATAACTTGAGTTCTAGATTCTACTTCAAACGTGACATTTTGAAGCACCTGGAGGTCAGTTTCATGTGGTTCTGCTGCCCGAAGTCAAAGCTTCAGTAAGTAAGCAGTCAGAAGGCCCAGAAAGACTGCTTGATGAAGTTTCTCCAGTTTGATAAACTACTGTCTCGACACTGCAATTCCATTTCTTTTCCTAAAATGCTGTGGGGATTACTGAAAAGCTGTTAGCCTCTCTTTAAGCAGGTCAAAGGTCCCAGCAGCACCGACATACTTACTTCCCGAGAGTGGCTCTTCATGCACTTCCAAAGGGTCACCATCCTGTCCATCCAGAGCCTGGCTCACCCCGCATGGTGACAATCCAGCACCATCCCCCTCTGCCGAGGGCAAGCTGGGTTGCCGGGCGCCAGGCGCCTCCTCTCCTGAGCCCTGGCTGGGCTCTGCGCTTCCATCCATCCGTCCTGGAGCACTGCACACGTCCACAGCCCCCGGGCTCTCCTTCTCCCCACACCCGCCCGGCTCCTTTTTCGCATCTCTGGCTTCCCCCGGGGGACTGCTGCCTGCAGAGTTCACGGGGCCACGGTGCTGAGGTATGACACCGACGAATTTCAGGCCCCGACTCGCAGCCTCCTGGATCTGTGAGGCAAACAAAACGAAGGGAACCAAGTGAATGGGACGTTCTTTCAAAATGGGGTGGGGGCGGGGGACACACGCAACATCCAAAATGCCTCCTTGGAGGCCTTTGAGGATATTTCAGTTTGAACATGAAATCTATCAGAGGCTCCATGTCCTCAATGCAGTGGCCACACCCTAACCTTGGGCAGACTGGGGACAGACAGCGTTGGGCTTATTGTTTTCAACTATGAAAAAATAAAGCATTTGGCTATGAAGAGCTGGCATTACCTCTCATTGAAACACTGCTTTAATCTCTATTAGTTGGTTTTTTCTGAGAGGCTGAAAAAGGGTTCTAAAAAGATGAGCTGGAACAAAGCATTTGAAAGAGGAAGTTCATCTTGGTAAGAGTTTATTTTTTCTGATGAATCACCTACTTCCTGCCAATCAGGCTACTGTATGAAACAGTATGCCTATATAACCATATACTAGCTACCAGATGACATTTTATGACCCAAAGAGCTTCCTCTTTTAAATAATTGCTTTGGCAGAGAAGGGCAGAGGTGGAGAAAACCACTGCTGTGCGAAAGCTGATGCCACACATGCCGCCAGAGCGGGATCTGATGGACACCTGCCCGTGGTGCTCTCCGTCCCAGGTGAAGCCAAAGGAGCCGGAAGAGCTCGCCCTGCCCACAGGCATTGCTCCGGCAGACCCGTGACTCTCCAGACCATGGTGCACATCATCCAGCCTACCTAACTCGGAACTTCCGTCTCACTTCCTGGGCCTGCAAGATGGGAGACTAACGGCCACACTGAGGACTGTGGCGCTTTAGCTCTCCCCTCCCTATAAAAGACCCCCAGGCAACTGAATTTAATAGTCACAGGTGAAAGAAAAATTGAAAGTAATAGACTAATAAAATGATGCAAGAGCCGCCCAAACTAGAAGATGGGCTTTAGGAGGCTCTGGGCAAGGATACTCAAGGCGCTTTACAAATAAATCGGGAAGTGGAGACCTCAGAGCTGTTAAAGTCTTAGTCATCAACCCCTCAGCAAATGACCTCAGAAAATGAGGCCTCTGCAGTGGTCATCCTCTGTCATGTAAGAATTAGGAAGACATGCCAGCATGGAGCTACTCTCCCTAAGGGAGAAGCAAGACTTGGCAGCCCTCCTTGGAGGAACCACCCTAACTTTAAGCAGAAGGTCATTTTAGTTCAACCCTGCACATTCTAGAAAACAATCGAGAGCAGTTGCAAATATGCAGTCCAGTCTTTCTATATAGTCCATCCTGTGCTAGACATAATAATAGTAGTAATTATCTTCTATTGCAGACCTACTATGTGCCAGGCACTACATTAGGCATTTTACATAAATTGTTTGTTTAGTCCTTCAATGATCCTGCATGGGATCACTATCTCCATTTCAGGTGAGGACACTGAGGCCCAGAGACTTTAAAGTCATAAAGCAAGCAGTGAGAAGCCAGGGTTCAAAGCCAGGTCTGGCCCAGGCCAAGTTCATTGTCTCAACCACAAGACCAAATGGATATATCTCAAGGCATCAAGTACATACATGTTCTTGGACATGCATGTGTCTACACACATGCCCACGGTTGGCCCAATTCACTCTTCAAAATTAAAAAAACAAAAAACTTAAGGTCATCTTTTCCATTCCAAAAATTTATTTTTCACTCTGTCTGCGATATCCTCCTACTTTTAGAAATTACTGGCACAGGGCCAATAAAAGCTTATAAAAAAAGACACAGGTAGAAAAAATTTTAAAAGAAAAGAGTGGGGAGATGATTATACCAAAGAACTTTAGGTTAAGGGAGTTACTGCATACAAAACTTGGCTCTGAGCTTCCTGGCAACATAGGCAAAAAGAGAAATGTAATGGATTTTACAGCCCTCACATGAAATAAGGAAACACACCTGGTCAATAAAAGAGAAGCGTAATTTGCTAGTAAGGAACAGAGAAATTTGTTGTCTAACTCTTACAGAGATATGGAGCAAAATTTTATAGAAAATGAAGAGACCTTCTTCTTACACCATTTCTATATTCTAAACCCTCGATAGAAGGTGAAGACATTATGCTAAGCACAGGTCTTTGAAGGCCCTTTTATGTGGAGCTAAAGTAATCCAGGTGATTGACAGATGTGGACAACTGCAACAGACGGCAGCCTTCTAAACTGCGCCAGCGCCTGGGCACCGGGCCAGTGTGGTACCCACTTCTCAAGCTCCCGCTGCAGACAGGTGAGATGGCTTCTCTCTAGTCTTGGCTGTCCGCGAAAGGAGGCTGCAGCCTGCGCATCTGCAGAAGGGCTTGGGAAGACTGGCTTTTCACTTAGCTTGAACACGTTATGCAAATTCTCAACACACTAAGCCTGCAGTCAACATAAACTAAACTTGCACAAATTTCTACATCTGAGAAAATAATTTCCAGGTGTAGCTCCTCCACGCAGGACAATTAGCTATTTCCCCCCAAAGTGCAGACCGTTGTTTCAGCTCTCCAGCCCCCTGCATCCCAGTCTGGCTCTCTCCCTAATAAACGCCAAGTCCGAGTCTCTCCATCTGCTCAGTGCTTGAGAAATGGGTGACCCGAGGCCCCAGCCTTGCACGGGCCCCTGCCACCAGCTCCTCACCACAGAGGAAGCAGCTGTGAGCTGAAGCATTTTTAAAACTGGTCCCATGAGGGCTCAACCATAGGCCAGTCTCAACTTGAGTCACGGGGTTTGAAGGCAGATAGGCCTGGTTTGGAGGCCCAGCTGTCCGACTCACTGGCTTGGGGAACCAGAATGTGCTACATGAGCTTTCTGTGCTTGTTTTCTCATTGATAAAGTGGGGGAAATCATATTTCCCTTGGCAGTGCTCTGAAGATTAGACATTATGTATGGCAGGGGTGCCGAAGGACAGAGCACAGAGAAGGTACTCGTGGCCACTGTTATTGCTCTGCCCTCTCTCCTTATCCGCCCCAGGCCTCTGCGGTCCTGCAGAGATGGCTGAGAGTCATCCAGAGTGAGGAAGCGGGGACTCTGGACACAGGGCATCACCCCGGCCCTCTCCTTCCTCACTGGGACTTGAGGAATCAGAGAGGCGTTGACATAAATCAGACATGTGTCCTTCTCCCACAACAAACTGGACAACCACAGTCCTTTGTCCTGCTGTACTGCAAACCCATCCTCTAGGCCAGGGGTTCTCAAAACGTAGGCCCACATGAGCAGCATCAGCACCACCTGGGAACTTGTCAGAAATGCAGATTCTCAGGTCCCACTGAATCAGAAACTCAGAGATTTATGTTTCAGCAAGCCCTCCAGGTGATTCCAACGCATCCTAAAGTTTGAGAATCACTGTCCTGGAATATACATTCCAGAGGGCAGGAGTTTGTGCACTGCTGTGTCCCCAGTGCTGGAATGATGTCCGACACATAGCAGGTGCTCGGTAAGTATCTGCTGAATGAATGAATGAATGAATACACTAAATAATGAGTGAACACACATGTCCCCTCTCCCAGAATGAGCTCCTTGAAGGTAGGGATGGAGACGGATTAATTTTTCAGCTCCAAAATTCAACAAACATTCATTAAGTCCCCACACTGAGCAACATTGCCTTTAGGTGCTAGGGATAAAAAATAGAAGTCCCGACTCTCTTACTGTAAACAGACTTTAAAAATAATTACACTAACATGGCACAATAATGCTTCAATTATAATGTCACATAAAAAAATCAAGATTCTAAAATTCATGGACACAGTAATATGATGGCTATACAATATTTCCGTTTGTGGGCAATTTTTAAAAATTTATCTAATAAGCATGCATATTACTTTTATAGTTGAAAAATGTAAATATTCCAAAACTGTCTCATAGAGGGTGGTAAACGCAGTAATAGATGTAAAGGTACAGAAATGCAAGTGATTATTTCTGCTTGAAGGGGAGTCTGAAAAAAGTTCCTCACAGAAGGTCAGGGCTGTAATGAATGGACTGCTGTGATACAACAGGGAGAGGTGAGGAGTGTGGCAGAACTGGAGTGTGTATGCTTCACCTTAAACATTCAAATTCAATTTCTTTTTTCAAAATACAGTGGCTAGACAAAATCTATTTGGGGACCAAAGCTGCAAGAAGCTTTGAAGGATGAATAAGAATTCACCAGATGGGTGAAAGAAAGGGAGAAGGGCAATGCAGGTAAAGAGAAGGAAGCATAAACACTGGCAAAGGCTAGATGGTGTTGCAATAGCCTCATGTGTTGAGGAAACTTCTAGAAATATTTCTGAAACACGATCTGAGAAGCCAGGAGTACTCAGAAATGAGGTTGGACTGGAAATGACAAGGGCCATATCACAGATGTCACTGGATATCATGCCAACCAGGCTGGGACTTCACGTTGCAGGCCAGCATATCCCCAACATTTGTGCTACAGTAACATCAAGGCAGAAGAGAGTGGGGGTCTGAGGGCAAAGCACAAGATTTCTTTGAATGCTCATCTTTTCTCTTAAACATTAATGAAACTTTTGTATTGCACCATAGTGCTGCATGGTATCAAAACTTTTAAAAAGATGCCAAAGTTAAACAGCAGAGATCCCCCCCAATCCCAACCCCAAGCCGTCCAAAGAAGGTCATGTCTCAGGAATCTGGAAGATCTTTGTCTGCAGCTCTGCTTACTTCCTCCGGGTGCATTCCTGGAAGTGGAGTTAATGGGTCAAGGGATATTAACTTTTCAAAGGCTTGGTACAGGCTGCCAAATCATTTACCAGAAAGGGTGAGTAGTCCTTTTTAACCAGAAGAACCGCATTTAGATTTTATAAAGATCAATGTTTGGCTAGACTCTAGGGGCCTTGACACTTCTGGTTTTCTACCTTATTCTAGAATGCATAGGCACTTTCTTTTCTCTTTTTCGTGAAGTCATTTGACTATGTTTCTCAAACTGAACCCTGTTTGTTTCTCATTCACTCATGTATTCATTTGTCCATTCATAACCTTCACTGAGCAAGCCTAATGCACATCATAATGGCAGGTACTAGATGGAGTCCATCAGGGTTCATCCTTGGCGACTAGCTCTCTTCACTCTACACTCCCTGTGATGACCTCCACTCACCCGGGTTTAGCCACTAGTCATATGTTAATTATTCCAAAATTTGGACTCCCCAGCCCTGACTTTCCTCTGGGGTTCAGACCTGTACTACCAATGATCACAGCTCATGGGTCCACCATGGACCTTGTCTCTCAAACTGGAGTCAAGGGGTCTTTCTTACCTCTTCCTTTTCTCTATTCCTGTGTATCAACTCACCACCTCCTGCCAGATTCATCCCCCAATGTTTCTGGAACCCCTCCTTCATTCTCCCTACGTCCAAGATCACTTTACTTTAGGAGCTCATCGTCTGTTGCCGGACACCACCATTACTTCAAGCTACGCCAGGTCTTCACGGGCACGGAGTCAAACCAACATGGAAGATCAAATCACGAATACTCAGGCCATCTTGGTTAAGGAATTCCCCACAGCCTGTCACGGGCATGCCCATAAAATTTCTCTAACAACTGTGATTAGTTAAAACAAGAACTGTTCACATTGTACAACTCTTCTACACAGAAGTCTAACATGCATTATCTTAGGCTTCAAAATAATCCCTCACAGAAGAGGAAACGGGCTCTGAGACCGTTCCATGACCGGTCAAATTTCACAGGGCTAATCACGGGCAAAGCCCGGATGTGACTCTCGGTCTCCTGAATCTAAGCACTCTTTCCACTTTCCACAATCCGGCCTGGGCCAAGAAGCCCAGCTGGACACTGGTTTAAACCGAAACACACCCTCACCACTCTCTTCTTACTTCTGCTGCATTTAGGAACCATGCCACCCTGAACACTTAAACGAGTAACAATCGCTGGTTTAGGCACCAAAATTAAATAAGATCATTTGCAACTGATCCAAGACTTCATTCAACTGCTCTATAATGAGTAAGAACAAATTGCACGGTAACTATATTTTCCCAAACCTAAAATCAGGGATCAGCATGTGAAAAAGATTTCTTTTTTCTATATTTATTTCTATACAAAGTCTCAACATATTGTAAAAAATTATATCATCTTTGGTTACATATTTAAAGAATCACTTTTATCAAAAATAACATGACATTGGAATATCCCAAAAAATCTAGGACATATTGTCGGTTACTCTCCTTTCAAAATGAATACCATGCTGCTAATGATAAGCGCAAATATACACTTTGTGTAGCGTGCGTATTTGTGTTTCAGAGTATTATATCAGGTAGGGTGAAAACAGTTAGGGATAAATGGGACGTGGGCTGAATTTAGTAAAAATGAAAGCTATGGGTAACATAGAAAAAGGAGCAGAAAAGGTTCCTGCTGACCAGTCAATAGGAACTGAGCATCCACGGGCCATATTAGATGGCATAGGTGAAGGGTCAGAGACAGTCTAAGACCATTTTGTCTGAATCTAATGAAGAAGGTCTTATGCTTAATTTTATGCGTCAATTTGCCTAAACTATGGTGACTAGTTGTTTGCTTAACACTAGTCTAGATGTTGCTGTAAAGATATTTTTTAGATGTGATTATCATCTACAGTCTGCTGACTTATAAGTAGAGCAGATCACTCTCCATAATGTGGGCGGGCTTCACCCCATCAGTTGAAGGCCTCGAGAGCACAGACTGAGGTTTTCTGAAGAAGGAATTCTGCTTCCAGACAACAACAGCCTGAGTTTTCAACCTTTAGACTCAAGACTTGCAATATCACTCTCACCTGAACTTCTAACCTGCCAGGCGGCCCTGAAGATTTTGCACTTGCCAGCTCCCACAATTGCACGAGTCAATTCCTGAAAATAAATCAGTCTCAATCTCAGTCTCTCTCAGCTAGATAGATACATAGATAGATAGGTAGATAGATAGATAGATAGATAGACAGATAGATAGATAGATAGATAGATAGATAGATAGATAATGCTATCAGTTCTGTTTCTCCAGAGGACTCTAGTATAGGAGGAAAATAGGTAAAGGGAGTGAGGGGAATAAGACAGCCCAGGGCGGGCTGATGGAGCTCTCCAAATCTAAACCCGACTCGGTGTGAAATGAAGAGATGGCTAAGAGCTCCCAAAGGCAGTGAGAGAGCATGTGCCCCAAAAGGAACAAGACCACTAGGACTTAATCTGGTATTGATTCAAGGTCCCGAGGAGAAACTGGAGTGTAGCAAGAAGGTTGACAGCGGTCACTGTTGCCCACGTAAAGGCAATTTTCCCGCCATGTTTTCAGGTGAGGGAAGATAAATCTTTAACTGGTACATTTAATTTCTGCAAGTTACTGCTGTTTCTAACTTCACGATGAACTTAATGAAATGCCTGTAACTAATAAGCTAATTAATGCTGGAAATCAGAAACAAACTGACTTTTTCAAAATATAGAGCTGTGCTGTCCAATATGGTAGCCACTAGCCAAGTGTGGCTATTTAAATTTAAATTAATGCAAATAAAATAAAGTTAAAACTTTAATTCCTCAGTCGCACTAGCCACATTTTAAGTGTTCCATAGCCACATGCGGCTGGTGAGCACAGTATTGGAGAGTGAGGACAGAGAACATTTCCATCATCACAGAAAGTTCTACTGGATAACCGCTGCTATGGAATATAATAAATCATATAAAATACAAAGTAACAGAAACAGCATTTCCAACAATGATTTCAGAGGCATATAACATAGGGTAAAGATCAAGACTCACACACACATACATCCCAAATATATCCTAGACCAGACCACTGCCCACTCTGACCCTCCCTCATAACTCATGGGTCACCTTTCCATGACAGCTGACATTTTAAAGTCTTAGGGGATCCATGAAATACACAGGGAACCTACAAACAGAGGCATGTGCTATATATTAAGAACAGGCGCAAAAACACTGTTCTGGGTTGCACGGTTACACATGAGTCTTCACGGTGAATATTTTATCATACACACATAACCCTTCTCATCTTTCATCACCTCAACTCTTGTACAACTTTCTGAAAAAGGAGGTTCAAAAATAACCCGGGTTTTAGCTCAAGTCTGAAGCTGCCTTTAGTTCCAACGTGTTAACACTTGGCTTCACGAATTGAAACATTTACTGAGCACTGCTGGTATTATGGGACCAAAAGGAAAGATCAAGCAGAACTTCTGGTGTCGTGGTTTTCTCTTTTAATGACTGACAGGTCTTAGAATGAGCCCTAGACAAGGAATCTGAGACCTAAAGCTTTGGACCCAGCCCTGTCACTCACTAGCTATGTTACTGGTCAACTTGGTTGATTTATCTAAACCTCAGTTTCCTCATCTATAAATGGGGATAATAATATCCATTCATTCATTCCACAACTATTTACTCAATATCTACTATGTGCTGGGCACTAGGTGCTAGGGGAACCATAATGAGCCAAACAGGTACCAACCCTGACCTCCTGGATTTAATAAGTGTTTGTCTAACTCAAGAGGTAACTGAGCAACTCTAAAGAGTTACCATGTTCCATCCTTCTCACACTGTCTATGCTCAGTTTGAGGGACCACTGCTTGCCTTAAGTCCCTGGTGGGGTTGGGGCTGGGGAGAAGAGGTACTCCTTCATTCTCCTCTGCTGTTGGTGGTGATTTGGCGGGAAGCTAGGGAAATGATGAAAGAACTTAGAAAACTGTAAACATTCTTAAAAACAAAAGGAAGAGATGGGTTCCAGTGTCTGGTGGGAGCAGAGTATGGATCACCCTTTGGTGTCTCTGTTCAGAGCAGGCAAAAAAAATTCTGACAAAAGGAATTTTGCTGGCCCTCAATATCTCTGTTAATTAACTCAGTTCTTTCACTTAGATTGTGCTTATCATTTCACAATTCATTGAAAATAGAGTGCATGGGAGTCAGAAATCACTAGACCTGAGAGGAAGTGCTATTACGCTCCCATCCCTCAAAAATCTTCACCTAGCTCTTAGTGCCTCTGAAAACCAACCCATGAGAAGATCCCAACCTGATGTCAAAAGTCTAAATCAGAGACCCAAAAGAGAAGTGAACAAGGAAAGGCCTATCTGTAAGGAACAACCCAATGGTGTCTGAAAGAGCAAGTGCCCAGCAGGGTAGGGCCAGAGCCGGAGAACCAGCACCTCCAGCACCGTGAGGAAACTTTTTCCAAATCTTGCCCCTACTTTTCTTTATTTGTTGGCATCATTCCTCTTTCTTATCTAGGGCCAATTTTCTCCATGTGGCAGAAAATGTGGCCATTGCCAATTTCTGAATTTTTCTGCTTACAGCTTACCTACTGGAGATAGAATGTCTAAACTTCCTGGTTATGCACAAGCAAAAGATTGCAGGGAAGGGCTCTGAGTGGTTCAGCTCAGATCAGGTGTCCACTTCTGGGCCAATCAGCTCTGGCTAGGGGCAGGCTGGCTCCTACGGAAATCACACAGCTGAATTGTGAGAACAAAGCAGCTCTCAGAAGAAAAGGAATTTCAGGGCAGACAAAATAAAAATTTAAATATCTATCATGTAGAGACATCATCTGATGTGAAATAAAATCTGAAATTTGTTCAGTACTCATACGTACCAAAATGAAGAAGAGAATATAAGTGTTATATAAGGCAACTGATATTTAAGCCAAACCAAACTGAGCAAATAAATTCATATCTATCACAACAATGTTGATATATTTTGGTCCAAGTGGTTCATAGCTCTAAGTTCTTTTGCCTGCAAAGACACAGCATTCTTCTCCTTCACACAGGGTGTCTACATATCTCCATGAGGTCTGCTCAAGACTTTTTCCCCCCCATCTTTATTGAGGTACCACTGAAGATTGCTTTTTAAGAATACTTTCTGGAATCAATGTCCAACCCCCAACCATCTCACTACACAGAGCAGTGTGCCATCACAGATGTAACAGATCAGGAATGGCATAATGGAAAGAGTCACCACACTGGAGCAGACGGTGTCACCTCCGGCAGATTTTCACTGGCTGTGCAAATCCCTAATCTCCTTCAATGTATGCCCATCAGCAGAACTGAGCACGTATGTGGTTGTCTGTGCTCAGACCAGGATCCTGGAGCAAAAGCAAAGACCTTGGCCCATGAGAGCTGCCATCATCCAGGTGGGAGCACTGAGGCACAAGAACTGGCAGGAGAATCTTTCATCTCCCGCCAAGGCTGTGAGACCCCCCAGGCTTGCACCAACGCCTGTGCACACCCACAAAGGAAGGGGGTCAATCGAATCTCAAAACATTATATTACCAAAGCATTTAAGGAGACTTTCATCATAGTCTCATGGGAAAGTCAAAGAATGTGTGCTGGACTTCACAGTTTGGTAGTTTTGTCGCTGCCAAAATCCATGGCTGGTAAAGTAACCTTCCCCAGGTGGAATCTGGGGACACAGAAATGGCTTGGGGGAAAGATTCCCAGAGGGAACAAGGCTAGTGAAGGCACAGAGGTAAGAAAGCATCATAAATTACGCAGAGAAAAGCAAACGTCCAGTGTGCGTGCACCAAAACTCCATAATCGCAATAGCTTCATCTCCTGAGAGCCTACTATGTGCCAAACACTGTTTTAACGGCTTGACATGGATTAACTCATTTAATCCTTATAATAACAGTAAGAATTCTTTTTTATCTCCATGTCATAGATGAGAAAACTGAGGCACAGAGAGGCTACACAACTTGTCCAAGGTCACACAGCTAGTAAATGGCAGGTAGAATTCAACCTAGACAGTCTGGTGCCAGAGACCATATTCCTACCTGTTATACTGCTCAGCACTGTATTTGCCATAGTGTATCCTAGACTCTAAACTACCCTGTGAAATACCAGGGCCGGATCTTGAAGAGTGCTGAATCTTTAGAGTTCGGACTTTTTATTCTGTAGGCAATGAGATGCCATTACTGTTTCTGAGCAGCAGTGACGTAATCAGGCCGATCCCAAGGAAAATTTATCTGTCCACAGGATGTGGTATGGATTGAGGGGGCGGGTCACGGAAGTCAGCAGTCAGGAGGCAAAGAGAGTAGTTGGGGGCCTGGGAGTCACTGCAGAGCTCGTGGGAGAGGTCACAGAGCCTACACTTGCCATGGGAAAGGATGTGAGGGGGAGAGGGGAGACCTAAGTAGAGACAGCAGCCTGCTGACTAAAAGGTGATACACCACGGGGCTCTGATATGTTAAAAAAACTGGTCACCTATCGTCCAAACAAGGACTATTAAAAATTAGGCTGTGACGACAGGCAAGAGCTAGAACTCTCCAAGTAAACCGAGACAGAGGGTCACTTAACTAAACAGGACCAGCAGTGAAGACCCAGAAAGCTGCTTTAAAAAAGATGCAGATGACTGCTCTTCTCGTCGTTCCCGGTCCAGTACCTGATGGCTTCTTCAATTTCTCTCCTGCTGTTACATCCTGGGCTGTCTCTGCCTGGCCCTTCCCACAAATGTCAAATCCATCCGATCCACTCAGGGTCCCAACATGGAAGGCTCAAGGTCTTCCATCTTCTGGAGAGCACACAAAATGGAAGAACTCAAGCTAGGGACCTGGCACAAGCAAACGGAATTATAGGTGTAACTGACAACGCCTTAAAAGGAACACCTACGGAACGCCTAAAGCAAAACCACAAAAACCACAGATACACCTATAGATAACCAGACAGAATGCAGACCTGGATAAGATAAGGAAGCAGCATAAAAGGAAGAGACGATGGAACACTGACACCAGCAAGTCATCCCGGAGAGAGGACGACATGCTCCTGGTTGCCTTGCTGGTTCCCATGCCTCTCACTGTCCCTTTTGGCTGGACCGATTTCCTGTTCCAATTGCTGGATCGTGCCAAGGATTTTGTGGACTTGGGCTCATAACCCTCTGCATATTGAATGCTGTGCTTGGTGTTAATTAATATGTTCTTATGATACTCATATGATTGAATGTGTGATGTTTGATTGAGTCTCTATAAAGGAACACCAGGTTGTTGCCACTGTTCCTGGACCTCAGTTGCTTGTGACAAGATCCTTTGAATTCACCGCAGTAAATTCTGGCATTGTGGAAAGACACAAAAGTGAGTGAACCGTCCATTATTAATGGCTCATTACACGTCCAGACCACTAGCCAACCCTCTGCTGACCTGCAGTCCCACCATCCACCCCTAGCCAGCTATCTTGTCATTCCCCTTGGGGTGCCCTGGCCCACCCCCTGTCGCTCCCCTCCATCATCATAAGCCTTTGCTTTTTGACCATTCAAAGTTCATTCCCATCCGGGGCCTCAGCACTTGCAGCTTCCTCTGTTTGGGATGCCGTTCCACTCAATCTCCCCATGGTTGGTTTCTCCTTGTTACCAGGGTCTCCTCTTCCCATTTATGGCCTTCCCTGAAATCCCAGTCTAAAGATGGTCACCTGGTGACACTTCAGCATATCTTTTTAATTTTCATCATATCACTTATTGCAACATATCTTTTTTACTAACTTATTGTCTGTCTTTCCCAGTTGAATGATAGTTCCGTGAGGGCAGAAACACTGTCTATTTTGTGCTCCGCTATGTCCCAGCATCTAAAACAGCTCCTGGTACCTAATAAGTACTTGATAAACATTTATTAAAGGAATGAATAGGTAAGAAATTAAATTTGCAGAATCTCAGGTTACTTCTAAGTGTAAACTTCTATGAGTTTACCATTTTGGGAAATATCCACCTGGGGCCAATAATGTTTTGCAAATATACTTGTCTGAGATTTTGAAAATCTGCACTTCGTTTGCTACTTGTATCATTTTAACAGCAGAGAAAACTGAGGAGGCCTACAGAAATTACAGGGTTGCAGGTCCAGGGGTACAACTCAAGAAAGCAATCCTGTCAAAATAAAATTATTTGCACTCGCTAGGTTTCCAGTCCATCTCTTAACAAACCTAGTCAATCTTCCCCTTAGGAAAGAGAAGATACGCAGCAACAAACAATGTGTTAATATCAGTACTTCTTATCAAGGTAAAAAATGCCTCATAACTGGCATTCCTCTGGGCCTCCTTTCACAAAGGCATTACCTAAGACAAGGCAATGCATTTCCTACCAAAAAAAAAAAAAAAGAATAGAAAAGAAAAACTCAGCTAGAATCCAGAATCCTGAAGCCGCTGAGGTGGACAACCCCAATTTTATACTTTGGTAACACCAGTGACTCCTGAATTACAAGCCTGGGGCGAAGAACCCCAAGGGCTATTAAGATTCTTGAGAATGTTCTGGAATACCAGTTTTAGAGTCTTCATGGAACTCAAATCTCAGCACCACAGTAAATGAATTAGGGAAAAGAACCTAAGTCTAAAGAACTTTAACCAGGAGCAGATGCTTCTGTTCACACCAGGCTGCTTTATCATCCAGGATTCGTGACATCCACCCGCCCCCCCCAACATTTCCCTGACTTACATAGGCTCCCACAACATTAACAACAGGCACTTTAACAAAACATTGAGATGGTGTGCTTGGACCAATGCTATCCTAGTTTTAACCCTTGGTTAAAAAAAAACCTTTTCTATTCCCATGACTCCAGACCAACAAAAATATAACAGTCCTAATGGCATTTGAAACCCCCGTGGTAAACAGAACAGTTAGACTAAGTACTTGGGGATGGTTTTCATTACAATGTGCTAAAGAAATGAATCTTTTATTGTTCTTTTGTAAACACCCTGGAGAACCCAGGATGGTTTTCTGGAAGATGGAAAAGATTTGAGAGAGTTTCAGATCTCATGAAGATATGCGATCTCTTTGAGTAACAAATAGAGGTTTTTTGGGGGGGGGGGGGACGACTCTGCATTTATGACTGTTGGGAATTAAAGATTATTTTCAATGCCCAATAAACCTTATATTCAATACTCAACTTTTTATTTCCACTCCTTGCCTTCAATTTTATTTATTCCATATTAGCCCTGCATGGTCTCAAAGTTCTCTCCTAGTGGAATGAACCATAAATGAAGACAGCATGTCTGAATTCATGTATATGGCAGACTGTATTTTCCAAAGATGGCCACAACAATATTTCCCATCCCACATGGTCTGCTAGAACCTTGCCATTCCCCCATCAGGAGGCGGAGTCTATGTCCCTCTACTTGAACCAGTATGGGCCTCCACTAACAAGTGAGGTGAAAAGGATGCTATGGGACTTTTGAGGCCTGGTCATAGTAATTCCATAAACTTCCATCTTGTTTTCTCAGGATGCTTGTTTTAAGAACCTAGCCATCATGTTTTGAGGAGGACCAAGCAGTCTGTGGAGAGGAGTGTAGCCTGCAACAACTTGCCATCCATCTGAGTGCGCCATGTTGAAAGTTGATCCACCAGTCACTGACACGCCACCCCAGGTGATACCAGGTGGAGCAGAGATTAGCTGCTTCTGCCAAGTCCTGCCCAGGGTGGAGAAGTGTGAGCAAAATAAACGACTATTGTTGTTGTAAACCACTATGTTTTGGAGTGGTTTGTTCCCCAGCAATAGACATCCTCTTAAAAAACAGAAATCCTCACTAATTCACACCCATGGGAAGATACCAGACTTCAGCAATTTCTTAAAGTGAAATCCACGATCCTCTATAAAGGATGCAGATAGCAGCACTCTCAATGAAGCAGAATGTAAATAAGGATAACACAAATACTTCCAAGGAGTGGGCCTTTAGGGACTTGCTTTAATAAAGAGGTAAGAGCAGTTTGTAATGAGTCTCTGAGTTTGTGATGACGCACCCGAACTGCTGGAACAAGCGGGTGCCTGAGGTAAGCCCTGAGCCTGCAGAGTGCCTTCCTTACATTATTAATTGGCTGAGCAAACCTGTTGGCAAATGTAGGCTCAGTCCTTGTTTATCTCAAGTTACAACTGTGCAGAACATGAATTAATGATGATGTCTTACTATTCAAGAGCAACACAGGATGATGCTCACATTCCCAGGCACCGTCAGAGTCAGAAAGGGATGCAGAGATTCCTGTGCTTGAGACTTCCAAAAAAGTCCATCGGTATTATTCCTAAGCCGTCATCAAGAGAATCTTCCGCCGCCCTCTGGGGGGTGTCTCAGAAGTTAGAGTAGCAACCGCCTCTCTCATCCAAAATGGGAAGTCAGTGAAATAAAGTTTCCACACCAACTAAACGATGAAGAGTTCCATCAAAAACTAACTTTACTTCTACCAGGAATATATTTAAACATTTTCTTTTAAAGTTTTTCCATCTCCTCAGGTATTTTCCTTCTGACTTCTATTCCCCGTATCCTCCACATCCCAACCTTTTTCTCTCTGAAGAAGCTTTCTTTACAGAAACGTCGTTGACTGCCTTCTGCTCAGTAACATCCTTATCACCCCACCAATAACATCCTTACTACCCCCACCAACAACATCCCTATCACTGCCACCAAGAACATCCCTACTTAGAGAAAATGTGGTATATGTATACAATGGACTATTATTCAACTATTAAAAAGGAGGAAATCCTGCCATTTGCAACCACATGGATGGACCTTGAGGGGATTATGCTAAGTGAGACAACTCAGACAGAAAAAGACAAATACTGGATGATCTCACTTACAAGCAGAATCTAAAAAAGTCAAACTCATAGAAACAGATTAGAATGGTGGTTACCAGGGGCTAAAGGGGTAGGGACATAGGGAGATGTTGGTCAGAGGGTAGAAATCTCCAGTTAAAAGATGAATACATTCCAGGAACGTAATGTACACCATGGTGATTACAGTTAACAATACTGTATGTATTGTATAATTGAAATTTGATAAGAGAGTAGATGTTAATATTCTCACAACAACAAAAAAGATAACAATAGATGTGTTAACTAAACTTAAGGTGGTAATCACTTCACAATTTATAGGTACATCGAATCATCATGTTGTATACCTTAAAGCTACGTGATGCTATTTGTCAATTATATCTCAATAAAGCTGGGAAAAAAAATAAGATCCCTGCTATATAAAATCCCTATCACCCCAAACAATAACATCCCCACTACCCATCCTCCCCAGCCACCTTCTCAAGACCTAGGAATTCTGCTACAAGGCTAATAGAATGAAGCTATAGATTGGGAAGTAATTAATTCGATGGGAAACCTTAGTTTAATCTATTTTCTCTTATTACTTAGGCTAGATTTATAATAATCAATTATTAGAAGACTTGGGCCATTTGTCCACACATGCATATCTTGTGTTACTTCTACAGATTACAGCACCACCCACATAACGGTAATCAATCTTATTTTTCAGTCTCTCAAACCCTTAAGAACAGAAGTGATCCAACAAATGAATCACTTAAAGTTTAGTTTTCTTCACGACAGATGTTTTTCATTGGAGTGTCAGAAGGTAACGTTTACTTAAAAAATGTTTACCTTAAAAAAAGAAAAAAAAAACTTGTAAAAATAATAGCCCTTGTATTGAACTCCAATTACAGTTATTAGTTGAGGGTGGAGACAAAAATAGTTATCAATCAACAAACATTGACTTACTGGATGAAGAGCACAGGGAATAAGATGCGCCCGGCACAATTCACAAAATGAGGGCCTACGACACCAAAACTCAGCATGCCACCCTCATAAACCTGAATTAATCAAAGACACCTCTTTGATAATGAGGGATACACATAAAAGCCAGACTGATGACAGAATCAGAGTATTAGAGATTCTCAAGGAACAAAAGTCTCATTTTACAGAGAAGAAAACCAAGAATTCGAGAAAGCGATGTGCCCCGCCTAAGTGATTGCCAAGTGATGAATTAAGCAGCACGTTTCCTTTACTGGAATCAGGAGAAAATTCTGGAATTGGTCTTTTCAAGTTCCAGATTTCTCCATGAGGAGGCAAGTCAGTTTCAGTAACTGAAAACTTTGTGTCCCAGTGCTTCCCCTCCCTCCACTTCCCGGAAGCCATCTCCACACGGCTGACCCATCCTAATGGGACCCAGCTCTCCGAGTGGGAATTCTCCCAAAGGCAGAAGAGGGGAAAACCTTACATGGGTTGTAATGCTGTCAAACTGGCTCTCAAAACCCTCAGGGAAGATTCCACGTAATCTCAAGCAATAAAAGTGAAACCTTCCAGTTTGGGGGGAAAATACGGCAGGCAGTCTAACTGCCTTCCGGGATAAATTCCAGGACCAACTGCCACAAGGTTAGTCCAAATTCCCACACACTCATTATCTGTGCTGGATCCCAGACAAATCCGGCAGACAGGAGGTCTCACCGAGTGAGGATGTTCAGCACCTCTGAACAACGCAGATGGGAAAGTTCAACCTGCGTGTAAACCCGTTAACTACCACATGTGTTCACTGACAGCGCATAATTAGCACTCAAAACATGTGCCATCTCATATATATCTATATGCATGCATGCCACTTTAGAAACTTTCCCAGTGATAACAGCAAATTCCATATTTGTAAACGTGTCTGCTGGGAAGTATGAAGTAGAAATGGTGACAGATAACCACCCTCCTAAGTCACTTCCAAGGAGGACTTACGCAACAGGTTTCAACCACCCCAAACGCTGAAAAAGGCTACTTGCAAGTTGCAGGAAAAAATTAAAAGTATGAATGTCCATCTATTTTATCTCCATTGCATGACCTCTGAAAGCATCTGCTCCCATATGATTCTGAGAGCTTTCAAGCCTTGGAAATTCCTGGGCTCTCGCTCTTTCATTCCATAAATATTCATTGAGCGTCGACTATATGACCTACATTCTTCTCGCCATGGAAAAAAGAGACAACAAACAATAAACATAATAAGTGAAAAGAGTAAAGCATCTTAGGAAGTGAAAAGAGCTGGAGATAAAAGAGAAAAAAGAAGCGAGAATGACTAGGATGGGGAGCGGCATGGAATAAGGAGCTCTTTTAAACATGATGGGCAGGGTGGGCGGGCGCATGGAGAAGGGGAACTTGAGCAGAGATAGGAAGGAAGTGAAGGAGTTAGTCAAGCGGGTATCTTGGGGAAGAAGGTCCATAAAAGTTGTCTCCCCTGTAAGAGTCAGACCAATATTCAATACCCACAACATGATAACCCCATTCACAGTCGGCGGAAAGGGGAAATACACAGTCCATATACACTACATCTCCTGGATAGATCCTGGGTTTACTCCCCAAATGTTACTTCTCAGAAAAGAGGGAATTACTTTATACATTTACGAACTTTTACAAAGTCTCTCACAATACAGGGACGCTGGGTCACTATTTTGCACAACAAAGCGCTCACTAGGGAAAACAGGTTCATCAAGGCTGGTTTGGGACCTTTATTAAAGTCATCTGACGGACTTAGCTTTTTTTTTAAATGAGGGAAATGTATTTAACAAAAACTTAAAATAACTCCTATAGCATGAAACAAAATTTTGGGTGCTATAGTAAGCAGGCTTCCCAAAGACCACCTTTAAAGAGGAATGCAGGAATTCTATACATGATGAAAAGGAACAAATTACTGGGACATGGATGAATCTTACAGAGTGTGGAGCAATAGATGCCATTTATAAAAGACTCCACTGATTGATATAAAGTTCAAAACCAGGCGAAGCTAACCTTTGGCGTTAGAAACTAGACGGAGGCTACCGGTGGGGCGGGCAGAGGGGGAAGTGATGGGAGAGGCCCCAGGCAGGGCTTTGAGCTGTTCTATTTCTGGATCTGGGTCCTGGTTACCAGGTGCATTCATTTTGTGCAAACTCACCGAGCTGTGCACTTCAGATTTATGCGCTCTCCTGTATTTATGTTGTCTTTAATAAAAAGAGACTTTTCCCTTTTTTAAGAGCAATGCAGAGTAAGTGGTTGCATTAAGGAGATTTCTTCTTTACATAGGAGCTGGATAGGAAAAAATGGCTATCCTAATATTACACGAATGAGCACTTAGGACTTGGGATAGAGTCTCTAGCGAGAACATCATTCATAAATTTTAAAAGTGCCGAATTCCAAACAATTTGGATGCATGTAAATAGGATGAGTTTGAAACCTGTGTTAGATGCTCCTAAAAGTCACTCTGGTGATGATAGAGACACCGAAGCAAAGATGCATGGAAAGTGTAAGAATAAAATTGCTTCGTGAGATGAAAACCTGGGAGACAAAACACTATTTCCAAATTTGCATATTTTTATATAATTTAAAATATGTATATACAAATTAATTAATGATTAATTTTACAAACAAAAATTTAATTATTTTAAATATATACTTTTTGGATGTTTTCATGAGGAAAATTTTCTTCGGTTGTTTAATAAATGCTATACACGGCTCCTTGTTCCTTGTGGCTGTCAAGACTCATTATCACAAATATTTTGTGTCAACTGAGAAAACATGGAAAACTGAAAACTATTTAAATCAAAGAGTCCTACAGAACTATGCTGTCCAAGACAGTAGCCACTAGCCACAGGTGACAACCAAGGACTTATAATGTGGCTAATGTGACCAACGAGCTGAATTTTAACTTTATTGAATTTTAATTAATTTAAACTTAAATTTAAAAACCGAAGCAGTATGAAATATTTTTCTGTTAAACATAACTTTATTTTGTAGGACATTTCACTTTCATTATTGAAGATTTAGTGTCCAAATTGAGATGTGATACAAGTATAAAATATACATCTGATATCTAAGATTCACTTTGTTAAAAAAAGTACATGAAAGATTTCATGACATATTAAAAAACATATTTTGGATGTATTGGGTTAAATAAAATGTATTACTAGGGGCCAGCCCCGCAGCCAAGTGGCTAAGTTCATGCTCTCCGCTTCAGTGGCTCAGGGTTTTGCTGGTTCGGATCCTGGGCGCAGTGGACATGACACCGCTCACTGGGCCACGCTGAGGCGGCGTCCCACGTGCCACAACTAGAAGGTCCTACAACTGAAATATACAACTATGTACTGGGGCGGGGATTTGGAGAGAAGAAGGAAAAAAAAAAAAGATTGGCAACAGATGTTAACTCAGGTGCCAATCTTCAAAAAAACAAAAACGTATTACTAAAATTAATTTCACCATTGTTTTGACTTTTTTAATATGGCTACTGATTTTTTAATTAAAAAATTAATTTACTAAAATTTTAAATTATATAAGTGGCTCAAATTATATTCTATTGGACACTACTGCTAAGGAATAAAATGTCACTTTTGACTAGTGACTACAGGCAAGAGATAAAAGAATGAGAAACCAAAGCTAAAAAAACCAATATATTTAAAGATCTGATTAATAACTGTGGCACAAGAAATCCAGGGGTTGGGGTGAGGGAACAAAGTAGAAAAGGGGAAAAAAGTCCAAGAAGCCAGTACTTCTTTTAAGACTCTGGTCAGATAAGCTGGAACCCAGCAACAGGAGACCAAATGCTATCTACGATTCCACAGCTGTCAACAAATCCAGCGACTTCGTTTTTGCTGACTATGTGTTAGAAGATTGCTATGTCTGTTACTAAAGAAGCAAGAAAAATGACAGAGGCGCCAAGCACATGTCTTTCTGGGGTGACAAAAGAGAGGAGAGAGTTTTAAGTTGCCTTGCTCCAAATCTCTCCTCCATCAGAAGACTGGGTGAGGATTAGGAAACAGTTACACCAAGTGTCTGGGTAGAAACGCTTGTTTTAACCAAACCAAGAAAATACAATACAGTACTTGACTGATGTGAGCTTACAGCAATTCTGTGCAGTTGGAGACAATCAGTATTAGGAACCCATTGTAAAAAGAGAGGAGACTGACACTGCCATCCACTGACTAGCTGTGATCGTCCGTGGTAGCTAAGTGGTCAGTGAGTTGTTGACTGGGCACATTTTCCACAGATGCTCCATGATATAAATAGGTATTTGGGGAGGAGGTGATGGGGAAAGTTCTAAATCTATATTTGAGAAATGCCGAGTTAAGCTAAGTAAGCGGGTTTCTTACTGCAGACATTTTCAGAGCCTTGATTCTTCTAAGGAGCATCATGACCCTCCCAGAGGGCTTACCACATGCATGTTTCCCAAACATATTGGATGACAGAACCTTTGTTTTCCAAGGAGCGCTGCAGGAAGGGCACACGCCAAGAAGTGTTGGCTTAGAAGGAAGACACTCCAGATCTTCAGCTCTGTTGGTTTCACCCTCAGCCAATAAGGAACATTACTGTCTGCTATAAGCATGGTTCAGAGGCAACGGGAGCAGCTTGTCCATCACCACACTCCTCCTGGGGCCTGTTTCAATCTCTGGAACAAGGGACATCTCTGGCACCCTAGGGACACAGCTATGTCCTTGAGAAGTAGACCCTTGTCCCTCACCTGCAGGAGCTTCCAGGCTGGCCTACAGCCAACCCAAACACCTAGCCCCAGGCAAAGTTATGTGAACCCTGACACCACCAGCCTCCTCCCAACATGCGGGATGGAGGAGATGATGCATGCTAAAAATTACAGAAATTGCAACGCTTTACATGGGCAAGTTCTAATCCCCTAAAATTTAGTAACTAGTAGTAGTAGTAAAGAGTAGTAAAATTTACTTTCTTAATAAAAAATCACATTAAGGAGAACCATGAAGATAATTCAGCAAGCCCATGGAAAGAAAGAATATCCTAATTTTAAAAGAGAAAAAGGAAAAACCCTCAGACCCATCCTAGGAATAACACAGGAGCACACGTGAGTTCTATGGGGAAGAGGGCAGTGGGTTTTAATTACAACCCAAAGACGTCTTGAATCAGGCCTTGTAAAATACATACTGGGAGGGGAGAGACCATCAAGACAGTGGCCACGAAGGGCGCCAACAACCTCACGGCCACACCACCAATGGCAATTTCTAATGTTTAGTCTTAGGGCCACCGACAGGGTTGACAACCCCTCCCTTGCTGAAGTACCCTTGGCCTCCATCACTGGCACTCGAGTTTCCCCGGGACCTCTCTAGCCACTTACTGTCCACCTCTCTTCTCTGCATGGCAGTCAATGCTGGAATCTCCTAGGGCTCAGTTCAAGGCCTCTCCCTCTGCACCCTCACTTCCTTCCTCAGCGACTTCAGCCATGACTAGGGTGTCAATTTTCACCTGCCAGCTGCTGTCTCCAGCCCAGACCGCTGCCCTGAGCTCCTGAGCCACAGAAGTGACAGCCAAAGGCCCCCCGTCACCCAGGGGCACCAGCCACATCAGCCTGGCCCCCTCCTCTCTGCTATGCCTTGTTAGCCAATCCGTAAATAATAGGGTGCTTTCCCCAGCTCCACAGTTCTTAAGTCTAGCCGCCTCTCCACATCTCCACTATGATGCTACGTAACATAAACTACGCTATAATCTCTTTCTACAGAGAGACTCCAACAGTTTCCTAACTGAAGCCACTCCTGCCCCCCAATGCAGTCTCCACCCTGCAGCCATCCTCATTCTTCCACAATGCAAATGTGGCATCATTCTCCAGCTCCTCCTTAAAATCCTCCAATGGCTTTCCATTGCATTTGGGATAAAGACCTAGATCCTGAGCCCGGCCTGTGGGCCCTGCGCATGTGAGCCCCAACTGACTCTCCAGCCTCATCATGCGGCTCTCATCCCTCCATCCTCTTCAGTCAAGTCACGATGGCCTCCTTCCTGTTCTTTGAACCAAACCCGCTCCCTCCCATCTCTCAGCCTTTGTCCAAGCTTTTCCCACCCCCACTACCTCCACTCTCCCTCACCTTTTACCCCTCAGATCTCAGTGCAAACACCACTTCTTAATGGACCACTCCTCCTCCCTCTGCCAGTCTGGGTCAGGGTCCCTTGCCAGGTTCTACTCCAGAGCACTTACCTATTTGGGATTATACCTCCATCAGGAGACTACCTGCTCCATGTCTGCGTCCTCAGCTAGACTGCAAGCTTCATGTGACCAGGGACACTACCCGTGCTGGCTCACTAAGGTATCCTCAGACACTACCACACAGGGGCCCTCAAAGATCTGTTCAAAGAAATATGAGTGAACCCTGGCCCGCTGGGACGGGGTCTTGGAGTCCTGCAGAGGAAGAAAATGAAGCACAGGAATTTGTCTCATTTTTAGGGAGTGATCAAGACAAACATGTGACCTCCTCCCTCCCCTCAGGCTCACACTAACTCCAGCTAACCTCCCCACACAGAACAGGAAGACTGCAGGTCAATGAAAACAGCAGGACAGAGGATCAAGGGAGGCTGCGGTGGGAGGGGAACTTTATAAGAAAACAGAGGCCTCCAGGCAGCAGCTCCCACGTTTTTCCTCCCCTGTGAACATCTAAGCCTGGAGATGTCCTCCTACCTCCTCCCCTGGCCTCAAAGGAAAGGGTGTCCAGTCCCACGTGCGCAGCTGATGCCACTCTGTGGGCTCCCCTCACCTGGACCTGCCTCCACCCTTTGTCACCTCTGACTTCTATTAACTATTAACTTTCCCCTCCCTACTGGTACCTCTCAGCTTTTAAAGATGCTCAAGTCTCCCATTTAAAACAAACAAACAAGACTTCCTTTTACCTGTGCCCTGTCTTAGCCACCACTCTCTCTCTCTTCTTTTAAATTTATTTACTCCTAACCCCATGGTAGGGAGGCCTCTGCCTGCTCCACCTCTTGACATCTCCTCCTGCAGGATTTATCAGAGGCCTTCAGTGGCCAAACCCAATGGGCCACCCACCCAGTGGGTTCCAACTTGACCTCTTTCCTGCTTTACTATTCTCTAGTCTCTTCCCTTGGATTCTGTAACATCATGCTCTTCCCTTTCTCCCCCTGCTTCATAAAAGTCCTTTCTTTTTCTCCTTCTCTGGGTCCTCCCCAGAGCTCTGGCCACAGTGCTCTCTTCTGTGCCCTCTGCAAGCACGAGTGAGTTCATCCTGTGGCGTGGCTTTGTCACTTCAACCAGTGGCTACTCATACTGTTGTCCTTGGGCCACTGCTGGTCCACAAACTTTTGGTTACTAGTCCAGGACAAGACAGGTACAAAAAGTTAGAGTGAGCATTTAGACACTTTTCTAGTTAGTCAACGTTGCCACCATGTTTTTATTGTATTTTACAAAAGTGTCAGTCCATAATGGATTGAGAAAAAATCGAAACAAACAAACAAAACCAGTCCTTCACCATAGATAATTCGAGAAACACTGGTTTAGATCTTGCGGTTTTTTAATTGATCTATCTGTTTACATTGAAAAACCAAGAGACTTCACAATAAGAAAATAAAAACATTATCAACTTCTCCAAAACAAAGGAAATCAACCAAACTAGATAAGATCTTGTGATACTGAATCAGTATTTCCACGAGGCAATAATGAGCTCATGCTAAGTGGTGGCTGCCCCCTTGAGATGAGCATGTGCCACCCAATGATCACCTCAACCACTTCCTCACCGTCATTACCTGCCTGGGCCCTGTGGGCCTCTGACTCTGCACCTCCGACAACTACATCTCCATACCTAGCTTCCTCCTAAGTTCCAGTCCAACAACCACACCTGCCTTCTGGAAGGTTCCCTTGAGTGTCCCACTGGTCCCTCAGCCCCAACATGTCCATCACCAATCTCATCACCTCTTTGGCCCAAACGGCCCTCTTGCTGTCTCTTCTCATCCTCTCAAATGATCCCACCTCAACCTCCAGTCACCTGTGTGTCATCTTAGGCTCCTCTCTCCCCTTCGATGACCCAGAGTCTTAATGATTCTTCCTCTGCATTTCTCTTTTAATTCATTCATTCACAAATATTTATTAAGTTGTGGAGACACGACAACGAACAGGACACCCCTGTGCCCAGCAGTGCCTCACTTCTCACCCTCAGCCTTTTCTCTGCCAGCCCCTGTTCACTTTCTTCCACAGTGAGGGCATGCTCATCACTGGAATTAAACACCATTTTGCTTTCAACTACCGCCCCTCCCCCAGACCCCCCGTTAGATTGGACTTTTTAAAAATGTCATAATTCTCTTGGTTTGGGGGTAGGTGGGGTGCAGTGAGGAAAGGGAAGCCTTTTAAACATAATTTTCCTTTCACTCTGAATCGGTGTCTTGCTCTAATTAAAATTAGACTCTCTGCACTGCACTTGTGGAAATGAGGCCCTGAACACTCAACAATCAGCCAGAGAGTAAATGATGAGTCATTTATATACCACAGGCAAAGTTTCCTAATCCTGGGGATTTGGGATATTCTGTTTCATTAAGAGGAGCCACTGAGATTTTAACACCTGTCGGCTTCCTTTCTTCAGGTCGAGATGTGAGCAGCAACATTTGGTTTTCTGAAGGGCAGCACATCTCCTTGAATCCAGGCCACTGAGTTTCTGACCATGTGTTGTCCCCCTACAGGACAAGGCAGGGGTCTGCCTCGCCTTCCCTCAAGTGTCTTCATGCTAGAGGCTCTGTGGTCCAGTGAGGACAAACCTAGTCCTAAGCAGGTTGTGCAGATCAGTGCCGCTCCCCCATCATGAAACGGAGTGAGTCTAAGGAACAGGGCCCAGAGCTGAGGGCCTGAGGGCAAAGACCGGGAGTCCTGCCTGGACCATGGCAGGGGGATGGCTCCCCACTGTGGGCAATGAGGCCTAGAACCCCAGCCCCCACTGCGAGGAGGCCTTGTGGGTCTCCAAAATCTGGCCCCATGGACCAAACACGGTTACACCCATCTGCCTCACATGCCCAACATCGCCTTCTGGCTCAGACAGCCCCACTCTCAGCCCCTGAGGACTATGCAGAAAAGGCAGCATGGCCCAGTGGTCACAAATGTGACCTTTGGGTCAAGTAGGCTTGGGTCAATCCCAGTGCTGCCTTTCACAGGTGTAACTTTGGGCAAACTACATAGCTTCTTGGTGCCTCAGTTTCTTCACCTGTAAAACAGGGATAAGCCTTCAGAGGGGTGAGATGAGGGTTAAGGGTACAGAGCATGTACAGGCTTTAGCACAGGGTCTAAGCAGCACACATTTACTGCCCCTGTGGAGGAAAATCCCATTTAAAATTCAAATAAACATGCATGTACATAAATATAGGCAGCACATAATACAGCCAGGAAGACAAATCTTTTTTTTTTTTTTTTTTTTTTTCCGTATTCCTGTTCCAGGGAAATTTCTGCCCCTGGACCTGGGGCTCCAGGCCATTTCCTGCGTCTTTTTAGTAAATCCCACCTGAGTCACCTGAGCTGGCCTGAGTAGGGCTCTGTTCCAGGTAATCAAAAGAGCCCTGCCCAGAACAGGCTTCCTCCTCCCTTTGTCCATCCTACACTCCAGCCAAACAGGACTTGACCCTTTCTTAGCCTCGAGCCTTTGTTCCATGTGCCTGACCTCACCAGGAAAAGCAGTGTCCACCTCGACCCTCCATCTCCACAAGCATCCATCCCTCACTCTTGAGAGCCCTCATTGCTACATACCTCTCCAAAACACTCCTCCTCGGGCCACCAGGCCATGGAACCCTCCGGCTCCTCCTGTTGCCCCCCGCTGGTGCCTCCCCATGCAAGGACCAGCTGCTGCCATCATTTAGCAGTCCCAGCCCCTGGGCCAAGCCCTCGTCCCCTCTGAGCTTAGTTTCCTTCTGTCTAGAAGGGAGACACCATTGCCAGCCGGGCGTGTTGAATGGAATTATTGTGAAGAACAAACCAGAAAATGTGTGCAGTGACTCTGAAAACTTTCCAACACACGAGCACTTTCCCAAGAAACTCAAAGAACGTAAAGTAATTTCAAGATGAACATGTAGGCCCTTCATTCTATACCACTCTGCTTCTTTACAATCCTCTGGGAATGCTGAAGTATAGGAAATCCAAAGGGCTCCCACAAATCCACCAGCCATGGAAGACGGGCTCCAGAAGTACCTGGCGGTCGAACCTTTGTCTCAAAGGAACAGAGACGCACCGTCACTCTCTCACCACCTTGCAACTCTTCATCTCTCGAGCATTTGGTTCTAGGACTTGGAAAACGTATTCTCTCCAGGTCTGCCCATAAATATGCATTTTACATGTTCCGTGGTCCATCATAAATAATTTACATACAGGGCTGGCTGGCTGGAGCACAGCAGGATCCAAGAGGGAAAAGAAAAGGCAGTAGCCAGATTTAATGTGACTGGTGCAAGTGCTCAGAGAATCACTGACCACATGGGAAGGAACAGAGTCTTCTCTACACAACTTCCTTCACCCTCCGTGCAAAACCATGATGGAGAGGCACTGTGAGTTACGGCCTCTTCAGCTAATTGTACGTGACAGATACAAATGACTTTATTTTTCCTAATTGTGGAAAATAATGAAATCTCCTTTCCCTCCTTCTATCCGTGTCCTCTATCCAAAGGTTCCACTAATTTAAAACATTTGGTGGAAAAACCATACTGGGACGTTGTTCTTAAGAACGAAAATTCTACATCACTTTGAGTTTAATTCTCATATGCAGAGAAGAATGTAAGCTTATCCTGCATGATGGCACAATGACAAAACGAGTTAATTACCATCTCATCGCAAGACGGATCTACTTGTCACAGGAACGGGAGCCATTATTTCACACAGAACAATGGCCCAGATAAAAAGTAATGACTATACGCTGTAGCAGCCAGCGACACAGCTTCATCTCGGCCTAAGTGAATGGCAATTAACAAGTGTCACCACTATATATATAAATAGGGACCAAGCTATTCATTAAATATTTACTGAAAGAATACAAATGGTTTTTAGTATATTTCTTCCCAGGAGGCTCCTGTGATCTTCTACCTGCGTGATGACAGAAAAATTTACACATGTGTAAAATTCTGCCGTCAGCTGGAATAGCTGTTGACCCTGCAGAGAGGCATCTGGTTCCCCTCTGCTCTCTGCACAGAGAGGTAGTGTTTTCTCCAGAAATTAAGTCCAACAACAGAAAAGAGGAGCAGAGGGAAGAGGGCCCAGGCCCATCGTTTTGTCCCTCTTTCCCTGGTTCTCATGGCCACTGGCCTAGAAACTAAAGCTGCAGCCAGCACTGACAGCCAGAAATGCCGGATCCTTCCAGGTCCAGCCACAGACAAACAGTGTGGCGACAAAGGGTGGGGCAACCCCAACACACCTGGGTTCTCCAGAGCGGGGAACTCTCCTTCCACCCTGCTGACCGTGACCGTCAACCGCCTCTCTGCTGAGAGGAACAGAAGTGAGAGACTCTGGGATGCACATTTGGAGACAAGCTCCAGGTCAGAAATCTCAGGGCCGCCCCAGTGCGCAAGCCTGTCTGGACCCAGTGATTTTTATTTGAAAACCAGGGGAATGGCAGGGGCAAGATGGCACAGTGGGCTCTAAAGTGTATAATTTTCAAAATGTTAAGAACAGAATTCTTATACAAATATAGAATAAGCGGGTGTCGATGACTGATTTAACTAATTACTGAACAAAACATCAGATCCTGATGTGTACACACACATATCATCAGTAGGAGGGATAAGAGTAAAAGTTAAATACAAAACTGGCTTTCTAACTCTGGGGTTATCCCTTCTGCTGAACAGATGTCCACCCGCACTTCAGGCACTACAGACACAGAGCATCTCAGCACCCAGTCACTAACCAGGCCTTTGTTCCTTAAGATCTGATAGGGGCACAATGCAATGGGTCAGTCATGCAATGGTCTGGTTAAGACAAAAGCACCAATCACATGTTTTATTTAAAAGAGCACATTTAACAGTATGGGCAGAGCTTCATGCCCTCATCTTACCCACTTACTGTTCAAATATTCCATGCATCTGAGTCTCAATTACAAAACCATTTCTGAAACTATTTTTTCCCCAGTACTCAGATCATGGGGTAAATTCTACCTCTGCAATGTCCCTACCCAAGTTTATTAGAACATTTTATTTGCAACAATCCAGAGAAAATGACCCTCTTTCTACAGACACCTACGTGAGTCATAAAGACCTGTGTTCTCAGGCTTCTCCACGTGTGAACAAAACTACTTTCTCCTATTTCTTAAGTAATGATGTAAATTCTAACAGAGTAGAGAGAGTCTCCATCCCTCTAGTAAAGTTACCAGAAGAAATTCTGACCTAAGAGGTCATCGATCCCTAGGCTGTAGGTCTTGGCTCCCAGCATCCTTGAGTGGCTATTCCCAGGGCCCCGAAGAGCCCGGACACTCAACAATTGTTGAAGGGAGGGAGGCAGGAAGGAAACCAAAAACGAGTCATTGGGTGTTTCAAGGGGCAATCTATTTCATTCTTCTGCAGAATTCTTCATGACAGCCTCCCACTGCTTTTACAGCTGAGTCCTGGCCCTTCTCCCATCCCTCACCCTCCCCTTTTTTGCTGAAGCTCCTGTGATCTTTTGATTCCCCGCTCCCTCCTGCTTCAGGCCCTCACACATGCTGCTCCCTGTGTTTGGAGGCGCCCCAGCCTGCCCCAGGCAGCCCCATCACCAGATAACTCTCCCTCATCCTTCCCGTCTCAGCCCAAGGTACCTCCCTGATGCCCAGAACACATGGTCCACTTGCTTCTCAACTCCCCAGCTTTCCTCCTGGTAATGCTCATCACACTCGGTCAGGGTCTGCCTTCTGGTTGTGAGGACACGAAGGCAGGGACTGCATGTATTTTGTTCTCTGTATCCAAGCACCTATGTAGTACTATTTCTGGCCCAAAGTTGACAGCCCAAAGTTGATGATATTTATTAATGAATTCATTAATTGACTGACTGGGCCTCAAACATCATAATCACCTCTACAAGATGGGGAATTGTCAGTTATTTTGGAAGACTGGGTAGGGGAGAACAAGATAAGCATTAAGCAATGAACTTAGCCCCAGTGTGGGCAAGGACATTCCTTCTGCAGTAAATGTCATCATACTGAAACCCAAGTGGACCCTGCAATTAAGTAGGAAACCTCATATGCCATGAAGAGAAGTTCAAAACCAGACACATTTCTGGGCAAAGAATGAATCCCCTGCAGCTAGGAAATTTTTCCTGGTACAACTGCATGCCAGTGGCCACAGGACTCTGGCCTGCTCCCACACCAGGAAAGGAAGGGGGTTCACGGCAACAAAGACCCACAGGATGAGTGGAAGGTGCGATGTGGGTGCTCACACCATCTTCAGGGCTTGAGAGGAGTCCCGTCAGGGGGCCTGTCAGCTGTTAATGCCACTCCAGCCCTAAAAGACAGGGTTCAGGGTCCCACCATCCTGGGAGGGAGGGGGAATCCATCTTGTTCCAGAGTCACCTCCTGCCTGAGTGATGTGTGGGAGGGGCTGCCTTGCTGTGGGGCTGCCCAAAGGGCCACGGCAGAGGTGGCACTGGCTCCGCCCCGGGCTGTGGGGTGTGCCTTCCTTGCCCTAAGCCAGCCCCTCGCCTGTCGCCCAGGGGACTGCTCTGCAAATCTGTTCAATTGTATCCTGACTGCACGGCTCACCTTCTTAATAAACTCGGGGATGATTTTTTGGTCTGTCAGGTGGTCTAATGAGGAACAGCAATCTAATTCCAAGATGTAGCCTTCATTGTGGGGATCAGCTTTCTGAGACCTGAAGAGAGAGGAAAACACACACACACAGAGATCAAAATTTTGCACAGTGCAAAAAAAAAGAATCACTAGGTGTTTAACAAAACCCCAAATTCTTTCCTGAAAGTAAATGTCAAAAAGCACTGCTGAAAAATAATTTATGGTAAACAACTCAAATAATATAGAGAGATCTACATCATGGAAAGACCTCTAAGACATATCGTCAAGAAAAACACATCATTATAGAATGACAGGTTTACTGCAATGTGGTTTATATATGAAACAACAAACACACACACCCGCGCACACACAGCCCCACACACTTGGTTTATATCTTCCAGGGCATAGAAAAATAACTAGTAAGACACACAGCAAACCAATAACAGCAGTTAGCTCTGGGGGACGGAGAGGATCTGTGTGGGAACTGGGGACCCAGAGTGAGGGTGGTCACCAAAAGTACTTTAGCTGTATCTTCAACTTTTCTCCCTTTTTCTGAAGAGAATTTATTCATATATCACTTAGAAAATTAATAATTAATTTTTAGAAGACCGTTAAAGAGTTCAACCCCTACAGAGAGCAATCCGGCACAATCTATCAAAATTAAAGATGCATTAAGAAAAGAATATAAGGCAAGTGAAGTAGAAGTTCTGGGGAAGGAGTGGCAGGGAAGGGCTGTCCGCGGTAAACACCTTCAGTCTTCCGGCAGTCCAGCCAGAGGCGTCCGGCAAGCCCCCGCCACCTCCCCACACAGCTGGTGGGGCTGCTTCCCCATCTCCCCCCATATGGATATGCACGTGATGCAACACTGTGCACATTCCACAGAACCAGAGGCAAGTGGTCGCCAGAAGGACATTCCACCACTGCATGCCATTCCTTTGAGGGGCTCCTATATGACACTCAGTCAGGTCTGAGGAACTCCCTGATGCCATGTGGCTGTCAGGAATTGAAGATGATTCCCTGGCCCAGGCAGGCGTAAGGCAACAGGAAGTGAGATTATAGCCACGGGCCTACAGCACTTGCTCTCTCTTCACGGGGAGCAGGACTTAGAGACCAGGGCCCTGGGTTCTGTCCGGGGCTCACGCCACACGCACAGCCACTCTCCACTGGCTGAGGGGGTAAGCGGGGCCCTCCCAGTCCCCTAATGGGGAGCTCTACCAAAGAGGGTCCCCTGCCAGCCCCTGGGAGAGCAGGTGTGGCCAGAAAATTCTTCAAGTGGGTATTTTCACACTGAACTCCTGAGACACATATATCCCAGCAGAAAAACAGTTTCCAAATGTACTTTTGCTGTAACATTTTTAAAATGAATTTCTAAGATTCTTAGATATCATTAAAAGCAATTTATGCTACCATTAGCCATCTGGGTATGATTTACATGAAATTCAAAAGGGAAAAAACTTAAAGAGGATTTGGTTTTCCCCAGGTGTGCACCTGTGAGTGGGTAAGCAAACATCAATAGCATATTTTAATTTTATTTTTCCTTCTAACATAGCCTTTCAGGAGTAGGCACTGAGGCACACACTTTTGAAATGTAAAAGAATAAACTAATTCCAAACTGGTCAAACTGGAACATACTAATTGCAAAAGAATAAATCAATTCTGCACCCCAGCCTTCCTGCCTTAAAACTTCATCAGAGACTAGACTCAGGGTCTCATTTTTGCCCCACGTTCTCATCCTCCTCCCCAAACAAAAGACTTATTAAGAGGAACTACAGCAGAAGATTCCAGACTTTTGAAAGAGAAGACTTGGTCATGACATACTGTCACATGGATTGTGTGGGACCTCGAACAACAAAGCTAGGCACGGGAGGAGGAGAGTTCCAAGATGTGGAATCTCGGCTGCTCTGTCACCCGGAGACTAATGCAGACTGTAGAAGGCTATTCATAAATACCCATGGAGAGTTTCAGAAAGGAGGTTGAAAATGGTAAGCATTTTAAATAAGTCAACACTGTATTCACTCAGTAAAACACCCATAAAATGAATGGCGGGAAGAAGAGACCGTCTTTGAGCAACTCACAGCCCAGATGCATAAGGGGTTTTTACTACAGGATCTAATAAGTACCGTCTTTGGTTCTGGAACAAGAAGTTCTGTAAGAAGAACTTCACCTCATCAGATAATTAACTCAGTTATATCTGAACGAAACGGAACACAAAAGATCAACCGAAAGAGGTATTACAAATTTTCTAGATGACATACGAAAAATCACATCTCTGCCTCCGGCTGCTTGGAAAAGCAAATCCAGAGTATATTGGGGGAGGGGATGAGCAACTAACAGGTCTTCCCTTGCCTTTAGGAATGACCGCCACAATTTGAAATGAAAGGACTACAACAATGAAGAACAGCTGAAGGGGAGAGGAGGTGGCAAAACCCTGATTCCTCTGAGGCCAGAGGCTGGCTGCCTGAGCCTTGAAGTCAGCACTCTGTGAGGTGCTGGGCCCGAGCTGGGTGGAGGGCAAGGTCACGCAGAAACCCTCCCCCTGCCAACGACCCCATGAAAGTCAGCATCAAATCCACAAGCAAAGGCTGGTTATAGGGCGGCCAGAGGGAGTATCTGGGCTCCTCAGCACTAGGGGTGGGAGTACACGTGGTTCCCACGGTGAACACACCCTAAGGGGGCCCCCCCATGATCCCACCTCCTGGTGCTCACACCTTTGTACAATCCCTCCCCTTGAGTGGGAGTAGGACCTGTGACTTGCTTCTAATCAACAGAACATGACAAAGGGGATGGGATGTCAGCCCCCGTGATTACGTCACCCTGGAAGACTCCCTCTTAGCAGACTGGAGCTAGAGACTCCCCTGCTGGCTTTGAAGAAGTAAGCTGCCATGTTGTGAGAGTGCCACGTGGCCAGGAACTGTGGGCAGCCCCTGGCCAACAGTCAGCAAGAAACGGGAACCTCAGTCCTATAAGTGCAAGGAGATGAATTCTGCTGACAACCCAAGGGAGCGTGGAAGCCGATCTTTCCTCTGATGGAAGCAGATGGAGCCTCTGAGGAGACCAGAGACCCAGCCAACACCTACAATGCAGCCTGATGAGACGGAAGCAGAGAATCCAAGTGAGCAACAGAAACTGTGGGATAACAGATGTATGTTGTTTTGAGTCACTAAGTTTGTGGTAACTGATTACAGAGTGCAGAAAACTAATACAGTTGCTGAGGAGGGAGACATGGTAGCTTCAGGCTCAGAACAGGCTCACAAGATCCACTCAGACACCTGACAGCAGTCGACAGGTGATGGGTATCCTCTGTCTCTGAGGGCAAGGACCACCCTGGCACAGAGAAGCAGACATCCCCTAAAAGTGGCCCCAAAAGGCTGTGGCCTATCCCTCCCAGGGATCGCAGCATGTGGGAAGAGATATTCTACAGTTGATCAAGTGCTGAAGAAAAAAAGCCATTACACCGAAACTCTTGGCGAAACAGGCATTTGCCACTCTCCAATGGGGGAGGGGAAACACCATTTATGTTTCCCCATCGGCCACGTCTTTGTGTCATCCTGGAAAAGCATATGGGAAACCACCAAACTTTCCCTGGACTAAAGCCCAGATGGCTTCCACTTCTGACAAGGACAGAGACATCTGGGTTTAAACAATAAGAAAAGAGAGGGGCACAGAATGCATTTCTGGAGACGCAGGATTAACCACCAGCAAAAGCCTCCCTTATCTGGAAATGAACACTGCATACTCTGAGGTTAAACAAGGGCGCTCTGAGAAGAGTATTGCTAACAATGAAATACACTTCCCCATCTCCCTCCACCCCCTACTCCATAATTTCCTCTAGATTTATTAGTCTGAGGCTACAAGTCCTAAAGCTAACTAGAGGTGGGTCATTTACCAGTGGTGTGCCTTTGGACAATTTATTTAAACTTTCTGTCCCTCAGTTTCTTTTGCTGTCAAATGAGAATATTATGAGTAGCCATCTCTTAGCATCATTGTGAGGATTAAGTAAGACAAAAGCACGTAAAGCCCTTCTCACGGGGCGTGGCAAGAGGTCCAGGCTCAACAAATACCAGCTGCTGCTGACCTGCTGCCATCATCTGTTCCTGCCTTCTCTACTTTGCCTCCTCAGCACTCTTCTGTTCACAACTATTCATTCCATAAATACTGACCACACTACTACTATGCACCAAACACTCTTCTTCAGCACACCTCAATGGACAGAAGAGACCAAATGTCTGCCCTCATGGCATTCACAATCTAGTGGAGGGCGACAGGCAATAGACAGTAAACATACATGAGCACATAATAGAGAATTTTCAACGGTGGTAAGTGTAAAGAAAAAGGAAACAGAGCAAGGTGAGGAGAATCAGGAGTGTGCAGGGGGAGCTGAAATTTAAAGAGAGGGGTCAGGGTGGCCTCACTGAGAAGGTGACATCTGGAATAAAGATGGATAGGAGGGGAGGGAGTTGGCCATACTGATATCCAGGACAAGAGCTTCGAGGCAGAGGGAAGAGCCATTGCAAAGGCCTTAAGCTGAGATCATGCAGAGGTCTTGTGGTTGGAGCTCAGAGAACAAAGACAGAGGAGGAAGAGGAGACCAGGTCAGAGAGCCAATGGGGAGCCAGATAATGGAGACCTGCAGGCCACAGTGATGACTGTGGCTTTTACTCAGAGTGACAGGGGAAGTCCTTGCAGGGTGTGGAACAGAGAAGTGACACGATCTGATTTATTTTAAAAGGATCCTTGTGGCTGTAGGGGGCAGCTAAGACACTAACTCAGTGTCCAGGCGGGAGATGATGGTGACTCAAAGAGGGTTGGTGGCAGTGCAGGAGCAGCAGGGAGAAGCGCTGGATTCTGGGTATATTTTCAAGGTAGAACCTTCAAGACTTCCTTATGGACAGGTCGTGGGGTGGGGAAGAAAGAAAGCACATGAGGATGACCCTGAGGATTTTTGCCCCACTAGCTGGGAGAACGGATAAGTTGCCACAACCATGATGGTGAAGATTGTGGGTGGCACAGGCTTGGGGGGAAGATCAATAATTTGGTTTCAGAAGTGCTGAATTTGACATATCCAGCAGACATCAAGCAGAGATGTTTGTTAGACAGTTTAATACATATTTGAGTCTGGACTTCAAGAGAGGGGTCTGGAGATGTAAACTGGGGAGTCATCAGCTGCCAGGTGCTATTTAAAGCAGGAGACTGGATGAGATCTCAATTAAGGTAGAGAGAAGAGTCAAGGACTGAGCTTTGGGACCCTCCACCACAGAGTTTGAGGAGAAAACAGCAAAGGAAGAAAGAAACCGAAGAGCACGTGCTGTCCTGGAAGTCAAATCAAGGAAGCATGTCGAGGGAGAGAGTATGAGCACCCTGCCAGTGAGTCCAGTTGACAAATTTGGGAAACTTCTCTACAATTTACTTATTCTCTTGAAATCCACAGAGGGAACTGGGCTTAATCCATTGTTACAGGAACAGGCGTGAAGAAATCTGTTTACATTTCATATATGAGCATCCTGTGAAATGGGCCGACTGTCAAATTATTCTGTCAGTTTGGGTTCTGAACAGCTTAGCCATCTTCGTGCTGCTGGGTCATTTCTCAGAAACAGGCTGGGGGAAAATTAACTAAAAAGAGCTCTGACCCATCTCACATCCGTGGTCCCTCCTTGTCGACAGCATTGGAGAGTTGGAAGGAGTTTACTTCCAGCCATTCCAAAGGGATTTTTTGAAAGGAAGAGGAGATAAAAGGATATTACTGAGCAGAGATGTGATGTCCTGAAAGCCAAGAATGAAAAGACACAATGAATTCAAATTCTCAGCTTGCAGCCATGTATGCTTAACAAGACACGTAAACACAGTGGTCCTGACTGCTTAAAGCTGGAGAAGCCGCCTAAGACATCCCAGCCCAGCTAAGTTTCACAAAAAGCCATCACAGGGGCTGGCCCCGTGGCTGAGCGGTTGAGTTCGCGCGCTCTGCTTAGGCGGCCCAGGGTTTCGCTGGTTCCGATCCTTGGCACGGACATGGCACCGCTCATCAAGCCATGCTGAGGCGGCATCCCACGTGCCACAACCAGAGGCACTCGCAACTAGAATATACAACTATGTACCGGGGGGCTTTGGGGAGAAGAAGAAAAAAAAAAAAGAAGAAGACTGGCAACAGACGTTAGCTCAGGTGCCAATCTTTTTTTTTTTTTTTTTTTAAACTATCATAACGTGACAATTAGTGCAGTGTGGTACCTTGTTTTGGGTCTCAGAACTGAAAGAGGACATTAATGTAAAAATTGATGAAATCCAAACAAAATCCACAATTTAGTCAATAGTAATGTACCCACGTCAATTTCTTAGTTTTGACAAACGTACCATGGTAACATAAAATATTAATGATGGTGGAAACTCGATGAAGGGTATATTGAAATTCTTTGCATTTTCTTTGTAACTTTTCTGTTAAATCTAAAATTATCCCCAAACAATATTTATTTTAAAAAAAGAAAGAAAGAGACCCCCTCAAGTCACATGAGGCAGTGACTGAAATAACTGGGTCTGGGGAGAAAAGAATAATCTCCTTTGATGTGCCCCAACTGTAGGCACGGGAACAAGCGCACACGCAAACCTCAGGCTTTGTGAATCAGGCAGGGTTTCCCACAGGGTAGGCCTTCTCAGCCCTGGCTGCAGTCCACCTCGGAATCACCTGGGAACCTCTCGCAGAGTTTGCCTTAATTGGTATGAGGTATGGCCTGGGCAGAGGGACTCTGGAACCTCCCAGCTGACTCTAACGTGCAGTCAGAGTGGAGAAGCGCTGCCGAGGTGGGGTATAACTGCCACTCTGATTGTCCTTGAGCGATAACTGAACAAGCCTACAGAAAAGAGAAAACAGGAAGAACGACTTGCAGAGACCAGTCAGCTAGATTCCTATACCCTCAAAATAGACCAACCTCCAAGGGGAAGGATGAGAGAAAAAAGAAACACAAGAACGGGGACCTTTCTCTATCTATGCCTCTTTTGGTCAAAAAAACTCAAAAGTTCTTCCAAGTTATTTGCATTTTTTATTGTGGTAAAATATACATAACATAACATTTATTGCTTTAACCATTTCTAAGTGTACATTCAGTGTCATTAAGTATATCCATAACATTCACCACTATCCATTTCCAGAACTTTTCCATCACACCAAGCAGTCCTCACTTCTTTGACACCTTATAAATGGGACTTGCGCCAAAACTGAATGTGAACAAGTAGAAAAATTTAAATGAATGCTTGTCAAACAAACACATAACAGCAGATTTAGACGCCGAGCATCTGTGCACAAATCTTTCCTATCACAGGAGGGCAAAGAGCCCACGTGCTGAAGTACCTCGGATGTCAACACAACTGGCCACGGATGTCAGAATTGTTTAAGACCATAACCAAAGACCACCTATTCTGTGTCACATTGACCTCATTATTCATACACAAACATCGACTGTAATAAAAACTTTGCATAAACTCACAGCCGTACCCAGAGATCCTTACTCATTACAACTATCACTTCTGCCAAGGGTTGTGTGGTCATTCCCCAGGCAGCTGGAGGGTCAGAAGGTCAAACCAAGGGCTGCAAACTTGAAGGTCCACAAATAAGGATTGAAAGAGGATTTTTTTGACCAAAATACATACTCTAGACACTGTGTTCTCATATAAAAGGTAGAGGAATCGTCTTCATGTGCACCAAGAAATATGCTTTCTCCAACACAGAGTCCTGTCAGACATGCTTACACAGTCCCGTTGCTGAGAGCAATGTGGCTGTAGAGTAACTTGTCCCCACCATGAGAAAGCCAGAGCGCAGGAGTGATGTTGAATGGCAAGCGCCGTGTCACTAAGGTATTGGGGTGACAATGGGAACACTGGAAACCATGGTAAATTGCGTCATTTATATCCCAATCATTACTAGGAATTCCAGGCCAGGGTTGCCAAATCTGCTAACTTTTTAAAAGAAGTCATTATACAGAGTTGTTATGTTGACCATAACTGCCAAATTTTGGCTCCAAACAATGTTTTTACATGTTTTGTAGGCCAACATGTTTGGGATTGAATTTGACCTCTCGGGCACCAGTCTCCGACTTCTGGGTTGTATACACAAAGCTGCAATGTGAGTCACAGAAGGCTGGAGGCCAGGGAAGAGATAAGAGAGAACAGATTATCTAATTGTATCATAATCAGAATAACTAACCCATAAACCCAACCCGGATATTTCATTCCTTGTAACGACTCAGCAGATTTTCCCTCCTGCGATCTATCCAGACCACGGGCACGGCCGGGACATTTACACAGCCTGTCTGCTCTCACGGTGGCCGGGACATAACCCTTTTCTAAGCCATTAAAAACACATGTTTGCAAGCAAAGACTGTAATGCTTAGGACTGCTGTAAATATCCAAAATGGTCGCAGGCAAGAGGGTTAATCCTCAAATTATTCTGACGAAATGCCAAGCAGTCAGTTGAATACCCATTCTCGTCTCATGGGTAGATCTGAAATGAGGCTACTGAAAAACAAATGCTGTTAAAAAACTATTATAAACTATACTTTTAAATAATAAACATGTGGATAAAAACTATCATAACACTACTTTTAAATAACAAACATGTAACAGATCTCATTTCAACTCATAAATCCCTTAGATAGCTTCAAAGCCCATGAGTTTAAACAGCATCTTCTTTCTCCCAGGACACGAAGCATAGTTTGAACTTGAGTTACGAAAAGAAAGGAGAGGGAACGTGCAGTTCAATACGGCTATTTTTGCTTCATTTAGGAATAATCAGAAAGAACTGGTGACAAACACAAACTTAGATCACTAGGCACTTCTCCAACTGGAAAAAAAAATTATTAAATGTCAGTTGACAGAAACAAATTCTCTATCTCTGGGAAACAGGAAGGAATTTTAAGATATTTCCCCCAAGGCAACACCAGGCTCAAGCAGAATGATGAGAATGGCTTTTTTTTTTTTCTTAAGGAGTAGTAGGGAGGGAAATGAGCTACAGATCTGAAAAAAGATTTGTCAATGAAAGAAAAAGAAGGCTTTTTCTAGTTTCATCAGCTTATGCAAAACTAATGACAATAAAAAATCTATTTACTCACTTATCTATTCATCATCTTCTTGGCCACTGACCACATATAAGGCATTGAGCTAGATCCCCCCCTTAAGAAACTTATCGTCTAAGGAAAGATAAACTATATGTAAACAAAAGTGCAATGAGAGTTCAGTTATTTCCATTGTCAGGGATCAGGGAAATTTTTAACAAGCAAGGAGCACATAAGCTGAGTCTTTGAAGCCATGTGGAAATTAGTCATGGGACAACGAATAAAAAAGGACATTCCAGGCACCGACAACAGAAATGAGGAAGGATCTAGATGTAAAAAAGCATGACTCTATGATGGAAATAATAAACAGGGCAGTTTGGCAAAAGTTACATGAAAGTGAGGGTTGCTTATTACAGTTCAGCTGCATCAATAAACACGAGCCTAACAAATATCTGGACCAATCTGCTGTTAGAAGGAATCCGTACTTGAGTGCCGTGCAGCGGCTAGAGCAGAAAAGTGAGAAACGAGGTTGGAAAGAAAGGATGGGAGCACGTTGCTACAGGATGGGACTAGACTTCATTGTGAGGTAAAAGGGAGTCATGGATGGTCTTAGATAAAAGAAGATACTAAAATACAGATTTTAGGAAGATTAAATAAGCAAGAGCATTGTGTGTGATGTAGGAAGAGGGGAAGAATATTTTAGGAGAGCAGAAATGAGAGCTGAGCTTTTTATAGAGGGAGTGGATGGACAGGGGAGAGATTTTAGGTATTTCTTGTCTCTGAAACTGGTGGTGGTTGGGGGTGGGGGGAATACGCTGCTGCTTCCCAAAGATGCTCTCAGGACAACGGGGAAAAGATTTCCAACAACTTTTATGGCCTCCTCTTTGCAAAATGAACCAAATCTACAAAAAAAGAAAAAAAAATAAGGTTGCTTGAGTCAAAAGTTTCCCCTAAGAGTGAAGTTTAAGAAATGCTTAAGGGAAAAATCTGCCAAGAAAACAAATCCCGGTGAATCTTTAAATAAAGCACTTTCTACAGAGTCCAGCAGGGGAGTTGTGAAGTAGGATATAGAAAGAAGGAGAAAACTAACCTCTAGAGGGGTCACTGCCCTTTTTTCTGATTTTTGCCTTCCTCTTTCAGCAACAGACACTCACCACATCTGTTGATAAGGGTTTGGTATCACCGGGAACATGCCGGAAATGATGGGAGATGTGCAAACGACACCCTAATCACACGCTCCCTTAGGGAGCTATGTACTGCCAGCGGGGGGCAAGTCACCATGGGCATCTAACTACCCAATACCACTATTTATTCTAGAGAAGTCTTGCCACATCCTGTCTTGCTGTTTACAGTTAGAGCCAGCTCACTGGTAGATAACCCATCAGCTACTGCGCAACACAGGGAGTTCACCATTAACCTTAAAACAAAGTTTACCCCAGTGATCCCTGTATAATGTAGCCGTCAAAGAATTTCCATCCCACCAACCTGGACTACAGAAAAGAGGAGAACCACCATGAGGAATGGGATTCGGGGCAGAGTCCTGCTTTCTCTGGAATCCTGCTTGGCTCCTCACTTACTTTGAAAGGTGTGGGAAACACTAACATTAGTAAAAATGCACAATCATATTTTATCACAAACATAACGCTGAATAAAAAAGCAGGTCTTCCTGATATTTACTAGTCATATTATCTGCAAACAAAAATAACAATAATAGCTACACACATGAATGCTCTTCATGAGACTCTCTCATGGGCCATGTCCAGTTGAGTGGCAGAAGTCTCTTCTATGCATGTTTCATGCACATCTTCCAAATTAAAGGTTGCTTATTGTTTCCTTTCCTTCTAGATCTTCCTACCTACATCCTCTAACTAACTGAGGTGATGGAAATGTTCTATATCTGCACTGCCCAATACAGTAGCCTCTACCCACATGTTACTACCAAGTACCTAAAGTGTGGCTAGTGCAACGAAGGAACTGAATTTTAAATTTTATTTAATTTTAATTAATTTAAATTTAAACTGCTACGTGTAGCTACCTAATAGGAAAGCACAGCTTAACTCTTTTCTCAAACTTCAATGTACACGCCTGGGATCTTGTTAAAATGAAGATACTAATTCAGCAGGTCTAGGTAGGGCGTGGGAATCTGCATTTCTAAGGAGCTCCCAGGTGATGTCAATGCTACTGGTGCCTGGACCACGCCTTGAGTAGCAAGACTGTAAGTGCTTCAGGAACCATCAGCGTAACCCGGAAGCTTCGTGGATCAGTGGTCTCCAAACTTCTTGATCACATCCCTGTCAGTAAAAGATTCCTGAGTACTACGGTATCAGCATCTTACATACGTTACAAAACAGAAATTTTAAAAAATAAGAAACAGGTGAAATAAGCAATATTTTAAAATTATAATCACAATAAAGTTTATATTATTAATAACCAATATTTCAAGCCACAATATACACTTGAAACAAGATTCACTGTTAACAATGGCGGAGGTAAATCCACATTTCAAAACATCTCGTCGATGAGTCCAAATTTCCTTGGCCGCCATCTGTCAGATCTGCATAGGTGAGGAGCGGTGCTTCTATCTCACTAACAAAACTCTTCTGAACAGTGAGAGATAGTCAGCGCGGCCATTTCTGTGTGTGTGTGCGTGTGTATGTGTGTATGTGAGAGAGAGGGAGAGAGAGAGAAAAAGAGAGAAAAGGAGAGAGAAAGAAGAAATTCTGTGTATAATCTAGACCAATGGTTACCAAGGTGGGGTAAACATACCCATTTTTTTTTTACATTTACGTTACTGGTATTCTCCTCAATCTGCAATCACTTTATAGCAATTTTTTGTCAAGTGTATATTTCACGAGGGTTAATTTAGTTAAAACTACAAAAAATAATCCACAAATCCACTTCACTGAGTTCTCAACGGAAAGTGTTCCTCTGAACCCGGCCTCCCTCAGGAGCCCTCCTGCTCTGTATAGACAGGCGACCCCTGACATCTGCACCCAGCCAGGGCACCACCTTCATCCTGAACGTTAACTACCAGTAACACAGAATTTCTCTCCTAATTTTTCAATATACATAAATACACATAGAAGCCCCAGTTCTCCTCCAACATGGGTATGTTTACCCCATTTTGGTAACCACTGGTCTAGATTGTACACAGAATTTTAAGAATGATCTCAAAGTTCTACAACACAAATTTACTTCCAACATTAATAATGAATTCCATGTTCTTAAAAACAAATGGTGGAAATTCTTCTTAAATTAGTATGTAAATGCAATTACAATTTCAACAGGGTTTATTGGGAACTGGAGAAAATCACTTTAGACTTTATTTAGAAAAATCAATGTGAGAAAGTTGCCAAGATTCTGAAAAAGAAGAATGGTGCCCTACTAGATATTAACATATACCACAAATTCACTGTAATCAAAATAGCATGGTATTGGCACAAAACTCAATAAACAGATCAAAGGAACAATAAAGAAACAGGAATAGATTTCTCTCTCTCTATAGAAATCCAAACTACAATAAAGGTAGCATTTCATTCAGTGACAAAAGTTATGTTAATGTAATAAGTGCTGTTGGCAAAGGCAGTTGTCTGGAAGAAAATAAAGTTAGACCCCTACCTCACACCCTAACTCCAACCCAGTGGTTCTCAACTTGGGGCAGTTTTGCCTGTCAGGGGACAGTGGGTCACGCCTGGAGACATTTTTGATTGCCATACCTGAAGGGGTGGGAAGAGGGGGTGTTTGCTACCAGCATCTAGTGGGTAGATGCCAGGATGCTGCTACATATCCTACAATGCACAGGACAGTTCTCCACACAAAGACTTATGCACGCCAAAATGTCAACAGTTGAGAAACTATGTAGGTTGAGAAATCCTACCCTAACCCCAACCCTAATGGTTAAAAAATTAAAGAGGAACAGTGTTAGAAGAAGACAGATCCCAATAAGAATCCTGGCTCCTCCACTCATCAACAGTGTGACTCTGGACAAGTCACCACTCTGAGGCGTGTTTTCTTCATCATGGCTTTCAGTAGTAAAGATAATGTATATCGTGAAGCGATGAGCAAGGCCAGCCACAGCAACAAATAACTGGTAGCTATTCTGCCTATTACCATAAATGATAAATCATATTAAGAAGTGCCTACAAACGTATCAATGTTCTTCACAAGAAAAGTGGGCTTCTTTTTCCAGTAAGATCCAGGCTGCCTGTAAGATCCAGGCTACATGACAGCGCAAATTCGGGGGACTTACAACTATAGAAGTTTGAGAATGCAAACTTCAACAAGTTACACATGTTATAAATCCCCCTAGAGCAGGGATGGTGCTCATCTCATTCTAACAAAGGCTACTACCTCAGAAGACAGGAGACATCTAATAAATACATTTTGATTTTGTTTTTAGGGAGCAGAGGGAGAATATCCCACTAACGCCCTTAGAACCATCATCTGCATGGAAACATTTAGTGCAGAAACTGACACGATCCAGCCAGCCTGCTGAGTGGAGCCATCTGGGGAGCCCCTAATGGTTTGCAGTGGCAGCTCTATGTACTGAAATCAGTTTGGGGACAACCAGGCCTCTGGTCCCACAGCCTACCATGAGGACTGGGGATGCTGCAAAGCCCAGAGAATTCTGGGAATTCTCTGAGGACCCTTCAATAAGCTCGAGGGCCCAAGAGCTGAAAGATGGAGTATTCTGAGACATGAGGCTCAAGATGGAACTTACACCCCACACACTCCCACTCACCCACCCCACACTTCAGTACTGAGAAGTCATTACGAACTTCTTCAGCCTAATTTTCCTAGGATCTAAAATGGGAGGTGGGGGATAAGGGAAGATAATGGTACCTTTCAGCTACAAAATAGAGTGAGTCTAAAACCTCTGCTGAACACACAATAATGTTTTCAACAAATATTAACAACAGAAACAACTATCAGAAGGACATAGTGAGAATAAATTACAACACATACAGGAATGAAGCAAAGTGCTCTCACACCCTCAGAAAACAGGTGTCGTATGAATACGAGTTACAAATTTGGTTTTTAAAGTCTTTGTAGCCATTTTAAGTTCCAACTCATGGTCGATGAATAGGAAGCAAATGAAATGTACTCCACTAAATCATATTTATAGCACTTACCTCTTTGTAAAATGGTTCCATCTTTCAGCCATTTAAAAAATTACAGACAACAGCTAGATAGATTATAGAGATAATCCTTATATCAAAATCTCAAGAACACTGAAATCACTAATAATGTACTTATATGGATCTGAAAGTTCTTTGTCACCTGCTGCTGCATTCATAGCTAAAAATGCAAATTCAATTAGTACTAGTCTTTTCCAGGACCCATCACTGGTGATACGCAGCATATCTTTCTTAGCTTGAAAAACACACACCATCTAAGCTACCTCTGACTGACAAAAAAGAGAAAGACAAAAGAGACTTTGCCAAGAATATTTAAAAACAATCTGAGTTCCTAAATTTAATATGGGATAGGCATATACATATAAAAATCTAACACTTTAGTAAAATTATTTTGCAACTAAATTACCTACATTGTATGCACATGACCCTCAAAATACTAAGCACCTCTAGAGTCTACACGCAATGCCACCGAACAAATCTTCCTAGAGAATCCATTTTTATTTAAAGATTGTGTGTACGTGTGGGAAGAGGGGGCCTTTATTTATTTTATTTTAAAACAAGTACAGACATTTCTTGGTACTGTAGTATTTGCATAAGTTTTAAGATCAACAGGAAATTTCAAAGAAATTTAGTGCTTGCACTTCTGTGTTTTGGGTACCTGCTTGCTGTCTCTGCCATTCCAAATGACTTCTGGGAAAGACTGGAAATCACTAGTATGCTAATTCTCTCTCTCAGAGGAGACAAAAAATAAATAAAAAATAAAGCGCGGGGAAAGACACGGGCAATCAAGGACAGCTATGAAACAGGAGAGAAAATAAGCTTTCATGTGAACAATGCACGTCTCCCTTGCTCTCTCCACTGGGATAAAGGCCGACGCTTTGGAGGGAGAGAGTAAGGGTATCCAGGCAAGCCATTTAGGGGTGCGGACTGGAAAAAACCCTCTTTCCCCAGGAGAATGTGGCTTTACACCGGCATATTAGATTGGAAAGTGCAAACACAATAATTAACAGCGAATCCTGAAACTTCAACACGCCAGAAAAGGGTGTCACTCCAGAGAGAGATGGGAAATAGGAGGAATACATTAAGATAGGCTTCGGTGATGCTGGACAGCTCTGCGGGGTAAGGTGGCAGCCCAGGAGAGCTCATCAAGTTCTGCAAACACCTCGGAAAGCTTGAGAAAACTGATGAAGATGAGACCATGCTGGCAACAAGGGGCAGCTTCGAGCACAGAGTGGGGGCCCTTCCTCTATCTGCACCCAAAATAACGACCTCCATGCTAAACCAACACCTTATTCCCTGCTCTGATTTAAGAAGAGAACTTTGAATCCACCTTCCTCAATTTCTGCTCTCTGGGAATAAACCGGCTGCTGCGGTTTCTCCACCACAGTAACACCTGTCAATCACCGCTGGGCCCCACGTTCCTTTTCTTCCCCACGTGTGATTCCAACAATCAGCATGCTCCAGGGCTGAAGCCCAGCCTCGTGTGTGAGCATTTTCTAGGGCACACCTCAGTAGGCGCTGCCACCCCCTGTGTATTTCGTTTAATTATGAAACCTCTTTCTAGAAGGCCTATAATTCTCCCAAGAGTCAAAGTAATTGGTAGAAATTAGACATGAAGAGACACAAGGCCACCTAAAGAGGACACTTCTGACTATAATTTTTATAAGAATTTTCTTTTTACTTCCAATACAATTTTGTACTTTTCCAAAATTTGCCCTTTTCAAATGCCAAAGAAAATGTTCATGTTATCTTGTGGGCTATAAAAAAGGCAATGTAATGCATTTGTACTCCACTTATGGTTCACAAAGATTTCCTTTCTTTTGAAGGCCATCCTTTGGATGTTTTTTAAAAAGAAAAAAAAGCATGAAAATAACCTGCATATATACATAGCCCTGTGGCAAATCACTGTTATTTGGGTGTGACTTCTGGCGGGGGGTGGGGAGTGTTCCATCACTTGGGGTCCATGCTGTGTGGCTGCATTATCAAGATGCACTTTTGGTACTGACAAATATGTAAACCAAAGACAGATCTATCTTGCAATGAATTTATGGCCCTTTAGTGAATGAGGGTAGCCAAATTTCAGGGTATAGTTTTATTCCACTCAATTCAGGAATATTCTATTGAGTAACACCTACTCAGCATCTGGCACTCTAAGTAAGTAATGAGAATCCAAGGATGAAAGAAGATTTAGCAAGGGGGAGAGGAGCTGGCCAGACACAGAAAAACAGTAACAAGACACTCAGAAGTCTGATGATTGCTTTATGTGAAAGGAGGAAGATGCAGCTCAAAGGCGGATGATTAACGCCACTGAAATAAGCATTACACTGATATCTAAAGGTTGCAAGATGGCAGCCAGCGGAGTGGGGTGGGGATACACAGTGTTACTTTGAAAAAGTGAGGCAACATCTAAAAAAGAAAAGTTTTCACATAAAAATCCAGATGTCTGCCTTTTCTTGGGAAAAAAAAAAAAAACCATAAGATCTGGCAACACTTAGCAACAATGGGACAGGTTTAGGCATTGACTCTACCATACCCAAGAGTCTCCACTCAAGGAGCCTGGCCTCTGTAGGCATCTGTGTTTGCAAGCCCTGTCAGAGAAACAGCAGTCTTCAGGATTTCAGATTCCCGGCCCCAGGAAAGGAAATAAGGGGTAAAGGCTAAACATACTCTGGGATTTGCTTTCCTGGAAATAAAACAGCAAGGAGCCTAAAGAATTGTCTCTCTCTGCATCACTTGACACTGGGCGGCCAGAGCTGACTCATTCAACAATCTGTGTTGCTTGTAAGTAGCTGGGAGTACAGCTTGCTGATGCGGTCTGAGAGGAAAAACTTCTCAGACTCCAAGCATATGGTCAATTTGGAACAGAGCAACCCACTTAGCACAGCTCTCGGCAAGCACTGCATCTCTTCTAAGAATCACTGGAGGCATCTGGTATAGAAAATGAGGACCACAGCAGCCTGGGCTCAGTCAGCAACACAGAAGTAGGCTGGTCCTAGTGGGCTCACCACGGCCTCACACAGCTTCCCCCAGCCTCTCCCAGCTCAGACTTCCCTCCTTGCTCCTGACTGCCCAGTGGACACCTCGCAGTTGACATCCTACCACCAGCAATTGCCACAATCACCATGAGACCAAACTGATGCTGTTCACGCTCCTCCTGTGGTAGACGCTGTCTGTGCTCCACCCAGATCCCCTCTGATCCCTCCTCTGATGCCCCTCCCAGTTCTGTGTGTCTCCCCAGCTTCTGCATGCGTCACCGTCTTCTCTGGCTACCGGAGCTGCTTTGCCTGGATAAGTCCTAGACCTGGAAGTGTCTGGGGCAGCTCATGGCAAATGGCTCCATATGACAGCCAGTTCCCTGGCCTCAAGGTGGACTCAATGCGGGATCAGCCTGCTCCCTCCCCTTCCCCGTCCCACATCCCCACTCCTAACTGATTCCTGCTGGGAACACTTCCTTAATAACCACATGCATGTGAATCCTCCTCTCAGGGTCAGCTTCCGGGAAAACTCCACGCAGACACACACCCCCTTCCCCATCCTCACTCCCTCCCTCTTCCAGTTAATCCTCTTGGCCACTCAGAGTCAAAAGCTCATGCATATTTTGATGCGTCCTCTTCCCTCATGCTGTCCCTTTCCAGCTAAACATTAGATCCACTATTTCCTCCAGTCAGACACATCTCACATCTCTCTCTTCCTTGCCTGCTTACTACAGCCTGCTTTAGTCACCGATCATCTCCCACCATAACTAACGCCATCAGCTTCCATTTTCTTCCTCTCTTAAGCTTTTAAAAACTCAGCACTTCTAATGGTCATTCCTCTAAAAATAAAATTAAAAAATTGCAATGGTTCCCCACTGACTTCAGGATAAAGTTTAAACTCGGCCCGGCCATCGGAGGTCTCCTGATCCAGGCCCCGTGCTCCTCATTTCCCTCTGGACCACGTGCTCCAGTCACGCCACATCATCCGTGCTCTGCTTTCCAGGTTCCGGCCTCGTCTGGGCCAGTCCCCCTGCCTGGGAGGCCCTCCCCACCAGCTGTTTCCTGTTCAAGTCTACCCATTATTCCAGACCAAGAGCAAATGGGGGCGGCAGCGTCTCCTCTTCTAAAGCACGCCCATTAACAAATGCCAGGTGAGAGGTGGAAACTCAGACCCAGAGATTCAGTTGAGCATGCACGTAGTTTGCATATATTTTTTACATCCCTCTAGTAGATAAGTTTCTTGAGAGCTGGGAGCTCTTCAGAGTAATATTTGCAGAGAGAAGCTACATCACACGTGTTATCTTAGAAAAATCTAACTGAAAGAGAGGAACGTTTACCACTTAAAACAGCGCCAGTTATTGCACTCAAAAGGCAGATGTGCCCCGGAGTGGATGTGAGATGGGAGGTGTGGAGATCCTGTTCCCTCAATTTCAGTTCCTGTGAACGCCTCTCTAGGTGCAAGCATCTCACCACCCTAGGTGTGATTCTAATGAACACTGGCTCTGAGCCCACACCTACTGACTTCCCCATGGGGCTCATTGTTGGAAACACCAATCCGATTTAGTCCTGTAGGAAAACGTGCATCGGTCAGGTAGAGAGATGCTACAGTATTACATTTCATGGGCAATCAAAGAGATTTTCAAGGGCGGTTTTGATTATATTCATTTTCCACCTTCCACAAGGGTTTCAGAATCCTACCCCCTGCATTAGCTGCCGCTCCTCTGTGTGCCCCACCCCCTGACCGTGGGCCAAAAGGCACCTGATGAATGTCGACAGAATTCGCAAATGTCATGGTCCCCCGTACCATATAAGGCATTATTCCAGGAGACCTGGATCCAAGTGGCTTCAACCCATTAGTGATGAAAAACACATCACTGACACCCTAAACTAGCTCTCTGTGTGAACAATGACAATTCAACAGCTGAAAAATGCAGCACAAGACATTTTTGTACTTACGTCTATAACCATAAAACGACCTAGAATTAAACCCACACTCATGAAACATCAGAAGTGACATTTTAATAACTGACTTCTTTTAGCCATCAAGTTTTGAGATCTTTGGCAACTCATTCTAAGGAAAACTGCCCGAAAAAAATTGAAGGACAACTTAACCGTACTTACAATTCAGAGTGAATGCAACCATATTGCCTGTTAAAAATCACTAGGTGTTCCGAAGCGAGAGCTGAGAAGGAAGCCCAAACTCCCTTTCTACTTATTCACTACATATCTCATATTCAGCTCCTCATTCTTGAGTTAGTTTTCAAAGTAACTGACTTTGACTAAACTCAACACTCTTAGGATGAAGAACGATGTATGGTTAGATGTGTGCTCTGGCTTGCCATCTTAAAATGAAATGGCAGTTATCAGGAATTTTCAAAAGAAAAGATCAGGTAATTTTTTATGGATTTAAGTGAAGTTTGTCAAAATGGTAGAGGGCCCAGAGGAATGTCACTGCGCTGAGCTTTGAGAATGACTCAATAATTCAGTTGGACTGTCAATGATGCTCTCAAATTACCCAACCTCCACTAGAATACATTTCATTACGAGACTTCAACTCTTTCTACATCCTAGGCATTACTCCTATGTTTGCTCAAAAGAAATCTCACCCAGCTAAAAGCTCCTTTCTCCAGAAACATTTCCTTGGTTTCCTTTCCAGCGAGCAGTGACTTCTTTTTCCAAACTCCCATGGTAGAAGGCTCACGTCTCATTTTCTCAGTTAAATTGTAGGGCCCTGGAAGGCAGGCTCCCTTCCCAGGTGAACCTTGCATCTGCACCCTCTACCTTCCCACCCAGTAGAGCTCCTAGCACAATATCTTAGAACGAGTTGAAGCTCAGTAAGTGTTTGCAGATGAAGGAATGAGTGAGTGAATGAATGCAAGCTTGTATGGTTCTGCTCTTTTTCCTGGTCTTGCTGCAGAACGCAAAGGCCAGTTACTTGCTAAAAACTTTATGTTCACTTTCAAACACATTAAGGTTGATATTCAAGTTTCAAGTCCTCATCCTATGATGATTCTTGCTAATGAACCTGATTTGGATTGATAGTAATCTAAAAAGTTTATCCACGGCCCTTTCAATGTGGGCTACTTAGAAAATATTAACCAGGCATTTACTTCCTCTTTGAGAGCTAAATCATTTAACAGCATCTGTAGCTGTCAGAACTTTGGCAGACTTTGTGAAAAATGTCATTTTAACTGTCCATATTAAAAGTTAACCACATGAGATTTCCTTTGTTTCGATTCTACTACTTGAACTCCCTACTGATACAGAAAAAGTTCTGTTGTTTTGCTTGTTTCTCATAGTGTGGGGTCTTTTCCTCATGATGCAAAAACACACGGTTAGTGCATTTGGTAGGAGAGAAAATGCTGTTCTTTAAAATTATATTGTATAATGACTGACTCTGCTTCCTACTATACCCAATACTAATGGGGAATGCAAGTAGGGGAAATTCTCTTGGTCATTTTTGCCATGAGAATGACAAATTACCATTCTCATTACTATCCCTGGTAAATTACCAAGTTTTTGAAACTTCCTTTAAAGAAAACACTGGGATGGGGGGCAGTTGCAAAGACCCAGCACAAAATTATCAAAGGAATTTCTTTCTCTGTACCTGCTTATTAAGGAGCTGGTATGCTCCTTAAAGTCACCCAGGCAGTTGGTCCAGGCACTCTGGCCTAGAGTGAACTCAAACCCAAGGAGAATGCCGTCTTCTCTTTCTTGAAAACCCTTCTGCACACCTCTGTCTCATTCTTCTTAATAGCTTGACCCATTTTCCTCTTCTGGAAAGTAAGCTCATTCGCTCAGGGCCTGTCCTCAGTGGAAGGAAAGAACTCCTATTGAACACCAGCTCCACTGCTGGCTTGTAATGGATATTCCCAAAAGTGGGGCTTCTTATTCCTGAAGAGGAGCTTTCTCACCCACCTCATCCAATCAGATACTGCAGAGTTGATTCAGGCCTTGCAAATCATTTAGTACCAGAAAAATGTACTGATATGCCCTCCAAACTACACCACTTATTCATAGCCAAGTGCAGCCTAGAACACAGGCCCTCCAACCAGGAACCCTATGTTCTTTCTCACCTATCCCAGTACTCAGACTGTCCCCAAGAGTGAAATGGCCATCCCCAGGAGTGTTGGTGAGTGTGAGGCACGAAGCCAGACAGGAATTAGCCAGGTCCTCTACTCACTTGCTATTCTAAGTGTGGTCTATGGACCAGCAGCCTTGGCATCATCTGGGAACATGTTGGAAATGCAAAGTCCCAGGCCCCACGCCGGACCTGCTGAATCAGACTGCACTTGAACGACAGCCCCAGGGGATTCACAGCAGGCACGTCAAAGTTTGAGAAGTGCTGCTCCATAGCAGGAAAAAAAAGACATCTTCACATTTAGAGTCAAGTTCATTTAACATGTGCTGACTTCATGGCAAGTCCCGTGCTGACATCACCTATAACAGAATCACACCGAGGGATACACCTGTGACTTCACCAAAGTGGACTTCTCCCCTCTAAACATCAAGACCAATGCACGCATCTAAGTAGAGAAACACGGGAGCCCAGTAATGCCTTGTGTAACCTGGAAGGCACACGGTAAGTCGGTTTTATTTTGTTTCCTTTCTGAAGTTCAGATTTATTTGAAGACTGTTGAGCGGTAAAACGGAGGAAAGGTGAAATAATGACTACTACGCCATCTAAAAGTCAAAGACACGCTCCCCACTTTTTTTCATAAAGGGCTTGTTCACAAACGTCACGGGTGCAGGAGCACAGTGCCTGCTTCACCTCAGGGGTAAGACACAGCTATGGGAGTCAGCCTGCCTGGGAACAAGTCAGAGCTCTACTTGCCATCTGTGAGACCTTGACAAATCATTCAATGTCTGGGCCTCAGTTTCCTCACCTTTAAAAGAGGAACAAAAATAGTAGCTATTTCACAGGCTGATTATGTGGATGAAATGATACTTATAAAGACCAGCACACAGTGAGCACTCAATCAAGGTGAGCTACAGTCATGATGCATGTCCCATGTGTCAGTGGAACCTAAAACCACTGTGGCTCCCAGAACAATTTCCTCTTGTGATTGACCAGATCTTGATCCTCAGCCAACTGGCTAAAGAAACCAATATGCAAAAAAGGCAGATATCAAGAAAATTTCACTTTACAAAAACCATGGTAATCCTGGACATTAGCACAGGTATATACCATCTTTCCTGCGAACTCTAGAGCACGTTGACTGGGACTAAGGGCCCCATAGCTTGATCAGCCACGAAGAAATGAAGAACTCTGCTTGTCAGGAAAGACGAGCCCATCTCAGTCACGCAGCCTCCCGCCTCACAGCCGTCGCTCGTGAGCTCACTAGCCGAACCCTTGTCCGCCCAGCAAAACGACTTTTAGAAAGAAAGAGAGGCAGTCACTCTGTACTCTCCCTCCTTTCAAAACATGGTGTATGTTGTCATTCCTCCCATGATAGTTGGCCAAAGGATAAATCTGATTTCCTTTGCCAGACTTACTTCAATTTTCATTTTTACGAAAGCAGCAAAAACATATGGTGCTTTCTATTCCACCTTCATTGTTTTAAAGAAATCATTTAAAATTAATGTTGCTCCTTTTGAGAAACCAATCTCCACCTCTCTTTTCCCAATTAGACCCAATAAAAATATGAGTAAGGAGCAGCCCTGATGGCCTAGTGGTTAAGTTTGGTGTGCTCCATTTTGGTGGCCTGGGTTCAATTCCCAGGCATGGACCTACACTACTCGTGTCTCAGTGGCCATGCTGTGGCACAGTTCCCATACAAAAAAAGAGGAAGATTGCCAATGGATGCTAGTTCAGGGTGACTCTTCCTCAGCAAAAACAAAAACAAAAACAAAAAAACGACTACATATATGTGTGTGTGTGTGTGTGTGTGTGTGTGTGTATATATATATATATATATATATATAAAAGTAAGCATTCAGTTGGGCAAGGCATACTTAAAAAAACATCCTCAAAGCCTTGAAAATCAAAATCAAGACTAAATCAATTACAGCACTTGACTCAAGTGGATTTTGTTTTTCCTTCCACACGACTGACAGAATTTACAGTGGGTTCAGAATGTTCAACTATTTCTAGAGTTTGGGGGAAGGCATTAAGTTTGTAAATAGTCTAAAAAAAATTAGTGAGTTTTCTGGCCATGCTTTTCGGATTAATAGTATTCTACTTGCTCTAGTTGTATCACTGTGGGAGATACCTCTTCAGAGGAGAGATTCTTCTCCACGTGTAATCCAATAAATTAAAGGAATGTAATCCAATAAATTAAAGTGTAATCTTTGCTAGGAGAGAAAATGCCTGTCCTTTAAAATTGTATTTTATAACGACTCTGCTTCCCACCATCAATGATGTGTGTAATCCAATAAATGAAGGAAGGGAAAGGATGTGAAATGGAACTCTCTGCTTACGCAGTTGGGTGTGGACAGCCACAGGATGCTAAGAAACTTCTCTCTGGTTGCCTAACGTACTGCCTTACGTGTCAGAGGGCAGAGGCCTGGGAACATCAATGCAAATTTCAAACACACACTCCAGCCCACCCCTAATCCTCTTAATTCCCCTCTTCCATTCAACACAGGTTAGCCACCTCGCGATCCTAACCATCTACCCGCAAAGGCCTTACCTGTCGGTTTTCTTGATCAGAATGGCCCTGAAGATGTGCTCGAGGGGTGTCTTCTCCTGTTCATGGATCGGCTGCACAAAAGGATGCAGAGCCACCAGCGAAAAGCCCTGCTGGTACAGCTCCAGGAGCTGGGCGGGCAGGTCGCGCAGGGAGGCCAGCCTCACCGCCGAGGAGCGCGGGAGCTCCGCTGGGGGTGGGGAGAGGAGAGCTCATCAGAGACCCACGGACACTGCCTGCCCCACCCATCTGAGTCCCTCTCCCCTTGCCCTTGAGACAAATCTCTAGGTCACCTCTCACTAAAAATGAGTTCGTTCCGTCTTAACTACTGTCCTCAAAGAGAACTTACAAGCACCCAGATATTTTGCAACTCATCCAAAGGCACTGATAATTGGATATTTTAAATACTGAGTCAATCTGCTCAAAGATCACATTGAAAAAGTCGTTTCCACCCCCCTCAAAAAAAATTAAAAAGAAAGAAAAGCAGCAGAAGAAGCAGGGGTGGGGGGGCTGGAGGGGGAGACAAGGACTGTGGGCAAATATAAAATCGCCAGGTGGCAAAAAGCAGCACCAACAACCAAAAGATAAACCAGAACAAAATTTCTGTGACACTTAAGACAAAGGGGTCATTTCCTTGATTTGTAAAGAAACCACTCCAAAAAAAAAAAGAAAAATGGACAAAGTATATGAACAGTCAATTGCCTAAAAACATAATATTTGAAAAGACACTCAAATTAACTCAACATTAGAACTATGCATATCAAAACAAATAAATATTCTTTACCTACTGAATTATTTTAAAATTTGCATTTAAAAAATTTTAGGGGCCAGCCCCATGGCCGAGTGGTTAAGTTCCCACACTGCATTCGGCGGCCCCAGGTTTCACTGGTTTGGATCCTGGGCATGGTCCTAGCACGGCTCCGCTAAGTTGATCAAGCCACACTGAGGCAGTGTCCCACACTGCACAACCAGAAGGACCTACAACTAGAATATACAGCTACGTACTGGGGGGCCTTGGGGAGAAGAAGAAGAAAAAAAAGATTGGCAATAGATGTTAGCTCAGGTGCCAACCTTTAAAAAAAAATTTTTTTAAGAAAGGCAGACAAGATTCAAAATTCGAAAGGTACAAGCGTATACAGAGCCAAAGGCCTACGTCCCAGGTCTGTCCCTGCCTCCCAGGCTTTTCCCTTGACGCAATCAATATTATTCATTTTTTGTATACATGTCAACAATCGCTGAATTCATGCACAATTAAATAACTCTATAGATCTCGCTCCCCTTTTACTCAAATGGTAGCATAACATCACGCACCTGGCTTTTTATCAACTAACAGTGTACTTGTCTTAGAGACCTTCAATGGCAGTACACAGGGCTCTTCCTCACTCTTTTTACAGATGCAGTTTCCATTGTGTGATGGACCACAGATTATTCAAACTTTTGCTTTTATAAGTAATGCTGCAGTGAAAAACATTGCTCCTACATGATTTCACATGGGTGCATGTATATATAGTACCTCTAAAAGAATAAATTCCTAGGTGTGGAATTGCTGGGCTAAAGATAAATGCATTGTAGTTTTTTCAGATATTGCCAGATTCCTCCATAAAGTAGATACAGCTTTACCTCCCATCAGCGCTGTACAAAGGCATTTCCCTTCTCACGCCCCGGCTAATCTCATAGTGAAAAAATGACCCCTGTGAGGTGGTAATTTGTATTTCTCTTATTATGTAATTTTAATTTTTTCTTATTAAACATTTTATGTTTAAATGCTATCAGTGTTGCCTTTTCTGTTAACTGTTCATAGTCGCTGCCTAGTTTTCTTTTGGGTTATTGGTCCTTTTTTCTTATTGGTTCTTATTTGTGATGCCGGTGGCAAATATCTTCCCACAATTTATTGTCTTTTGACTTGGTGAAAGGTGCCTTTCGCTATGGAGAATTTTTTTTGTAAAGGTGAATTTATCAATCTTGTCTTCAACAGCTTCTGAGTTTTATGTCACAGCAGAGAGATCTGGGATTATAAAACAATTCTCCTGTGATTTCTTGTAGTGCATATTTCATTTTTTACATGTAAATCTTTGATGCATTTGGAATTTATGCAACATGAATTAAACATTTTCCCATTTTTTATCCATTTTCCTCATTGATTTGAGTTACCACCTTTATCATATATTATATTCCTGAATATATTTAAGTTTATGACTGTAATCCATTAATACATTTTAGCAATGTTAGTTTCATATTATATTTTAATATCTGCTCTGGCTATTTCCTGAATCTTCCTAGCTTCCTGTTTATTTTCTGAATCTTCCTGTCTATTCTTACTTATTTGTTTTTCCAAAGGATCTTTAAAATCAGCTCATCAAATTCCCCCTCCACAAAAAAATGGTGTTAATATTTTTATTGGATCATGTTCAAATTTATAGCTTTACTGAGGGAGAATGGATATTTTCATCATGCTACAAGTTCCCACACAAGAACACAGCACAACTTTCGTTTATTCAAGTCTTTTCAGTCCTTCAGATGCATATTAAAGTTTTCTTCACGTAAATACTGCACACTTACTAAGTTTATTCCTAGTTACTTTATAATGTACTGCTATTGGAATAGTACAATTATTTTTTCTTTTTACTTCTATGATATCAATCACGGGCAAGAAGATTGGGGAAACAGACAACGCTCATCACAGTTGATGGGGTGACCTTTCTGGAGGGCAATGTGGTGACTGCCTCCAAACTGAAAAGTGTCTGCGCCCTTTGTCCAGCAACTCCGCTGCTGGTATTACGCCTATGGCTGGGTTCATAAAAGTTTTTCAAGATGTATGGACAAAGAAAGACATTCACTACTGGGTTGTTCATACAGCAACAACCTGGAACCAAAGAGTTCTTCACTGGTGTGCCAGTTAAACAATGATGAATCCTATGAACGTTTAAGGAGATTAAGGTAAATCTGTCATGTGCTGATGGAAACATGTCCAAGATACATTACTAAGTTAAGACGTAAGGTGTCTAACAGTGTCTATCATATGATGCTCTTGTATTGAAAAAAAGGATAGACAAGAATAATTTTTTTCTGGAAGGAATCACAAAAAACATCAATATTGGAAAGAGAGACTGTAGTAGAGAGGGGAGGATGGGAAGGTGGTTTTTACTTTATTACGTACTTCTAGCACAACATCAACAGGGACCATTTGGGGAGAGGGTTTATGAGACATTTTAATTGTCTTCTTTATATGTAAAAACAATATTATTTACAAGTTTTTATGTATTTTTTAAAACAATGTGGTTTTTTAAATTCTTTTTTATTTTTTTGTTGTTGAGGAAGATTCACCCTGAGATAATATCTGTTACCAATCTTCCTCTTTTTTTTTTTTTGCTTGAGGAAGATTTGCCCTGAACTAACATCTGTGCCCACCTTCCTTTATTTTGTATGTGAGACACCACCACAGCATGGCTTGATGAGTGGTGAAGGTCCTGGGATCCAAACCCACAAAGCCAAAGCAGAGCACACAAACTTAACAACCATGCCACAGGGCTGGCCCCAATAATGTGTTCTTTTAAAACACAAAAACAAAATCTAGGGGTACTTAGGAATATTATTTAACATCAGATACTGTAGCTCTCATTTCCATACACCATGCAGGAGATTTACAGGGGAAAAAAAACCTATAGCAATGACTCCCTAGACCAAGTGTCCAGCAACCTAGAGAAATCTCCATTCACAACAGTGACAAACAGACGACTGACCAGGGAAGCCGAGATGCACGCAATCTTTCTCTTAAAGGGTACACTGTGGATATGCTGCTAGATAAAAAAGTCTAAAACTAAGTCTGGTAAAGACGCTGAGCCCCTTTGCATTCCCACACACAGAAACACGTCAAGGGCTCACAAGCAGCTCCTTAGACCCAGGCAAGCGGGCCCCTACCCTGGACCCCGAGCTTCAGAGCAGGGAGCCTCCCCATGTGCACCGTGGCCCAGCAGCAGCAGCACCCAGGAACTGGTTAGCAATGAAGACTCTGGGCCCCACCCCAGATCTACTGAATCAGAATCTGAGCCACCTACACCTTCACAAGCCCTCCAGGAGATTCTGAGGCTGAGAAGTACTCTCCAGAAAGTTCCACTTGGGCCCTCCTCCAACACTCTCCTCTTCATGGGCCAGGAAACCTGGGTCTAAGGGCATGCACCCACCTGTGCCCTGCACCCCAACTTCACACGGCCTAGACCCGGGAATTCTCTGGCCTGACAGCCCCAGCCTGCGCAGGCTTCTTCCCCAGTCTGTAGCTAGGGTGGTCCTGATGGTCCCCGCTGTATGCCCACCCCCAGGCCCAAGCTGGGACAGAGACTAGGGCAAGGCGAGTGAGGAGACACTGCCATAGGTGCAAAATTTAAGGGGCACCAAAAACTCAGCAATCAACATAAATATTTAATGCAATATGTTAAAAAGTGAAAATTAATGCAAAAAATCCATAACAAACAAAATATCAAAAATTTTAATAAGGACAGGATCAGTGTTATTGATTTTTCCTTTGGCCTGAGGCTCCAGCACGGCTCTGCATGCCACTGTTGCTGATCGCGTCTTTTTAACGAATGTTGCCTCGCTCGCCTCACCCTAGTATTGGCTCAGGCCCAATATCTCTTCTTGCACTCTGGTCCCAGGCCCTGCAAAAGACAGGAGTGGGGGCCAGCCCGGTGGCGCAGCGGTTAAGTGCGCACGTTCTGCTCTGGCAGCCCGAGGTTCGCCAGTTGGGATCCCGGGTGCAGACATGGCACTGCTTGGCAAGCCACGCTGTGGTAGGCGTCCCACATATAAAGTAGAGGAAGATGGACATGGATGTTAGCTCAGAGCCAGGCTTTCTCAGCAAAAAGAAGAGGATTGGCAGTAGATGTTAACTCAGGGCTAATCTTCCTCAAAAAAAAAAGACAAGACAGGAGTGGGTCTGTATGTATATTGTCCCAAAGGAAACAGGGTTGGGTTTCCTCTGCTGTCAAGAGATTAGGAAGCGACTGAACCCAGAGGGCACAAGTGCGTGTGGCATAGACACTGGTTGTTTTATTTGAAAAACTGAATGGACTTTTTTGGCCTTTCTGGAGGGTAATTTCATGATATGCATCAAACCTAAAAACACTATGCAGCACTAAGATCCCCTTTTCTTTGACAATACTGCAAATAAAGAGCATCTGTGAGTCATCAAATATGAGACCTCAAACTCAGCCAGTCTCAACAGTTCAATATTTTGTGAATGTTTCAAGTATTTCAAACTCTTACTGCTATAATAAAATAAACCTTCACCAAGATTTTGATAATTTATATACTTGTTTCCTTTTATGCATCATGCTGTAATAAAAACATGAAACTAGGGGCCAGCCCCATGGCCGAGTGGTTAAGTTCGCGTGCTCTGCTTCAGCGGCCCGGGGTTTTGCCAGTTCGAATCTGGGGCAGGGATCTAGCACCACTCATCAGGCCACGCTGAGGCGGCATCCACATGCCACAACTAGAAGGACCCACAACTAAAATATACAACTATGTACTGAGGGAATTTGGGGAGAAAAAGCAGGGGAAAAAAAAGATTGGCAACAGTTGTTAGCTCAGGTGCCAATCTTAAAAAATAATAAAATAAAATAAAAGTAGTTGATGTGGTTAGAAGACTCGGGATTCTAGCATCAGCTGCATTTCTCACTAGCGTTAATCCTGGGCACATGGACACAGTCTTCTCGTATAAAATGGAGATAACAACATCAGCCTGTTTTCTATCATAGGGTGGTTGTGAGAACCAAATGGGATAATGTGTGTGTAATCCATAAAGCTCAGAATTGTCATAGGCAGTGTGCTGGCAGTGGTGGATGGGGAGTGGGCCAGGGAGAGCGGTCAGCCGCGGGTGGTGAGGACATCATGGTGCTGGGCCCTTAAATCGCTTCTCATTCCCACCCACACCTCTTAATATCCAGGCTCTCAAATCAGTGTACTAAAAATATTAGTCAATCAATTACTTTACTGTTAAATGCTTCCTGAATAAAACATAATAGCTTTTAAATTTTTATCTTAAAATCTAAAGATATATCTCCTGTCAAAACTCAGCAATTTTATGGCTTTAATTTTTGGTACGCATGCTGTCAAAGTAAGTTTAGCTTCAGGATTAAAAAACAAACAAAAATGAATCTCAACAATCATATCACAATTAAAAAAAAAAGGCTCTTGGTGTAAATATGATTAAAGACCTTAATTTCATGTTTCTATTTGAACCTTAACCTTAAACAAAAGCTCTAGTTCTTGTAAACTGACCAATCCCCCAATATTATTACTAGAAAAATAAGCGAAGGAATGACTTAGTTGTTTGGCTGGACATACCGATCGTAGCCTCTTGGTCTATTTCTCACCCCACCCATCAGAGCAACCTCTCCACTATTTTTGTTTTGCAATATTTGCCTGATTTCGTTTACAAATTATGTAACCTTGGGCAAGTCATATAACTCCCACCCCATCTCTTGGGTCCCTCGTTTATAAAATGAAGACCCTGGATAGGCAATTCTTAAAGGAACTTTCAACTTTAAAACGCAACAATTTAATGGTTTCATTTTGGAGATTACGGTACCAATTTCTAACTAAAAAAGTGACATTGGATAATATAATAAATGTTTTTGACATAAACTGAAAGAGTTTCCCCAAACCAGAGGCAAAATGGGAACAGGGAACAACCACATGTGCTGATGGGTGGAGAGATGGAAAGAAAGACAGGAGCATAACCTGTTGCTGGGAAGGCAGGATAAACACCACTGTGGTCCGAGGGTCCCAGCCTAGAAGGGATTGTGCCTGGTCCGACTGTCCCCCGGGGCTGTGGGAGCCTTCCAGGGGAGTTCTAGGGAAGATCAGCCTGCACGGTGGTGGGAGAGAACAGGGGCATTTTAGGAAATATCTGTGGCAATGACAGGAGCTACAAGGAAAATGGTATGAGTGATCTGAAGTTACGCAGGCTTCCTGGATTTTTACTAGGACTCTACTCCAGGGCTGAACCACCTACGCCATCGTAAGTTAAAACTGTTAATTACTAAAAGTTTTCATATCCTGAAGATGAGGGACACTGATGAGCGTGTCTTGGACAATGTTACCCTCCAGTCTGAGGAAATGCCAGCATTAGGGCCCAATGTCCATTTAAAAATCACACTTTTCTCTCCACTTTCCAATCTGTCATGTTGCCAAATCTTTACCCACAGTGATCAGTCTGCAAGCCCAAGGTCCAGGCTGGACACCCCCTGGCTCCCACTCAGGGAGCCGTGTCTCCATCCTACGTGGGAACTTTGTCCTACTGCTGTGCAAAGCCCTGTTCTCCAGCTGGCTTCTCCCACCAGCTTGGGCAGCAGCTGGTTCTCATCTCATGACCCAGCAGAAGGTCTGGTGCAGATCCCAAGGTCAGAAACCAGGGCCCTCAGGGGCTGGATGGATAAAGTCAACAAGAGACACAGTCAGGGAAAGAACAATGAACACGAAGGCCCCAACTTGCCAAGGGGGTGACATCTCGTTCTTCTAGCTTGGTTATTAGCAATGGGCACATGGGCCCCATGGTGCCAGAACTTCTAATTCTTAGCTTCAAGAAGTCAGAAATCTTGATCCTCATAGAAACTCACCTAATCTTTAAATTCAGCAAGCAATTTCAATTTTATTTTAAACCCCATGTAACCCAAAGCCAATACTTGGTAGGTTACAGAGTCTGCATGGGGCTTGTGATCCATGTAGACGGATGGATGGCCCACATCCTTCCTAACACTGATCTTAGCACTTTGAAGGGTCAGCGTGAGCAACAGTCACGTATTGGAGAGCTTGTGATTCCACTCATTTCCATATCATCACAATTTACATCAAAGTCTTCGAGGATACACTTGTAGATATTTCACACAGGCCTCGATTTCCTAATTCCTCCCTTTTCTATACTGACGTAAAGATGAACAAAGAGTTTAGAACCACATAATTATATTTTGAATCCCTTGGAAATCTTATTTTTTTTCCTCACTTAATTACCACTAACAGACTTTCTAAAAATCAAAATATAGAAGGTATTGCTGGAAAGGTATTTTGGGTGGCATAAGAGTCCAGAGATCTTTTGAAATAAGTGTTTTGTTTTTCTTTCAGAAAGTAACTCCATATAAATAAATAAGCCATTATTCCAGGAGGGAAAAAGAAAAGGAAAAGAAAGAAAGGAATGAAAGCAAGGGGAAAAAACACAATCCGCGAAACCACACATTTCTTAACACTCATGGGATAAAGTAGATTTTGTTTTTGCTATGACTATGTTTTGTTTAGCAAAAACATTCTGCAGCCCCATTTATTCCCTAGAAACAAAGCCCTTCACACATCTGCTAAAGAGCCAAGGAGATGTCTTTGCTACTTCAAACTTTATTATTGGGAAAGCACCAGCATCCAACACAAGAAAGAAACCCCCGTGTATGGCACATGTCACCCAGCTCTCTACAGCAGGCAGTGGCCGCCGAATGAACTTCTGTTATTTTGCCCAGCAATCATTTGTGACTTTAACCTAATTATTCAAAGTCTGACTTTGCTTTTCTAATTACATCCGCTAATGGATCTGTCAATACCAAGGAGCACCACACGAGAGAGAGACACCATCTCCCTCGGGTAATTTCCCTCACAGGTGAAGCTGATAATGACACTGTTCAACAAAATCTTTTTTTCTTTTTAAAGTTCCCTAAAGGCCACTGTTTCTATAACATAAATCTGCCTGGGCTTTGCAGTAGATCCAATTTACCAAAACACTAAAATCAATCATTTTTCAATGTGGCGTTTTTCATTGTATAGGTAAGGAATAGGAATTCCATTTTTAAAATAATGTTTGTGGCCCACGTCTTCTGTGTCATTTCTAAGTCTGGGGGGAAAAGCTTTCAAGCATTCATTTTAGGGCTTTTCAAATTCAGATTTCTGTCATCTTTTCATCAAATAAATTCATGTTTCTGAAACTTACAAAAAAGAAAACCATATCCAGGTTCAGGAGACCACACCTTTAAAACACTATTTATTCTTTTTTCTTTGTTTAATTGAAGTAAAATTTACATAACATAAAATCAACTATTTTAAAGTGAACAATTCAGCAGCATTTAGCACATTTATAATGTTGTGCAATCCTCATCTCTATCAAGTTCTAAAACATCTTCATCAAGCCAAAAGGAAACCCCATAGCCACTAAGCAGTCATTCCCCCTTCCCTTCTCCCCGTGGCCCCTGGGAACCACCAATCCGAATTCATAAAACACGATTCTTAACACCTTAACCAAACCACAGATAAACTCAAGGGGAAATCTCAGTAAGACTAAAAGCACTTCTTCAAACTTATATAAACCTAGGACCTACAGGTCACTCAGTGGGTAACTGTAAATGCAACAGATGCCTCATTGAATGAGTTCTTAAGATGCAGGCCTCCAGACCACAAACGATGGCTAAGCATCAGACAACCACAACAATGCGGTGTGTGTGTGTGTGTGTGTGTGTGAAGGGGACGGGGAGGGGAAGTCAAGTTCTCATTGGTTTGCTTGTCATTTCAAAGGGTCACACACAGTCACAGAATTACACACACACACAATATGGTACTGTAAAAAAATTCAGCGTCTAGGTGTTTGTAAGGAGAGTGCCTGAATAATTCCCCAAGATTGTACCCATTGATCAAACCCAAAAGATGGCATTATTGCTCATCTCACCAGTCCGTGTTGTTGGAGGAGACAGGCCAAGATTCATCGAGAAAGCTTTTCAAGAAACTCCAGGCCCCATGCTGCTAGATTTCACAGTGGGGTACTCAAATATTAAAAACAACTAGCTGGAAACTGAACTCAGAGTATTAATAAAATATTTCACACCCTTAAAAGTACTTTTTATAGAGAAGGGAAGATGCAAAGGATCACCAAGTCTTCAGAATTTCTATCCAGACTCATCCACGCCAAATCCAAGAAGAGCTGAGCATGAGTCAGAAGGGAAGCTAGTTATCAATATTTTATGCCATTTTCCTAATTGAGCGTGATAGCATGATAGCTGATAGTCCTGGTTTTCTTTTGATTTTGAGAGTACAATAAACAGACTGCATCAAAGACCAGCCACTAATGAATATGTACAAACAATATGGAAATAAAACTGTTTAGAATGCAAATGGGACTCTGTATGAATTTCTATAATAAAGTCTCAAGACGTTTATAAAAGTAATCAGTACTGAAAATATAATGCCATGTGGCCAAGTTCTTAGAGAAGGCATAGCAGAACAATAACGCCTCTTTACAAGGAGCTTTTGGGGGAGTCTCCATTTCAACTAAGAGTCTGATTGTTCTGATACCTTCTCATTTTAGGTGTGTTGAAAGCAGAGAATCCCGCTAAAAGAGCACCTCAAACAGGTAACACGTACGGAGCCTGCGAACACATTGTGACCTGGAGACCATGTCCCCTCACCCATTCACCATCTGGAACAGCCCCACTAGAGGCAGGCAGGCGACCAGCTCTTTCAGAACAAGAAGGAACATGGTCCATTTTTCAAGTCTGAAACAGCCAAGTGCCATTTTAATTCCCCACATCCATGCGATGAAATCCATCGACAGTGGAATGGCCAACACACTACGGGCTTTTCATATTGTAGACTATTAAGTAGCAATTTTAAAAATGAGTTGGATTCACAGCTCTGACCTGGAGGCATATCCATTAGAGACTGAGAAAAGCATGATGCAGAGTGATACATACATTATATGTGCCCATTTTTTTAAAAAAAACAAACAAAATCCCTCTAAATGTGTCCAGGCCCACAGGCGCACGGAAGAGGTGTGGAAGGAGACAGACTAGGCAGTTAACTTTGTGAAATCAGGGGATTAGGAACGGGGGAGGCGGGGTGCAGTAAAGATCATCAACTGTTTTCTTAATTACTTGCCTGCATTGATTCATTTCAAAGTAACAAAAACAGAGATAAAGATAGAACCATACAAGAGGACAATTACAGTGGAATAACACTATTTAGTTTCTCGACAGCCAAAGTCAGGGCCCGGATCATCCTCTAAATTTCACGATCTAAAAACATCAAGGAAGAGAAACAGAGAGACAAAAAGAGGGGGAAAAAAGGAGATGGAGGCAGGCTGTCTTTATCCACACCACCTAATTATGAGCCATCCACTGTCCATATCTCTCTCTGTCTCTCTGTCTCTGTCTCCCTCTCTCTGTCTCTCTCTCTTTTCTCTCCATCCCTCCCTCCTTCTCTGTGTCTGTCTGTCTATCACTCTCTCTCACACACACACAGCTCTCTCCCTGTGCCATCCAAGACTAGCCACTAGCCACATGTGGCTATTCAGCACTCCAAAGGTGGCTAGTCAGAACTGAATGTGCCGTAAGTGTAAAATATGTACCAGATTTCAAAGACTCAGCATGAAAAAAAAGAACGTAAAATATCTAAGTCAGAGGGTTTTTTATATTGATAACACACTGAAATGACAATATTTTGGAAATCTTAGGATTAAATAAAATATATTATTAAAATTAATTTCACCTGTTTCTTTTTACTGTTTTAAATGAGGCTACTAGAAAATCTAAACTTACACACGTGGCTCACAAGATGTTTCCACCAGGCAGCGCTGCTCTATACCACTGCTTCCCAGTCCTTTGTTTCATAGCATCTATCACAACTCTCAAGTATATAAATTATTCATTTACTTTTTTTCCCTGTCTTTCCCACCAAATAAGTTCTACCAGGCCAGAGCCTATGCCAGGTTTATTCATCAACAAGCTGGCCGACCCTGGTGCCTGGAGAAGGCACCATCTTAACCATTTTAAATAAATAAATTCTCTGCCAATACATGACCCACGGCATGACCACACTTCTTCCATTAAAGAAAGTCCAATGCAAACCTGAGCATCTCTGGGGTAACTCTGAGGTGCCCACACACCCTGGGCCCCAAAGTAGATTAGCCATGGGATCAAGATGAGAAAACCATGACGGGTCCTAGAAAACCATCAGCCAGTGTAAAACTCAGAGGGAACCAAAAAACCTTTATGTTTTGTTTTTTTTTAATTGTGGTAAAATATGCATAACATAAAATTTACCATTTTAACCATTTTCAAGTGCACGATTTAACAGCATTAAGTACATCCACACTGTTGTGCAACCATCACTACCATGCATCACTACCACGTTCCTTTAACCAACAGCATCGGCCGCACCTTCCACTCAACTTTTCGCCTCAGCTCCCACAAGGAGAAAGTACTTCTCACCTCCATTTCACCATCTTTCCTTTCTCTGTCCCCTCTGGTGTGAGCAGGAGATACGAGAGCAACAAGAAGAAAAAAGAAGCTGCTAAGAGTCATAATAAGTCACAAATGTGAAAATCTGCTATTGCAAAAATCAAAGGTTTTTGATTTTGACAATGAAAACAAAGGAAGAATGTAAACATTTCACTTGCAGAGATGGCCAAAGAAAAAGAATGAGAGGACAAAGAAGTGACTGAAAATCTTAACCCATAAGATAAAAAAAGGAATTTCCCAGAAAGTATGGTGCCCTAAGGGCAAGGGCACATTTGGCATTCACACAGGACACAAGAGAATATTACTATTTATTTTTATCCTGAGTTATTATCATAAGGGTCTGAATTCTATAACAGAGTTTAACATTGGTAGATCAATAAAATCTTTATTTAGGAGAATTTAAAAAAAATTTTTTGAATATAATAATATAAAATAATACACTATGGAAACTGTTGGAAAGGATAAAAAATCACCATGTGAAAGACTAGTTCCAAGAGCTTATGATAGAATAAATTCCACTGTCTGGGGGCTTAGGACAACTTCTACCCACAAAGGAACCCACTCACTGGTTCAAAGGCACTACCCCAGACACACCAGCAGATTCACATCAGTGGATTCTCCTTTTCCTCGCTGTAGTGGAGAGACACCATAAATTCAGTGGCACAGTCACATAAGCCATTCATAAGATTTACAAAAAGTCCCACATCTTGGAAATGCATCTTAATAAATAATATTCTGCTATGTATGACATCACCAAAGATTCAACAAAACTCAGTCAAATGAGAACGGGGCCAGACAGTTCTCATGCTCTAAAAAAGGCTTCCACACCTGCATTTTCAGCTTTGCATGAACAATTACTGCGTTCATGCACAAACTCCCAAATTGGTGCATGGAAATAGAAAATCGTACACACGAGTCTAGCAGCTCTGGGCTCCGCTAACCAACCAATTTGCATGCAAAATTGTCATCAGCACGCTCCGGTTTATTTTTTGCCCATGGAAAAGTCTAGGATGCCTTGGGAGGCTGATTTTAAGAGGCATTTTGGTTCCCACTATAAAAAAGGGGTCCCTAACAGTGTTGGGGTCTGTTACACATGTACATCCCTCTCAGCTACCTTCTCATGTAGTCCAGTGGAAGAGGAGAAAAGCTGGAGAATGAGATCAAGTAGAATAAATAATTAGGCGAGAACAAATGGCCAAGGGATGTTCTTCAGAATAATAAAACAGAGAAAAAATGTGGTAAAAAAAGTAATTTGTATTTACACCCAGAAAAATGCAATCTATCCATGACAGTTGGCACAAGAAAGGAAAGACAGATTTTAACCAGGCAAAAGGAAGGACTTTCCGCACTTGTTAGTGATCATTTACTGACTGGACCACCAGGAAGGTTGGCCTTTGAGATTGCCAAGGAGGATGTGATAGGATCTATGTGTGTATAAGGGCATCTTTAGGTTTTCTCTAACATTTCTGTCTCCCTCTCTGTCTTCCCTTCCTTTTCCTCCCTCCCTCCTTCCCTCATTTCTTTCCCCCTTTCACCCCAAGAGCCACATGCCACATATGGCTATCGAGCACTTGAAATGTGGCTAGTGCGAACTGAGATGTCCTAAAAGTGTAAAACACACACAGGATTTCAAAGATCTCATACGACAAAGAATGTGAAATATCTCAATAAGAATTTTTCATTGATTACATGTTGAAATGATAATAGCTTGGATATATTGGGTTAAATAAAACATATCACTAAAATTAATTTATCTACTTTAATTTTTTAAATGTGGTTACTAGAAAATTTAAAATTATATCCACAGCTCCCATTGTATTTCTATTAGACAAGTCTGTTCTAGAACCTTTTGCTGTAAACAGACACATTTTATTTCAGTCCAAAAAAGCATGACTCCTTTTCTATTCGTGTTAAGGAGCTAGTTTAATTCCTTACTAAGCATCCTTCAGCTACAGCCATGAGTAAGGTCACTTTCTTTCCCAAAATAAATCTGTAGAGCTGAGGAATGGAGAAAAGCTGCAAAAATATTTCCAATATGGGATCAAATGAGTAATCTTCCTACAAGCATATTAAATCTCTTCTTTCTCCGAGCTGTCACTATTCCAAATTGGAGGGAAAAAACAAAACTTCACACTGTCTTCAGGCTTGCTATTTTGGTCCCTGAAACCCTTAAATACTTGCCCTTCGAGAGTCTCTAGTAACACAATCACGCCGGCTTCTCCAGGGTTCCCCTCTCTGGAGCACACGAGCTCTCGACCCCTTTCTGTGCCTGCTCTGGCGCCAGGCCCACGCGCCCTCCCGAGTCACACTCTCTCCCCACGCGGAACCTCCAGCTGAGAACCTCGGCTGCCAATCACTGCTCCGGCGAAACTGGAAATAAGCGCCGGAGGCCACCGGCTGGCTGGCATCCCGGCTGAGATTATTTATATCAGAGATATCAAGAGACAGTGGACGCTCCAGTCTGTTGTGTTGAGTCCCTGAGAGTGCTCTGAACTGGATTTTCCAGATGATTTATGGTACATTCCAGAAACGCAAATTCTCCCCCGCGCCCTTCATGAACGCATCCGTGTGGGCTTGACGTTTCGGGTGGCAGAGCTGTCCCCCTGCCTGCGCTTCCTTGCGTGGCTCCTTTGCAGGTGGGATGGGGGTGCTTCCCGATATTCGGACTTGCCAGAGATTGGTGAGAAGTGAGTATTATTATTACTTTGTTATAATTGCAGTGCCGTTTTTCTTCGTTCTAAAGACGCCGATCCTGGCAGGTAAACAGAGAACAGAAACCTGGAATTGAACTAGAAGGCAGAAAGCTGGAGATGTATGAAATCTGGCTAAGACAGAGAGCTGGGTGGCGTGCCGGCCAAGGTTCCCGCTCTGGAGCCCAATCACTTGGGTTCAAATCTCAGCGCCACCCCTCACTAGCTGTATGACTTTGGGCAAGTTATGAGACCTCGTGGGCCTCGATTTCGTTTATTCAGATAAAAGTAATGTCTATGTCATTGCGCTCACATGAGGATTAGGTGAGATAATGCATACAAAGCACCAGAAGTGAGCCTGGGCCCTGTAGCTCTGTATACGGGAGCTGCTAAAACCATTACTGTCAACGTTACTATTATTAATAACACTAATCACCTCCCAACTTGCTACCAAGCATGACAGATCTTCATGTCCGTAAGCTGATCCTTCCATCTGCGGTCACTCCAGCTCATCAACGGTCTTTAGTTTTCACATATGACTTTAATTTCTCAGCCTAGGCCACAGGCCTGCATATTTTTTTCTGCAACACTCTTAAATGCTGGTGTAACTTCTTTTCATTTCCAAATGTGAACCAAAAATGCATCTAGAACATCAGGACTCAGAAAAGTAAGAGAGGCAAAAGGCATGTTGAGGGCTTACCACCTCCATGATTTGCACCACACCCGACTCTAGACTTCTGTGATACTGACAGAAGGCGCGTGAGGAGGAAGAGGGGGAGGCCACATCCGCACCAGGACTGGAGAAGCCCAGAGAGCCAGTCCTAGAAAATGGAACCATCTTTAGGAGTCCCCAGCAACCGCAGAAGGCCCCAGTGAGGAATATAAACCACATTCCAAAAGGAGCAAGAGAATAAAGGAAAGGATTGAGAAATGAGGCGGAACCGTGGTGGGGATACATCTAGAGCCTTTTACACACAGAAAACACCAGGAAAAGGCAGATGACGAGCAGACGGTTAAAGGGGAAAGGCATCAGGTGGGAGATAGGACAGGAATAGGTCACCTCCACCCTGACCATTCTTCACGCCTCTCTTGAATCCACCCCAAATTTATAAAGTTAAATGTGCAAAGAGAAAATATTTCTATGAAGAAGGCATAAACCCAAGGATAATTTTAGCTTCCTCACTCTCCTTCCGCCCCTACATTTCCTAAATTCCTCTACTGACTGCCACCCATAAGGACTCATCTCCTAAACTCTCCTCCTGCCTCAGGCCCGCCTGCAGCTCCACCTGGGAGCGTTTCAGGCATAATAGTTAAAATGAAAAAATAAGGCCTATATGTTTGTCCTTAGCTACTGCAAAGAAAGGGGAGGCTGAATGGATAGTGTCTGGCCACACCCAGGCACACACTGGTGGCTGCCTGCGAGGGAAGGCAGGCAAGTCGGGGACCTGAGGCTTCTACTTCCCCAGGGCTCAGGGCGTCCCTTCCAGAGCTCTCCCACTGCACCATGATGTTGCATGACCTGAAGTCCGCCAATCTGTGCTGCCTCAGGTGACTTCCACAGGCAGTTAGTTTCATTGAACAACACCAGATAGGCATCGACCTGTCTCTAACAGCTCCTGACACAGGACAGCTACTTGCAACAGGATTAGAACAGTAAGTTTAACAAACACTAAAAAAAAGCTAACCCAGTATCAGTTCCACATCAGTCAGAGAAGGGGTTATTTTGCTTTCTCTTATCTTCTTGGGAGATCCTATTTTCAAGTCTTTTTCTTTCTTCTTCTTTTTTGTTCCCCAGAAGAAAATAAAACCAAAGACATGGCTGGGAGATGAGGAAGAGAGACGGCCAAAACAGCTCCTAGGTCTCTGGGTTTGCAGGTCCTTGAATGGATGGTGGTGACGTTCACCTCTTGGTGTTGGTCATGGTGACTGCAGAAGACTTCTGTGACATCTGAGAGGAAACGTTAGGTAGGCCACTGGATACAAGGTCTGCAGCTCAGAGGAGAGCTCTGGGGTGGAGATACAAACCTGAGCATCATCTACCTGAGCGTGACTGTTCACTGAGGCCAGGGGCTTGGATAACCTCTCTATGACGGAAGGTACAGAAGAGCAGGCCTACAATTGAGCATCACCAGACTCTCGATATGCAGTGTCCCAGCAGAGATGGACAGATCCACAAAGGGGGCAGAGGAGCAGCCAGAGAGGTGGGGAGAAAACCAAGAGAGTGCTGTGAGAGAAGCCAAGGGGGCGGGGCAGGAGCCAGTCTCATAGTGGCCTCCTCTCACCCCGGGCACCAGATTAACCCCAGCCCTCCACGCCTCTGCACACAGGCGGACGCCCGCATGCTGGATGCTCCAGGCTAGTGGGGTGCCCTCCAGTAGAGACCGAGGACCTTCTGCTGCTCCAGCTGGGTCAGCAGCCTACCACAAACGAGCCAGGTACAGTCCCAAACCTATTTATGCCAGTCCATCTGTTATAATGAGGAAGCTTAATCAAATATGACGCAAACTGAAATATGAGTAGTGAACGAGAGCTGTTCCTAAAAAACTAAAGACGCCATAAGACAGAGCTGCTAAAAGAAATGGCTGTCAAGGGGGATGAGGGTGAGGAAACAACCAAAGACGAAGGGAAAAGTAATTTTAAACATACAGGGTTATCCTCAGACTGCCTTGTGAGCGTCGAAGGTCTCCCTCCACCTTAAACAACTTAAACCAAAAGTTCAGATGGTGCAAAAAGATGATGCAGATGGCTAATTGGCAGAAACCTTATCAAAGACCACATCCCTATGTCTAAAGATAGGCGTGTGAATGCACATTTTTGTTTTTATGCTAAAATAAAATGTTTAAGGCGTGTGTGTGTATGTGCGTGTGTGTGTATATACTTTTTTAAATGATTCCCCATTCAAACCAACTTTCTTGATTTACTGACCAATTATGGTCTCCACTGTGACAGTGAGGGGGTGGTCAGTGTGCACAAGCAGTTCAGTAAGATGAGGAACAGAAAATATCCGCAGGACTCAGAGACAGCTGCGAGTGGAGGAAAGCCGCTGAAGTCAGGCTGCAGACAAGTCAACTGTCATCTGACAGGTCTGCTGCCCGTTACTACTCAATTATCATATTTTTTTCCACTTAGTATTTTAAAATTTAAATACTGCTTTTTAATCTGCTTTTCTGAGAATCATGGTTTCAAAGGATTTCACAGATGAAAGAGCCCTTAAAGATGAGGTGATGATGATGACACAAGTGTTACAGAAATAATAACAACAATGATAACAATGATAGCTGGCTCCCACTGAACATATATTGTACACCAGACATTGTTTCATGTGCTTTACATGCATTCTCATTTAATTATCTATACTAGATATTATTTATCTCCATTTTAAGGATGAGGAAACTCTGGACCAGCGGGGTTGAGTAACTTTCCCAAGGTTGCACAGCCAGTAAGTGGTGGACCCAAGATTCAAACTCAAGGCATTCAGAGCCTATGCCTTTAACCTCTATACAATGAAGTCTCTCTAATTACTTAAGCCAGTCCCCTCATGTTACAGATCATAAAATGATGTCCATATAGATTAAACAATTGGATATGGACACATAGCTAGCAGCAGAAGGACCCTTGGACCCCAATCCAGTACTCTTTCCACTATGCCACAGAATTGTAACAAGTGCAGCAAGAGCAGAACAAAACGACTCCTAAAACCCAATGCACATCGTCTCCTTGCTTCTGCACAACTCTGCGCCTCCATGGTGTCCCTTCCTAGGCTCTGCTTTTTCCTTAGGTTCTATCAATAGTCAACTGCTTGGACCAGTACTTTCCTTGACAGGTTGATCACAACGAAGCCATTCTTTAAAATGTAATGTTTATTTCTTCAACGAATTTGGAAGTGCAATCATGATTGGAAAAAAAATACAGCCCGAATGTGTGTAACATGTTTACTGCCACGGAAGTCTCTAAGGGGAGAACCAGAAAAATAAGAATAGCTACAGAGACATTATAAATAATCACCGTAAACCAGACTTCCTTAATTTCAGGGTGTGACACACAAAAATAAAGGAACTATCTTAAAGCAAATCCGATCCTCAAATTTAAATTTTAATAGTGATATTCAAAAGACATTTATAAAGTGAGGGCCCAACTAATTCAGGTGGGAAACTGCAAATAACATGTTATTGACCTTCTCCGTGTCTCTGGACTTCCTGCCCACAGTGCGGAGGTGGGAGGCAGAGGACAAAAGTCACAGCCAGGAGGTGAGCAGGGGGTCATGGCAGACCTCTGCAAATACCTGATCAATCCTGGCGTGAGCTTCCCCGGGTAGGAGAGGGGTTTTCCTCCTCCACCTCTGCTCTCCTAAGGGTAATCATTCTTAGCGCTTTTCTAAAACCCGGGTTCATAAATCTTCATAGGCTCAAGATTTCATAGGAATTGCCAAATTGCCCTATACATCTGTCTTCCCAATTCACAGTCCCATCTATGGGGTGAGACCACGCCTATTTCCCCACATTACTAACTCAATAGGTGAAAAACGAGCCCGTTGCTTTATTCTGAATTTCAATAATTAGTAATGAGGTAAGAATCTTTTATAGCTAATATATAAATATAAAATTATACATTCTTACTTTCCAGCTAAGATTCTTGTTAACCATTTTTCCATTACCTGGTTTATCTTTTTCTTACTGATTTGTAGTAAGATTTTCTATAGGATGATATTAGTCCTTTATCTCTTATGCATATGGCAATTCTGTCTGTCTTTTAACTACAGAAAAGTTTTTAAACTGTATGTGGTCAAAACTTCCAAAGTTTTAAGGCTTCCAGTCTACATGGCATATTTAGAAAGAATTGGGCTAGGATCTTGACATTTAAAATTCCCACTATAGTTAAAGGTGTTGCCACTGACCCCTAAGATAAGCAGATGCTTTGACCTGGGTTGCCAACTATGGCGGTAGGTTGTGCTCGGCCTCCAGAACAGTCCTGATGAGCTGGCTCTGCACATGTGTCTGTCTGAGCAGGGCCAACAGCCCCATAAAAGGATGAACTAAATATCCAGGACCCTCCTTCCTCTAAAGCCACTGAGCTATCTTACTTTTCCCCCCATTCCATTCAAATTTTGATCTTAGATTCCTTTCGTTCATGCCTCATATTATATTTTTCTTGGCAATTCAAAAAACATGCTGCTGGAACTTTAGAGTTGGAAGGGACCCTCATTTTACAAAAGGGGAAACTGAGGCTACTCCCCTCCTGCACCCACACTAATTGGGCACTGCTAGCAAGAGGCACAATTCGGAGTCATGGTCTCCAACATCACCCCCAGGGCCATCGCTGCCCAGGTCCCTGTGACTCCTTCTCCTAATTAGCTTAGGAGGAAGTACAAACTTGAACCACATCTCATCCTCTTCTTGATTCTACCACCATCTCCTTCCTGACAATTCCATGTGCCCCACACTCCTCAATCTCCATCTTCTGAGCTCCAGACCCACATGTGCAGTTGGTTGAGAAAAATCTCCATCTGCAAATCCCACGGGCAATTGGAACGCCACAAGTCCAGAACAAAACCATGCCACCTTTCCAACACTTGCCCTGCCTCCTGCGTTTCCTCATGGTTTACAGCACCACAACCAAGAGTAACACACGCCGGAACGCTGGAAAACAACGGATACCTCCCTCCCGCTCTTCTCTGCATCCAACCGGCCACTGCATCCTGTCAAGTCTCTCTCCTGAACTCCCCTTTCTAAGTCTTCTTCCTCTCCACTGCGGCAGCCTCCTGTTGCTTCCCCAGCACCATGCCTACCTCCCGACGGCCCTCTATCCACTGTCTACACCAACGGCAGGGCAATCTGGCTAAAACTCAAGGCTGGAACACCTTTCTCCTGCCAAAAGCCCCGGGTTCTCACAGGGGATGGTACTGCCTCCTAGGGAATATTTTGGAAATTTGGGGGGTGGAGGGACTACTAGTTACCACAATGATTGGGAGGTCACCACTGCGGATGAAGGCCAGGCAAGCTAGACACTTACAACACACAAGGCAGCCTCACAAAGAATCGCCCCGACTCCTACACAGTTTTTGAAAATCCCACTGGACACTCTTTGTAGATGAAAAGCCTGTCTATAATTATCTGAGCCTAGAATTTCACTTCGCTTTACATATAAACAAAAATCTTGCACAGTTTAACATACACTGAATTTTCCAGAGATTACCCCTCCATATATCAAGGGAGATTCACTGCCAGACAACTGATTCTCGACACGGTTGCTGAGCACACCTGCATCAGGATCACCTGGGGGCCGGGGTGAGCACGTTTGCTTAAAAATGCAGATTCCCAGGCTACGTCCCAGATCTGCTTTTCAGCAACCAGGGCCACTGACTTCTTTTGCTCACTCAAGTTTGAGAACAATTGTGTGAGAGGCTGTAGGGAACCATGTTCTGAAAAAGACTGTTGGGCCAAGGGTGAGCTCACAGGGAAATAGTCCTGATTGATTAGTAATACCTGCATGGTGGCAGGAAGAGGGGAACAGATGCAGATACACAAGTGCCCAACCTCTGCCTTCTCCCCTTCCTCTCATTCTCTGTCTGCTTAGAGAATCCCTACTCACCCTTCACAACTCCTTCTAGAAGAGACATCTTCAACCCACCCCCAAGGCCTCCTTCCATGTCTGAAGGCCCCATGTAGCGCCCTCATGTTAACATAACAGTTTTCTCCTGTGTCTCTCCCGGGAGGCAGGGACCTGGTCTTGCTCATTTTGTTCTCCTCACAACTAGCCTCCTCTTTGCCTAGCTGATAACCAGAATTCAATAAATACTTAGCAAATGAATAAACGATAAAAAAAAAAAGGACAGAGCAAACACAGAGCCAGTTACTGGGAAGGTCAAGATGGTAAACAGTCTCTCCCTCTAAACCATGCCGCCTCCCCTTAAGACCCCTGGGTCCTCCAAGAGAAGGAACGACAGGCTGACGGATGAAGCCTGGCCGCGTCAGAGCCTCCACTGCGGCCCAGGCTGTCCGGGCGTCTGGGAGGGCGCCCTGGGGCCATCACCGCCTCCTCGCTCATGTCGTGGACACTGCCTGGATCGGAGAACAGCTGCAGAAACAGCTGCCCAGAACTGTCCCATTTGTTTAGGTGGCGCGTGTTGGTGAGAAAAACTTGCTCCGTGGTGTTTTTCTTGAACGATCACTTGGAGGAACAATGTTATTTTTAGGGGGTGGGGGTCACCAAAGAGGCTTACTTGGCAAATGGACACAATTTGTTCGCCTGAGCTTTGTGTGTGTATGTGAAAATCCTCACGCTGGGAGCCGGGAGTTTTCAAATCCACTGGGAAAGGACTTCATAAACAGATTGGGGGCAAAAAAATAAAAACCCAAGGATGACAAGCATGCAAATTAACCCTGGAACCAGGCGCAGAACCAGTGTTGACAAACAGAAAACAATGAAGCCGGCCATATGTAAGGATTAGGAAAATTCTGAATAAGGGAGCATTCTGCCTAAAAGTTTTATTAGGAGAGGACATTAACACCAGTCATTTATGTCCCCAAAGTCCAACATATCAACATTGGGGAAGGAGATGTCCACTGTGTTCCAAGGACCAGTGGCACTGAAAATTCAGGACCCAGAGAGGTACAGTACACTCTCCTCTGACTCATTCCTCCAGCTCTCAGATAATCAACTAATAGAGTCAAAATAATCTAATCATGAAGTAATAAATGCACATGGCAAAAACACAACGGATATCCTATTCAACAGAATTATACATCAGCTGTTCTGTCAAGATGATAATGAAACATCAGACAATCTGCGAGAATACCATGCCAAAGAGGAGAAACACAAATTGGGCTCCTCCATTCCTCATGGAAATGAGAAGATTCTAAACTAATCAATTAGCTCAACATCCCCCACGACCTCCACCCCCTCTCGGCATTATCATCCCTCTTCATGAAATTTCCTGGGAATCCACTTACTATTCTGTGATCGCAGAGAGCAAACGAAAATCAAGTTCTCTGCTGAACATGAGAGAAACTTTACATTGTAATGTAAGATGAACTGATTAAGGGCACTTAATCTACGGAAAGCTAATTCTTAAAACCTCGAAGCGGAATGGATGAAATCAGGAAGGAGAAATGCAGCTTAGTTTTGATCGCACAGAAAAATGAATTCTGGCACTCAGCGGGCTGTCTTATTAACAATTACAGTAACTAGGGCTGTTCTTTCCAAAATAACGCTCTGCAAGTTAGAATGAAGACCCAGTCTTCAGAGAATCAAAGTAGAAAGGATACCCTTTCTTTTAGGAAGTTAGTGGCTTTGAGAGCACCCTAAAAGATTCCAGGTGGCTCAAAGAGAAGGAGTGTTTATCTTTCTAAGACAAATTTCATCTTACCCAACTTCTTACACATTGGAAAGGGATTGCAAACTCAGGTACATTTGTAATAAATTTATTACTATAAAAAAATACTAAACACCCTCCCTTGACCAAACTCTGAGAAAAAAAGGTCTCAGGATCACTTTTCACTCTTAAAAATTCTTGAGTCCTCCCTAAGAGCCTTTGTTTATATGGGTCATATCTATCAATGTTTATTATACTTATCAGATAAGGGGTTAACATCCAAAATATACAAAGAACTAATACAGCTCAACAACAAAAAAACCAACAATCCAATTAGAAAATGGGCAAAAGATCTGAACAGAGATTTCTCCAAAGCAGATATACAGATGGCCAACAGGCATATGAAAAGATGCTCAACATCATTAGCTATCATGGAAATGCAAATCAAAACTACAATGAGGTATCACCTCACTCCGGTCAGAATGGCTATAATTAACAAGACAGGAAACAACTAATGTTGGAGAGGGTGTGGAGAGAAGGGAACCCTTGTTCACTGCTGGTGGCAGTGCAAACTGGTGCAGCCACTACGGAAAGCAGTTTGGAGTATCCTCAGAAAATTAAGGATACATCTACCATATGATCCAGCTATTCCACTGCTGGGTATTTATCCAAAGAACCTGAAAACACAAAGGCATAAAGATACTTGCACCCCTATGTTCATTGCAGCATTATACACAATAGCCAAGACTTGGAAGCAACCTAGGTGCCCATCAAGGGACAAATGGATAAAGAAGATGTGGTATTTATACACAATGGACTACTACTCAGCCATAAGAAATGATGAAATCTGGCCATTTGTGACAACATGGATGGACCTTGAGGGTATTATGCTGAGTGAAATAAGTCAGAGAGAAAAAGTCAAATACCGTACGATCTCACTCATAAGTAGAAGATAAAAACGACAAAAAGAAAAAAACACACATAAAATTGGAGATTGGACTGGTGGTTACCATTGGGGAAGGGGGAGGGGGAGGGCAAAAGGGGTGATTAGGGTCACAGGTGAGGGGATGCACTATAATTAGTGTTCCGGTGGTGAACATGATGTAATGTATCCGGAGTTCGAAATATGATGTACATCCGAAAAAAATAAAAATTATATATAAAAAAAAGAAAATTTAAAACTAAGACATTTTTAAAACAAGAATATCCAAGCACACATTAATTGGCAATGATGCCGTTATACATCACGCAGCCTCTGGAAAACTCCACTGGGTGGCTGAGAGAATAAGAGTGAAAAAGGCAAATAAAGATCTTAGTAGGATTGTGGCGAGAGTTTTGCCCTTAGGAACTCCCAGGGCTCCCCGGACCACAGTGGGAGAAGTGCTGGCCGAGAGTCATGTCTGGCTGACACAGAGACGTCAACTGTTTCAAGAACCACTTCTATCGTAAAAACAAAACACTCTATTCGTATTACGCATCAATAAAAAGTTTACGAAATGACAGATGCCAGCTCCACAAGAACTTCAACAAGTATATGTGAGACTTTCTGGTAGATGAAGGAAAACCGGCTCTTTAATCTTTTACAGTTCACAGCGTTTGTTTTATAGTCTCTGCGAGGACAGACGACTTACTCCTTCACAGGGCTGTGCCGCCAAGGGAAGGGACTCTCTGGGTGAATTTAGACCCTTCAAGAAACACCGTGTGTGCAGGCTAGTCACTCCCAGGAGACAGTTTAGCTTAGTGGTTAGAAGTGCAGGCTCTGGAGTGGGATTTCCTGGGTTCAAACCTGGCTTGGTCACTTGCTGGGTGTCATTTGCTAAGTTACTTAATCTCTTGGTGCCTTTGTTTCCTCAAACATAAAAACGGACAATAACAGTATTTACCTGACAGGATCTTTATAGAAATCAAAAGGCTTAGATGCCTAGATATAGTCAGTACTCAACAAATACCTTTTGAAGGTATTATCATACCTTCTTTTACAGTAATACAAGGTACCCCAAAGTCTCAAGGCAGTTTTAAGCTCAAACTTCAGAAGTATAAGCACTACAAACTTACCCCCCAAAATTATTTAATTCTGTGAATTCTGAATAATAAAATTTTAATATTTTGTTTCAGTCTCTCAGATTGAAAATGGCAAATGCTGCCCGAAACAAAAATTAAACTAGTGCACACCTCACAGTCCAGTGGAGAATAAGATGAATATATAAATAATTCTGACAAAAAGAAGATTTTTTATCATCAAGACAATTCATTAGACACTTATTGAGCATCTAACACATGCCAGGCTTGTTCCAGGTGCCAGGGAGATAAAAAGAAACCAGACAAGGTGTCCAGCCAATAGAGGCTTACACAGCCTAATGGGGGCAAGCATGGAAATAGGTGGAAATAGCACGTGTCCTGCTGTATCATTAAAGTCTGATTATGTTCAGGGTGCTGACTGGTGCCTCAGGTAGTTGAGTCCTTAGCCCAGGCTAGGGCAGAGGGAAGGGAAAAAGCATGTCCTTGCTGACAGATGGAAAACATCTTCCGTACCAGAGAAGTGAACTTTCCCTTTCACTTATTAATTCTGATCATCCGCCGAAGCCCATCTATCTACAGCTTTCCTATTGCACCAGCTCTTCAACATGGATCGTATTGAGCTTCTCCGCCTTTGCAAATCATAAATTGTCCTTTTAACATACATAAGGACAAGCATTTTGACCCATACATTCTATTTACATATAATAACAGCCTCTTATTTAGATGTCAAATTCCATTAACTAAAAACTCAGACGCACACAAAACAAACAAAAAGCACAAAGAAGCCAAAATAATTCTCAAAACCATGGCTACTTTCCATAAACATCAGTCCACTCTGGAGAATGTCTCAGGTCATAGTTACTCTTATTTTATATAGTGAGTTTACCTTTTTTTCTAGCAGAGTGGAAGTATAAAAATCTGAAGAGTCAGTTGAAAATATGATACTCAGCTTCATGAATTCTCTAAAGTTATAAACCAGTATTACTTGGTTTTTACTGAATGAAATCAGTCTTAACAGAACTAGAAAGGACTAAGTAACATCCACAAAGGATTTCAGACATCTAAATTCTTACATGAAGACTCCTTTGCCCCAGTGCAAGACTGTTTTTTATATTCCCGTATGTCAAAAGACTGCACATTAAAAATCAAACTCAAATCGACACTCAAAATTTTCTTAAAAATTCTAGTCTATGATCAGAATTCACTTGCCTGAATAGCTATCGCTTACATCTATAATGACCTAGTCAATATCATCATGATATAGAAAAAAGAAGAAAAATGAACATATTATTATAGAAAGGTGGGCCATTACTATTTGTTTAAATAACAGAAAAAAGGAAACTCTAAGACTTATACACAATAGGCTTTTAAAGAGCTTTATCGTTTTTTTGGTTCTATAACTTCCATTTCACATTTGCAGACTAAAATAGAAAACTAAGAAAATTAAACGTGCCTTTTTTTCTTCTCAGATAACTAAAGCCAATATGTTTTTGAGAGCATGAATTTTCCAAAGGATTGGCTCACTTCAACACTGCATGTGGACATAGCTTTGGTCTGAATTTTTATGAATTATAGAGATGATCCAGAAATCACACATGAATATTACATAAAATCAGATAATGCAGTACGTAAAGTTTACACTGAAGAAGGAGTAAATTAGGAGGATTGTTCTGGCCCTGCAAAACACCACAATTCTTGCAATTTCTCTTTTTCCAATGTGATTTTTATCCACTGTGTGTTATTTTGATAGTTGTACATTTATTGGAGGCTAACAAGACGAGTCGCACAGAGGGAGCTTTTATATTAACCAAATTTAGTTTTCATTTTAGGAACAAATTCCTCCTCTCCTTTTTTTTCTCCTCCCAAGGCCCACTGGGCTTATAAATAAACCCTCAGCCCAGAGGGAAGACTTCAGGAGGCACAGGTGGACATTTCCTCTGAATTTGCTGAGCCCAGTTTGGTCTCAACAGCGCTCATACTCTTTGACCACATCTGGGCAAGCAAAGTGAAACAGGAAATAGAATAATCGGATCGATGATGTCAACAAGTAACACCACTGGCCAAGACCAAAACCTTTCAATCAGAGGTTGGGTGGGGAGTATATTTTTTCACTGAAATTTTCTTCCCAGTTTTCTCCTTTTTTGGCTAGGGTAGAAATATCATATCGGAGGTCCGTTACACAAATAACTAATGTGAGAGACATATAAGCAGACATCGCTTGAGCCTCATTTTCCAAGCCACAATTCTATGTGAGTTCTAAAAGAAGAAAGAGTATTTTAGAACCGGAACATCTGAGACATGTGGCCTCCACAGCTGTGACATGGCCCACTTCCTCCCCACCCTTGCACCCCCAAATTTCTCACCCTTCATAAGGCAGCCCTCCTCTTGAATAGCCAGACTTCTTAAACAAAATGACAGACAAAGCAGGTTTGGCCCCAATATGTGTCTCAGAACACGCTATTCAGTCATTTTGGAAAGTGCAAGGGAAAGGTCCAGGGAGGCCCTGGAGGTGGCCCAGCTACAGTGACAACATGGGCCTGGGCTAGAAATACGAAGGATCAAGTAAAATGTATGTGATCCAACAGCAAACCCACAACATGGACCTCAAAGGCAGAGGCTAATGAACTGAGCCTGACTTTCCTTTGACCATCTTTAACGAGGAATAAGCTCTCCTAATAAGTTTCCTGGACAATTTAAATACAGACATTACAGTAGGCGTCAATGAAAAACACTTCTAATAAAGGGGGGCCAATAGCCTCAAATCGGCTCTAAGCTGGTTTACCTTGGAGGCACTCTTACATAAATTATCAGCAATAATCAAACTTGAAAATACTCCCTATATTCCCATTGTTAATTTTTAAAAATACATATATACACACACATACCTAAATACATACACACGTATGTGTGTATTTTTTCACTAGGAAACCCAGCTACGTAGCCAGGGTTTGTCTGTAATAACCTGACAAACTATAACCCAATGGCCAGGCCACAGACAACAGCAGATGCGTCAAGAGAAAGAATAGAGCCCTTTCAGCCAATTATACAATTACACAATATGACCATGTTTACATTATCAAAGGAAGGCAGACCCAATTACCTAGCTACTTCAAATTAATAACCCCATTTACCTCAATTATCTGGCAGGCAGGGTCTAAATAATCTGAGTAATTACCTCAATTCACTCAGACAGTATAGATCGGGCCTCTGAGTCCAGAAGTGATCTTCCCTTCCAGGACACCTCCACCGTCAGCAAATATCAAAATGCATGACAGCAAACTCACACCAGCTTCCTCGAAAAGCAGCGTGAGCAAATTCTCTCCATGATCTGGCAGGTTAAAATGTGTTCTACTCTTAATAATCCAGGTTTGAAGTTGATTTTTCTTTTTCTGACAAAAATTCATAGGATCCTAGAATTTTAGAGCTAGAAAGCACCATCCAGGGCCAAAGTCTAAAAGCCAGCTGCCGGCAGCCATCCAAACAGAAACGCAGCCTACTGACTCCCAGCAGCTGAGGGAAGGGGCTGCAAAGCCCAGATGCTTGGGTTCAAATCCTGGCTCCACCGCTCAGCAGCTGCAAGGTGACCTCAGCAAGTACTTCAGCTCTCGGACCTGAGCATCTTCCTCTGTGCAATCGTGCTAATGATGGCACCCATCCGATAGAGTTGGTACTAGGACCAAATGAGATAATGCGTGCAATGCACTTAGCACAGTTCTTGGCACTTAGTACCATTTTTAAGCACTTACTATTATTATTACAACATCACCACCTTTCATGGGCTCGACAGTGGCCCCGAAAAAGATACATCCACATCCTAACGCCCAGAACCTGTGAATATTACCTTACATATGGTAAAAGAGTGAATATCACCTTATATGGCAAAAGACAGGAAGAAGTTACAGATCCTGAGAGGAGTTTACCCTGGATTATCCAGATGGGCCCTAAATGTCAGAGGGAGTTTGGAGACAGACACACAGAAGATGACACAGACACGAGCGGAAGGCAGAGCACAGAGAGATGCGGCTACAAGCCAAGGAATGCTGACAGCCAGGAGAAGCCGGAAGAGGTAAGGAACCTCTGACGGAGTGTGGCCCTGCTGACACCTTGATTTCAGACTAATGGCCTCCGGAGCTGTGAGAGAATAAGTTGCTGTTGCTTTAAGCTGCTATGTTTAGGGTGGTTTGTTACAGCAGCCCCAGGAAACGAACATACCACCTTAAAGGACAGAGCTCTTGTTTGACCTTTCAACTGTGTCTTGATGATGTTAACAATGACAATGGTAAGGCCGAAGGTAAGGGGGCCTAAGTGGGAAATGCCAAGGGCTGATGTTACAGGCTGATCTTGACAAAACTAGAGGAGCAGGAACAAGTAAGACACAATAAGTTAACAGGTTGGGTTGGAGGAGACAGCTCAGGGAAGGAAACACATTAAGCATGAAGCTGGAGACTCACCCTGTAATGGGTCTTACCCACCAGTAACAGTAACCTGAAACGCCAGTGTACTGTTGGTTTTTAAATAACACCTTTATCCATTCCACACCCTGCATTTTTTCTTTGTATCCATTATGCTTGGAGTTTGCATAGCTTCTTGAATCTGTGGGATGATATCTCTTATATGTTTGGGGAAATTCTTAGCCATTATCTTTACAAATACTGCTTTTGTCCCATTCTGTCCCTCTCTTCTCCTTCTGAGAATTCAATTATACAGATCTTAAGCTTTTCATTGTTTCACTTGTCTCATGTTCTTTTCTGTATGTTCCATTTCTAACTCTCTGCACTTCAGTTTGAATAATTTCTCCAATTCATTATTCTTTGTCTTCTGCTATATGTGATCTTCTGCTAAACCCCATTCTATTGAGTTCTTAATTTCACATATTTTTTTCCACTAATAGAATGCCCATTTGATTCTTTATAGATTCCAATTTTCTGTTGAAATTTTCCAACTTTTCATCTATTTTCTCCACTTAAAAAGTTTTTCTTGAACACATTAATCATAGTTATTTTAAAATATTTTTTTTGCCATATCTAGTTAGTTAATTCTGAATCACTGTGAGTCTGTTTCTATTATCTGTTTTTCTCTGGGGTTTTTTTTGTCACGTTGGCATGCCTAATAATTTTTGATTAATACTAGACATCATGTACAAAAACACTGAAGACTCCTAATGAAGTCATCTTCCTCAAGAGATGGCTCTCCCTTTGTTCTGCAAGGCAGATGGAGTGGGGGCGGGGGATGGGGTGGATCACCTGAACCAGTGAGGGGCTGGCCCCAGACTCAAACTGCTGCTGGTTTACCCCCCTTCCTAGGCCTGGGCCCACGAAGGCTTTCAACTGAGAGCCCGGTGGGTTCACCATGCCCCTACCCCTCCCAACCTCCCGAAGCAGCTCCTTAACTCTAATCTTTATCTTCTCAGCACCAAGACAGCTGAGCTTTCCTTCTGCTTTTCGGAGGCTTTCTGATTAGTCTTTGAACCTCTCAGCCCACGCAGCTTCAGAATTTAGCAACAGCCTTGACAGGGAAACTACCTGTGAATTTGAGCCTCCTCAAGTCTCCAGTTTTTGTCTCTCCAGTCCAGTCCCATGAGACCACCAAAAGCTCTGCTGGTTTCTCTTTCCCAGAGCAGCATCGCTCCATCCAGGCAAAGCCTGGATTTCCAGTCCCTTATCAGCACTCAGAACCAGAACTACCCCCAGGGATAAAGTAGCTGCAGACCATCAGCTTACCTCCTCGTCATGCTCCCCTTCCTGACATCTCCGCCCCCCAGTCCTCATTGCTTCAACGCCTCTCAGATGCTTTTAGACAGAATGATTTTTGTGTGTATTTTACATGGCTTTTCTTGTTCTTCTAAAGATCACGAGTTTGTCTCAAACAACTCAATCTTACCCAGAAGCAAAAATCCCTCCTTTATATGTTTCAAAGTGCTTTCACTACGAGATTTCATTTTCCCCTTACAAACCTACAGGAAAAAACAGGCAGTACTTATTTCTCTGATTTTTTAGACTAGGAGTGGGAAAACTATGGACCCCAGGCCAAGTCCATCCCATTGCCTGTTTTTGTCAATTTTTATTGGAACACAGCCACACCCAGTTACTTACATATTGTCTATAGCTGCTCTTCCACCACAGTGGGAGAGGTGAGTAGGTGTGAGAGAGAGTATACTACCTGCAAAGCCCAAAATATTTACTATCTCTCCTTTTACACAAAAAGTTTGCCAGCCGCTATTTTATATGGAGGAAACTGAGCTTCAGACTAATTCAGTGACTTGCAAGTTAACTGTAGAGAGAAGATTCCACCTAAGGTCTCCTGATTTTCAGTCCAGCCACCTCGCCACTCTCCTAGTTTGTTCCCCATCACAATGATTTATTACAATCATTTTTAAAGATTAACACAACAAGGAGAGAAGGATGAGTTTGAACCAGACAGTCCCAGTACGGAAAAAGGAGTAGTCCCAGCAAACACAGTGAAGGGCCTTCTAGCACTGGAATATTCGGGGAATTCAGCAGTCACCTTGGAAATCTGCTGAAACAAATAACAGAAGGCAAATGTTCAAGGATGCCGCTCTGAGGAAAGAAAGTCTCAATATTGTATAAGGATTCTTCGTCGTCGTTCAGAAAATGGACATGTAAGGCAGAACAATGAAAAGAATCCTGAAGAACGTGTTCGATTTTTACCCATTTGATTGCTGAAAGCCTTCATCAAGACAGTCAGTTAGAGAAACAATTGTCCCCAGAAGAAGATGGCAGCTCAGAGGGACAAACATACACACACACACACACACACAGACACGCACGCTATACATGACTAAAGAAAACAATAAAAAAAAAATCTGATACAGCTCCAAACTGAACTATAACTTAAAAGAAAGGCCATCTACCTTTTTCCTCTCCTCTGCTTAATACAAGTACATGGCAATTTGCTTCTTCTTAATAAAATTGTACAATCTGATGAGTGGTTCAATTTAGCACCCCATGTCAATTATGGATACTAAAAATTTTAGAATCATGAGATCACCAAAATTAACACACGCGCGTGCACGACCTGGTGGGGCAGCTAGTCTTTTTCTTTTCACATCGTATGCAAAAGGCTGAACAGGGCATATCTGCATCTTGCCAACTATGGAGACTCATTCTCCCAGGGAAAATGAGTTTATGGCTGGAGAGGGCAAAGCAAGATGAAAGACAGAGGAGAAAGACCAATTTATAACAGTAAAGGAATCACGCCCTTAAAAAAAAAAACACGAACTCTTCAAAGAGGAGAGGAAAGCAAATCAGGGAGGAAGGAAAGGCTCTCGGGCACCTCAACAGGATCCCAAAGTTGGTTCTTCCAGTGCTTACATTTTTTGGAGACAGAAAGGCAAAAGCAGAATTTGGCTCACATTTCCATGATGGAGCCATTTAAACGCCCATCACTCCGTGTCACCCATGCTCTGAATTCTTCAGTGGTTTTCCAAGGCCCAGCTGGGGAGCCCAAGCCCCTGAACTCAGCACACACAGGGCTCCATAACCCTGTGTCTCCCCAGACTTACTGTTCAGTCACTCTCTGCCATGGCTGTTTTGCTCTTGCAATGGAGCACACCTTCCAAACGCATCATCCCGCCGTCCCAGACGGCAAGGGAATACACTTCTACCCAAGGACCACATTTCTACCTCAGAATCTGACATGAAAAAGTGATAGTATTTTACTCTATTTTAAAGATATAAAATCTCTCTAGTCATTTACTTACGATAGTAAAAATATCGCAAAAATTACTGATTCATAAAGCTTGAAGAGACCTCCCCCATCATCTACTCCAAATTTTCCAACTGGTGATTCACAAAGCCCATAAAAGAATGCAGAGGATTCCTTCTGCTCACTGATAAACACCACAAAGAAGGCAGTTTCCAGGGAACCAGCCAGTCCCTCCCTTCCTTCTGAGCCTGACCGCAAGCCCACACCAGGTCTTCAAATAAAACACCAACCACCCTCAGTAACCAATCCTCTTTATAGGTAGGAGTTTCTCCCACCTCGTTATCTGAGCATTTGAGAAACACATCCCTTGTCTGCCAAACAGGACTTCCAGCCTCACACAGAAAGGGCTGTGCTGAGGCAAGTACATGTACACACACACACACACACACTTCTCACAGCTGGAAATACAGAAGGCAGTTCAGGGCTTGCTCTGAGCACCTACCAGCACAATACTATCAAACATAAAGATGGGTCTCTGAGCCCAAGTACTCATGATGCAGCTGAGGAATTAACTCAATGGAAAGACGTGAAATCTAACCTCTGCCACATACAATATTTTAAAGGGCATCTTAAATATTAAACAAAGGTTATGAGAGTCAGGAATTAAAAATCTTCAATATAGAAAAAGCTTTACAGTCAATAGAAAATAAGCTAAAGACAAAAAACAGCTACTTCTTTTTTAAAAATACAAATAATTAGTAACTAGACTAAAAAAAAAATTTCAACCTGGCTAGTCAGCAGAGAAACGCCACTCAGGGAGGAAAGGGCTCTGGGAAACAAGGATTCTGGTGGCCTACTGGAGGTAGATTAACCTCCAACACATTTCACTGTCCTGGAGGACATCTCAGAAAAAGGGCTTATCTTCCTTTGCGTAGTAAGTCCTCCTGGGACATGGTAAGTATTCAGCAAACCTAGAGTGAAGGCAGGAAAGCATACCTCTGTTCCTGTCACAGCCATTGGTATCATAGCCCACTTACTGACACACTTGTGTGTCTGAAAACTTGGCCACCACCAACTCCTCTCACCCCTACACACGCATGCTGCTCTTCCCACCAAGAGGCGGAGTCTGCCTCCCATCCACTGAATCG